>NW_022900945.1:19749112-19766410 GCF_012274545.1 Fukomys damarensis | reverse complement strand
ACCAAAAAAAAAAAAAGTGTGTGTGTGTGTGTGTATATATATATATATATATATATATATACATACACATATTTTTTAAAATTTTCTCTCTGAGAAGAAATATCTAGGAAAACTTCTTTCCTATAATGGTGACAAAGGTTGTTGGAAACTCTGTAACCATCACTAGAAAGTTAAGGAGGGTAATCAACAAACAAAAGATACTACAGCTGAAAGGCAGACAAAACCTGAGTCCCAGGTGACATGGGTGACTGCTGAGGAAGCCCCACAGCACCTACCTCTGTGAAGCAATGAGAGCACCTGTGGTATTCCAGAAGGCCATTTTTAGTTGAGTATTGGTTGCTTCCAGCAGAAACTGTTACAACTGATAAAAGGCACTACAAGGGGACTTCCAGGAAGAAGGCAGAGCGGTGAGCAGCAGAGAAAGAGCCTCCCTGAGATTTGGTGTCCTGACACTGGAATATAGCAGTGCAAGGAGGAGAAAAAAGAGGGACGTGTACTCCCAGGGCATAGGAAGGATCTGAAGTGAGATTGAAGTCCACAGGGAGAGTGAAGAGAGAGACTTTAATGAAGAGGGAGGTAGCAAGCAGTGGGTTCTCCCAGAGCCTAGGTCATGGCATGGGAATGGTGGGCAGGTCCTGCAGGTTCACAGTGACTACTGGAGACCCCAGAGGCCTCCGCAGAGAAATGCGCTCTTGGAATGGAGGAGTGGATGCAATGGATGCACCAGACAGCTGTGGCAAGGTATCCAGGTTTAGACCTCTCCCAGGAAAGGGCGATTGGCCAGTAGTCATATTGGAGAGGGCCCACCTGAGCTTTGAACTCAGAACAGCTATGGGTCTACGCCATCCAGTGGCTCTAGATGCCTCAGTGCAGGTGCTGCGGGAGGCCAGGGAGCAGAGTTCAAACTGGAAGGAAACACATAGGATGTTGTAGGCTCAAAGAATCTGGTTCCAGCCTCATTGCCAGAAACTGGCCTGAACTTCAGAGGAACTAATGGAGCAGAATGTCTGGGATTATCCACTATGCCACTGTGAAGCTGAAGCTGGCTACTGGGATGAATAAATTCAACTCTGGACTCTGCCCACACTGCCTACCAGTGACAGCAGAGACATATCCTGAATTGGACGTTTCTGAGTTTTTTGTTTTCTTTTTCTTTATTTTTTCCTCCTTTTTAGTTCTTGTTTTGTTTCTTTTTATTTTTTTGAACATTTCTAGTTTTTTTCCTGGTTGTTCTGTTTTATTCTTGTTTTTCCTTTTCTCTTTCTCACCAGTCTTCACCAGTTTCCTAAAGTTTGTCCTCCAGCCTTCCTTGTGGTCTCTTTTTCTTCTTCTGTGTCTGTTCTTAACTCCTCTTAGCCCCTTTTAAATCTTCTTCCCTAAGGGTAAAACTGCCATATGAAAGGCTTATTTATTGCATACAAATTTTCAGATTTGTTCTAGATTTCATTACATAACCACAAATCATACACTAAAAGTCAAGGGATAGAAACAATATTCCATATTACAGGAATCTGGGAAAAAGCAGGGGTAGCTATTCTATTAGCAGACAAAGTGGATTTCAAGCCAAGACTGATTATGAAAGAGTCCTTGAAAAGGGAACAATCCAAGAGGAAGCAATAACAATCATAAGTATACATGCACCAAACAGCAGTGAACCCAACTATATAAAACAAATATTGACAGACATGAAAAATCATATAAGCATTAATATAATTGTAATGGGAAACCACAATACCCTACTGTCACAAAGTGACAGGTCAAATAGAAAAAAAATCAACAATAAAATATTAGAATTGAACTAAACTTCTGAACAAATGGACCTACTAGATATCTATAGAGTATTCCACCGCCACATACACATTATTTTCAGCTGCATATGGGAAATTCTCCAAAATAGTCCATATACTAGCTCATAGAATATGATTAAGTAAATGCAAAAGAACTGAAATTATATTACCATAGTGCAATGAAATTGGAAATCAACAGCAAAAGAGACACATGGAAAACAAATAACACCCTCCTGACCAACCAATGGATCACAGATGAAATTAAAAAAAGAAATCAGTTTCCCCATGCTCTGAGCCCCACAGGGGTTAGACAGTGTGCTTCATGGCACTGGCTGCCTGTGGTGCTCAGTACCCTGGGGCCTGTGAGGGCAGGCCAGAACAGTTGTTTTTCTGCAGGTTCCAACATGGCAGGCAGGTTTTGTAAACATGGATGACAAGTCCACACAAAAAAGTCATGAAGATACTAGGCCTAGAGTTATAAAGGTAAAAACAAACAAAAGAAAGAAAGAAAGAAAAAAACCCCAAAACACTGATCCCAACACAGATCAGGGACATCTTCTCCAGATGACTGTGTGTTTCCTTCATCGTCTTCTTCAGGAAGCAAGACAGATTAAAGTACTGTAGATACTACCAAGGGAAAAAATAAAAAGAGAGGAGAGAAAAATAATAAATGGAGAAAAGAAAGAAAGGAATCTTCTGAGGGCCAGGAATTTAGCTCAGTGGTTCTGCTGCCTGCTTTGAAAGTGCAAGGACCGGAGTTCGATCCCTGGTACCAAAACAACAACAACAACAACAACAACAAAAACAGGAGAAAATAATCTTCTGAGATGCCCAACATCCTGTCTGGTCCTCAGTCATTGATTCCTACCATTTGCCACTCCCTCCTGTCTGCCTCTTCCCTCCTGTCTGCCTCTTCTGTCAGAGAGGCTTAAACCAGTAGAGCTCTTTCATTTCTAAAATTTATCAATTAAAATAGTCAAAGGACTATTGCAGACCCCAGCACTGTGAAACCATCAAAAACTCTGAAGAGCCCAGGAAATGGAAAACATGTCTTTCATGCCAAGTATAGACTCACAAAACCAATCTGCATCCTTTGTAAATACACAATAAAGAGTTTGGACTTCAAAAAATAATCAATTTCTACAATTAAATGATAATGAAAATACAACATACCAGAATTTATGGGACTCAATGAAAGCAGTCTTATGAGGGAAATTTATAGCAGTGAACACCTATATGAGGAAAACAGTGGGCCCAAATAAACAACCTAAGGTTGAACCTCAAGCCTGTAGAAAAAGAAGAGCAAGTCAAGCCCAAAGCTTGTACAAGGAAAGAAATTATAAAAATCAGAGCAGAAATGAATGCAATGGAGACAAAAAAAAATCAATGAATCAAAGAGTTCTTTGAAAGATTAAATAAAATTTACAAATGCTTAGCCAACCTTATTAAAAAAGGAAAGACTCAAGTCTATGCAATTAGGAAATAAAAGGGTGAAATCACAACAGACCCTGCAGAAATCCAGAAGACCCTCAATGCCTACTTCAAGAAACTGTATTCTAATAGGATAGAAAATGCAGAAGAAATGGACCAATTTCTAGATATTACTAAAATTGAACCAAGAAGATATAGAAATTTAGAATATATAAATTCTAAATAAACCAGTATCAGCCAATGAAATTGAATATGTAATTAAAAACATACCAACAAAGAAAAGCCCTGGCCCTGATGGATTTACTGCTCAATTTTACAAGAAATTTAGAGAAGACCTAATGCTGCTACTTCTCCAACTCTTTAATGGAATTGAAATGGAAGCAATACTCCCAAATTCATTCCTGGAAGCAAGTATTACCCTGATTCCAAAACCAGAGGGGGATACAACCAAGAAGGAGAATTACAAGCCAATCTCCCTAATGAACATAGATGAAAAAGTCCTCAATAAGATACTGGCAAACAGAATGCAGCAAATCATGAAGGAGGTTATATACCACGATCAAGTTGGATTCATCCCAGGGATACAGAGATGGTTCAACATACACAAATCAATAAACAAAATACACTATATTAACAGAGACAAGGACAAAAACTATATGATCTTCTCAATAGATGGAGAAAAGCATTTGATAAGGTCCCACACCCATTTCTGATTAAAAACCCTACAAAAATTGGTATAGATGGTCTTTATCTCAATCTGATGAAAGACCTCTATGACAAATGAACAACCAACATCATACTAAACGGACAAAACAAAAAGCTTCACTCTAAAATCAGGAACAAGACAAGGATGTCCACTGTCACCACTCTTATTCAACATAGTTCTAGAAACACTAGCCAGGGCAATTTAACAAGAGAAAGAAATAAAAAGAATAAGGAAAGGAAACGAAGAGGTTAGATTATCATTATTTGTGGATGAAATGTTATTCTACATAGAATTCCCCAAAAACCCCACCAAAAGACTTCAAGATTTAATAACAAGTCCAGTGGCAGAGCTGGATAAAAAGCCAACACTCAAAAATCAATCGTCTTCCTGTACACAAATAACAAACTCATGGAGAGCAATTGGATAAGCAATCCCTTTCACAATAGCATCCAAAAAAATGAAATACTTAGGAATCAATCTAATGAAGGAAAGAAAAGCTCTCTACATTGAAAACTATAATACTCTGAAAAAGAAGATCAAAGCAAATATCAGAAAATTGAATGACATTCCTTGTTCTCCAATAGGAAGAACCAATACAGTAAAAATTGCCATATTTCTAAAATTGTTAACCAGGTTTAATGTAATACCAATCAAAATTCCAACAGCATACAAGACAGAATTAGAAAAAAATCCTAAAACTTACTTGAAACAAGAAGAGACCTACAATAGCAAAGGCAATTCTGAGCAACAGAGGTAGTGTATGGGGTACCAATATCCCTGACTTTAAGTTATACTCAAAGCCAGTATGATAAAAATAGAATGATACTGGCAAAAGAACAGACCTCAGGGTCAATGGAACAAACTAGAAGATCCAAAAACAACTCCAGACTTAGTCATCTAATCTTTGATAAAGGAGCCAAACAACTTCACTGGAAGAAAGATAGCCTTTTTAATAAATGGTGCTGGAAAAACAAGCTTCCACATGTCAAACATTGAAACTAGACCCATATCTTTCCCTGTGCACTAACCTAAAATTGAAATGGATCAAAGATCTAAGTATTAAAACAAAACACTAAATCTGCTAGAAGAGAATAGGTAGAACGCTTGAGGACATAGGAGTAGGCAACGATTTCATGAACAAAACTCAAACGACACGAGAAATACTACAAAGAATCAACAATTGAGACCTCATCTTATTAATAACTTTTGCACGGCAAGAGAAACCACCAACAGAATACAGAGACAGCCCACAGCATGAGAAAAAAATTTTTTACCAGCTATTCATCAAGTAGAGAACTATTATCTAGCACATATAAAGTAAAAAAATTAGACTCTCCAAATTAAAAAACCCAATCCAAAAAATGGGCATCTGAAATAAAAAGACACTTTTCAGATGAAGAATTAGAAACAGCAAATAAATATTTGGAAAAACGGTCAACATCACTGGTCATTCATTAAATGCAAATTAAAACAATGCTGAGAGTTTATCTCACTCCAGAAAGAATGGGTGCTATCAAGAAATCAACCAATAACAAATGCTGGAAGAGCTGTGGGGGCAAAAAGAACCCTTCTCCACTGTTGGTGGGAGTGTAGATTGGTGCAACAACTGTGGAAATCAGTATGGAGATTTCTCAAAAAACTAAAACTAGAGGGACATTCCTCTTCTTGGTATCTTCCCAGAAGAAAAGCATCATACCGTAGCAATATATGCACACCCGTGTTTATAGTGGCATAGTTTGTAATAGCTAAATCTTGGAAACCACCAAAATGCCTGTCAATCAATGGATAAAGATACGGGTTTTCAATACAACAGAGTACTACTCTGCCATAAAGAAGGATGAGCTTCAGACATTTGTAGTTAAATGGATGGACCTTGTGACTATACTCTTAAGTGAAATAAATCGGACACACATGTTTAAATACCACATTGTTTCTCTGGTGTGAGAAACCAAAAGTGGAAACAACTACTAAAATGTATACCAGATACTGGGATATGGGAAATGTTCAAATGTTCAAATATGGGAACAAGGGAGAAGGGAGGGGAAAAGGAAGGAAGGAGCAAGAAAAAAAGTGAAAACAGAAGGAAAAATGGAAACAAAGCTTTTGTACAGAGGGAGGGGAGAGGCATAAGGGGAGGTGGGAAATAGGATAAAACAAAATTTATTAAAGTAAAATAAGACACTTCAGTAAATAGCACTGACATTTCAAAAGTGTCAGAGTTTGGAAACATGTACACAAAGTGCTTCAATCTGTAAATTATGCAATAATTTGAATGAGATTAATATTACTATATTGCAGTCCCTAGGCAAAATTATGACTGATTATCTCTTCCATACTAAAGAATCATGTTTTACTTAATAAGCAAGGATGGGCAGAGCCCTATTCAAAGACATCTATCCAAAATAGCCAAGTCTATATTTAAAAAAGGAAAAAGCAAAAACAATCCTTTGTACTTTGAAAGCTTTTCTCAAAGTATATACCAGACCATAACTCTGCTATGTTGGTTTCATACTTGTATCAGTTCTTGAGCTTCTGTTTCCAAAGAACTACATTCTGTCTTACCCTGAATATTTTTTCTTTTATTTGACACCTTGAGTCCATCATTTTCTAAACATTCTTTAAATAGGTCATTAAATCTAGAATTAGTTACCAATTATGTTACTGGATTTTCAAACAATTCAAGAATAATAAAAGTGTCTATTCTCTTTACAGTCACATGACAGAGATAATATAAGACTAAATATACATTCTTAAAGACTTTAATAGCTAAATGTGAGACAAATAATAAATTTTAAAGAGAAAATTTTATATTCATTTATTACTTTCCCTGGGTAAGCCAAAGAAATGTTAATGTCCCAGAGGATACAATACTGAGTTGAAATATAAGGACAAGCAGACTTATTTTCTGCATAGCATTAAAATAAGCATAAAATTATGTAGTATAAGAAATGTTCCATACATGAGCTAATTTCCTTGAATGTAGACACTGAACAGATGCTACAGTGTGGGCTAACTTTGACATTATTTAACTGGTAAAACATTTTTGATTTGTTTTTTCTTTTTGGTACCATGGATCGAACTCATGACCTTACACTTGGGAGGCAAGCGTAGTGCCACTGAGCTAAATTCCCAGCCTTGATATTCTTGATTTTTGCAGGTTCAGGAAAAGTAGATTCACATATGCTATTATGCATTTCTTTATAAAAGGTCATTCTTAAGACACTGACTCTGGAAAAAACTTGAATGAAAAGAGATAATTGTTCTTGATTTTATATTATACACTTTTCACCTTAAAGCAATCATTGTTTACTAACACCTACCACTTGCTTACAGGATTTTTTTTTTTTTTTTGGTACCAGGGATTGAACTCGGGTCCTTGCACTTGCAAGGCAGGCCACCGAACTGCTGAGCTAAATCCCCGTCCCTACAGGATATTTAATTTAATATTTCCAAAAATAAGACTCTTGTGTTCTACAAAAATGACTTCAAATACCACAACAATCCTACTAGATGCCTAGAATTATTAATTTTTTAAAAAGAGAAACAAAGCGCAAAGAAATAATTTGCCTAAGGTTTACCACTAGAAAACATGAGTACAGATTGATCTGACTTCAAACTTTTTGCTGCTAATCAATGTTATGATAGAAACTCCTTTCAATCCTAACCACGCCCACACCCAGGAAAGGACCTCTGCTCAATAACAGGTAGCATGTGACTCAATGCTCTGGAGTGAATGTTTTCAAAATTTATATTTTGAAATCCTAACTCCAATGTGATGGAATTTGGAGGCTGTGCAATTAGGTTATAAGAGTCGAGCCTCCATGCTTGTATTAGTGTCCTTATAATAAGAGGCATGAGAGAAGTTGATATTTTTTTCTCTCTGTCATGTGAGGCTAAAATGAAGGTGGCATACATCTGCAAACACCAGGAGAGGATCCTCACCAGGAACCAATACGGCTGGTTCTTAACCTTGCACTTTCCAGACTCCATACTGTAAGAAACACACCGTGAGTTCAGTGACAGCCTGGGCTACATACTGGTTCCAGACCAACCCAAACTACAGAGTAAGGCCCTCTCCCTCCAAAAAACAAAAACAAAAACAAAACCAAAAATAAGTAATACAAAAATAAGCAAAAGACTTGAGTAACATTGCATAAGAGATACCAAAATGACCCATAACTATTAACAGGTGCTCAACACTAGTTGTCATCAAGGAAATGAAAATGTGTATCATAATGAAATTCCACCTCACAATCCTAGAGCAATGAAAATAAAAATGGTGCCTCCAATAAATTTTGTCAAGAAGGTGAAGCAACTGGAACTCTCATACAATGCTGGTATAGCACTTTGAAGATGGGTACAGCAATTTCTTTAAAGTTTAAAATACGTGTAGCTCGTAACCAGTAATTCCATGCTTAGGAAAGAAAAATAAAAACATGTTTATAAAACACCTTTGTTTTTGGAACTGGGGATTGAACTTGTGCTTGAAAGGCAGGAGGTGGCACCACTGCATTAAATCCCCAGCCCCTGTAAAATGCCTTTTATAAGAATGTCATGAACAGCAGCCTTAATTGACAATAATTAAAGGCTGCAAGACACCTGTCTGTCAACAGGAAAAATGACAATAAATTGTGTTACAATCATAGAATGGAATACTATTCAGTAATAAAAAGGAACACACTACTAAAATATGCAACCTTCTGCATCTTTAGTGGATCTTCAGCTTCTTTTTCTGCATCTTAGGATATTCATTCTTTGTATGAAGTTGCCATGAGTAGCAGCTTATTCTGGCCATGTGGATAGGATGGGTGAGGTGTTCAGCTACTGACTGATCTCAAGAAGTTACAAGAAGTGGCCTCAGGTGAAATTTGACTGCAATTTGTTAACCTTTTAGCCATCATTATGAGAAGTTAAAGAAAAAAAACCCAGCCTATTTGTCATTCTTACATATTTATTGCTATGAGGGAGGCAATCAAATTTTCCATCCAACAAGCTGTAGTTGTGTGTTATATTCAAATGTATAAGTAATGAGTTCATTGTTTACTGGGTACTTGATATTTTACATGCTTTATAGCAAAGATCTGTACATAACATTCTGTAGCTCAAATCTAGCCCATTATGTAATTTTGTCTTATTGGAACACAGCCAAGAGGGTATGCTTACGGATTTTCCATGGCTTCTTTTGTGTAGGTGTAGTTAAATAGTATGGTCCCTGCCATACTGTTTACTATTTAAGCCTTAGAAGTGACCACGCTGCTCCACATTTCCATTATGTGGAAATCTTGGATTTGTGTGTGTGGGGACTGGGGTGGGGGTCGAACTCAGGACCTTATGCTTGTAAGGCAGGCGGCAGCATCACTGAGATAAACCCCCAGCAATCTTGAATTTTTTAATAGGTAGTTAAGAGTCGTAAATAATTTTGGGTGAAATTACAATTCCGGGATCCTCTAGAATGATCTCTTTTCCAATTTGAATAACAACAGAGTAAGAAATATTTCTACCTGAAAAATTCACTAACTCAGCAGATTTTAGGAGCAGATTAGATCTAGATGACTTTACTTGGACAATCCAGTTAAAGTAGTCAATTTACTCATTACAATTGTATTGATTTTGTGAATGTTTTTCTTTGAATGTCATAAAGTTGTTTATATCTAATGGCAGCACAATTGAAACACTTTTTAAAATGAAGTCTACTTCTGATAGCTATTTCTTTTACTTACAACAAGTTAGAATCCTAGTTAGCGCTGACTAGGCTAGCATTGTTCATGTTTTCTACCGGAACTCTGCCCCGCTCCCTTTTTTTCTGAGAAAATAGCTCAGAGAAGTTAGTTTTGACTTGCCAACGGTCACAGTCCATCGGTTGACAGTTAAATCACAATCCCCACCACCTTTAAACATTTTCAAAGAAGGAGTAACTATGTCATGATTTTTTTGTTTTGTTTTGTTTTTAAATCTCATGAACTTTCTACTGGACCATCACAGTGCTGAGGGAAAAGAAGGCATTGCTGGAGGAGCCAGTGGTAGAAAATAAGAGTAAAATCGATAGGTAAAATCAGGCATGGTTAAAATGCTCAGTTGATTGTTGCTCTATATATGAACTAAATACTGTATTATTAGCCTAATAGGAACAAGACATAGAGGCATCGAATGATTTTTCCAAATAAAATCTTGTTTTACTTGTTCAAGAGTTTATGCATTTTATCAGCTGGCCATAGCGCAGATACAAAGAATGTGAGATTTTGGAAAACACAAATCGGCTCCCTCATTTAATAGAAAAAACTCTACAGCCCAAGGGAGGTCTCAGATAAAGAAACAGCAACGACAACAACAAAACCCCACATTTAAAAGGTTTCTTTCCAACGCAGTGGCCTTTTGGCTTTTTCCAATCTCCGTTTAGAAAAAACAAAAGCAGGGCTCTTCCAGATCTAGCCTAAGGCAATTCGAAATTGGTCTTATTTCCCTTTCCAGTTATATTCAGTTAAAATTGCTCAGTAGCTGTTTACAAGTGCTGCTCTTTTCATAAAAGGTTTAAGGAAGTTCACCAAGGAGACAGAGGCGGGGCGGAAACAAAGCGCCCCTTCTGCACCGCCCCTTCATCCCAGCCAATAGCAGTAGAGGTACAGCGGGCTCGCCGGAGCTCGGGCCAATCGGCTACGTCAGCTGCCGACCCAGCGGAAGGGGCGGGGCAGCCGTTGCCACAGAAGCCACTTGCGGGTTACCAGCTCCTCTTTGTGCCTATGCGCCTTGGTAGGCAGTCTTCGTCGCTAGCTGTCGTAGGAATTCGCCTTCTTCTCACCTGGCGTCCCGTGCCTCTTTCAGGCCTTCCTCCCAAATCTACACCCCCTGCGTCTCGCTCTTTCCTAGTTGACCCAGGGCTGAAGAGCACAGGTACGCTGGCCGAGCTGCCCATCACTACAGCCGGGCGCCGGCCCTGGACCCTCAGGCCCTTTGCACGTCGCAGCGGCGGGCTGACGCCATGGTGACGCGCTGACATCACGGCAACGTGCTGACGCTGCAGGGGAGGCCGAGGTGCGGCTTTAGGCTGAGGAGTCTAAGTGGGTAGTTTAGCTGCGGCCGGGCGTCTGTGAGAGTCTTGAAAGCATGGGGCGGGGCGGATCCCGGAACTGCAAATCCTAGAGTCCACCCTGGCTGGTCCCAGCTCCTTTCTGCTCCTCCCTCCTGTTTCCCCAGGGCGAAGGCGGCAGGAGTGTGGCTCTTGAGACTATGGCAAATCTTCTCGCGAGGTGGGCGTGTCCAGAACAAGTGTCCAAGTATTCGGTGTTCAGAAATTTTGCTTTCTTAACTGTTCTGCGGGTTTTTAAACCCTCACCAGACTACCCGACTGTTCTGTGAGGTATATTCTGGGTAGCCTTTGGTTTCTTCTCCAGGATTCTCCTCAGTGATGGTGAACCTCTGGCACGCGTGCTGCAGTGTAGGCACAGGAACCGAGCATCGCGTGACCGCACATGTGTTGGCACTTTGCCGTAAATAAGCGGATTTTAGGTTGGACTTTGGGTACTCGGTCTCTGAAAGATTTGCCATCACTGCTCTAGACTCCTTAAGAAGACCCCTTTTCCCAGCGTTTGGCAACAGTATCTTGGAAAGCGCTACAGGCTGGCTTGCTTTCGCTTCCAGCTTTGTTATTGAACTGTTGGTGTGATCGTAGGTCACTTAACCTTCCTGGTTTCTGTTTCCTTTTCTATAAAACGGGGACACTAATGTTCACTTTGGAATAGTTACAATAAAAGAGATTAAACGCAGCATCGCATAAGTAACACTGAATAAGTTAGTGTGTGTTGCCTGTTTATTGAGAATAACCGTAACCAGACTGGCGGTGTTCATAAAGTCTATATCAAAGACTGTTCCATATCATCTGATGCTTTGTAATGTTTCAAGTGTTGTGTGAGGTTCTTGGAGTAGTTTTTTTGTTAGTTATGGTTAAAGGAACAGCTACAGAAAGCCCCCTCTCCTTTGGTTCTGGGGATTGAGCTCAGCCCACCCCTTCCCTCCCCTCTTCTCTCTCCCTTTATTTCTTTCTTGACAAGCCTCTGCTGCTAAATTCCCTCAGGTGGGCTCCATCCTCCTCCCTGGGGATCCCACAGTGCCACCACACCCGACTTGTCTGCTTATATCTAAAATTAGTTTGATACTTTTCTGCTTGCAGAAAGAATATGATTATATTTATAGATTTTAAGTTATCAGTATTTTGCTTGTCTTTTTCTTCTGCTACTCCCTCAACTGATGTGTACTAATAGTTTAGGTTTTTGTATCTCAGGCATCCCAAAATTTGAGAAAACGGCTTTGTTTATATTATTTATTATGCTTGACAATAGGTATGAACAAGAATCAGTGATAAGCATACTAGTAAGGTTGAAATAATATCTATCTACTGGGCGGGATTCTGGTGAAAATCAATGATTATTTTCTCCTGGGCTCTGTGTTAATGGTTCTCAATTTATGGCCACCTTAATAATGATTTGCAAAAATTCTGCAAATAATTAGGTCCTGCACAGTTCTTAGCATCTGTAAGCATGATAAAAGCTATAAATAAAGGAGAGAACATAGGCTCAGAGCTCTTAATGGATAGGATGAATATACTGTGTGTGTGTGTGTGTGTGTGTGTGTGTGTGTGTGTGTTTTAACCTATTCATCCCTTGTTTCATCTTGGGGAATTATTAAAAGAAAAATGATTTCTGTTTTAGAATAAAAGCCAGGCTGGTATATGCTGAGGATTTGACTGCAAATTAAACATTGTTTCTTGAGATTCCAGACTACAGAGAGCTAAGTATTTAAACAAATGAATGGATGAAAGGTAAAAACTGTACCAAGTCAGGGGCGGTAATTATTGCAACTGAACAACTCCATGATGATGGCTTTCTTGATTTCTGTGACTTACTCAGAGCATATTCCTTTTTACCCTTTAGGTTTGGCTTTTTATTTGATTTTGTGTATCTGTATATTTTTAATTCTTCTAGACTATAAATAGCTGAAAATACTATTATGCCCTACTAGCAGATATTTTCAGCATTGAAAAGGATCATCTTAGGCTCTTTATAGATTATTTAGCTCTTCATTTTGAATTTCAGTTGCTGATATTTAAAAAATACGAGAAAATATTCATTGGCCTATGTACTAAATATTTGTCTCTGTGAGGTATAGAACCATCAGACAAAAATAAATGCATTTTTACAGATATTTTGGATCTGAATTGCTAATTAAATATTGTAAATAATTTTCAACCTATAATTTCACATGTACCTAATACTGAAAATTCTTGAACGTATGCATTTTAATACAGAAATACAAAATCATAACTATAAAAATATAGAATATTTTAAACACAACCTTTGATATTGTATAAACATAAAATGAAGTTAGGGAGATACATTTCCATATATTATTAGAATTGTGGAAACACAGCCTTAATAGTTGCTGAAGGTCTAACTTCAGGACAATTTTGAAGAAATTCACAAACATTTGTATTTTAAGAGTATCATCTCCAAGTTTGAATGAAAACAGTTAGATTAGTAAAGTTTAGTGGTATTATCATCTGTATTCCTTATCACCACAGAGTATTCTACATTGAGCAGGAAACAGGAATAAATGTCATACTGAAAGACATGATTTCAAAAGAATATCCTGTATTTGTAGCTTTTATTGTCAAATATTTTGAAAAATATGTTGTTTCTATAATTCTAGACATAACTACACTATATAATAATACTTTGGTTTGTGAGGATAATTAATTCCAAAAGACATACTTGTAATCCAAAGCACTTTTCTATCAAAGTGAATTTCCTTAACAGAAATAATGGAAACACAGATGATTCATTCCAAAACCCAAAAGTGCTCATATAAAAACGATTATAAGACTGTAATATACTACAAAATAATAAAGAAAATACAAAATATAAAGAAAAATAAATTAACCTGCAAATAGACCTTCAAAAGGAGACTAGAGAAGAGGGTTATTGTGTAGGACAATTTTCTCTACTGGAATCTTTTGGCTGAATGGAGTCTTTTTCTTTTTGTGAAGCTTTAACAAGAACCCTATCCAATGCCACTTGCTTTTGCCTCCTTTTGAGGATTTCATGGAAATATGACATTGCCTTGTCGTTACACAGATTCATTGCTTTTACTGCAGCAGCCTTATTCTGATGGTGCTTTCCTACAAAATTTTGCACTGTTTCCCATGTTTTACACATCTCCCTAATCTCATTTGAAGTGAGCTCCTCTGCCTTTTTCTCCTCTTCCTCTACAGATGAGATCTCCATAATCTCCGGCTGTTCGGAGCCCATAACCCACAATCCTGCAGGGAGAGAGACAGGGAGGGAGGGAGGGAGGAGATCCGTTGGCTCACTTGTGATCATGTGAGGTTTGGCCCACTATTAGTACTGTGAAAAATCCCTTGTTCATCACATTTCTTGAAGAACACTCACAGAACAAGTTACTCACCATCCAAGGTTTTCCTGTATTTCTTATTTCACTGTTGACCCATGGTTTATATGTCTGTTTTCTAGTCCTACTGGATAAAAATTTTATTGTAATACTCTAAGAAATAGACTAATAAAGATTTCTACATACTTATAACTGTAGAAAATAGCAAATCTTTTGGAAACTTTAGAAATTGGCAATCATTGAGTGATTTTGCTATGCAATTTTGATACTATTCTGTGTTAGTGTAACAATGAGTTATGATTTTCATTTTATCTTTGAAATTTTTTTATATGTCATTAGAATCTTTATCTTGTAAGGGCAGAAAACAAGAATCTACTGAAAGAAGTTTAATAACTGAAATGTTTCTTAAGTTTCAGCTTATGTGGAGTTGTTGAAGCCACCTATAAACCCATTTACTGAATTTATGGAGAAGCCTACAAGTCATGGCAGTCAGTCAGAGGAACTCTCTGCCCATCTTAAAACTACATCAGAGGAAGAACATTTACCACGGAGTGCCAGTGAAAATCACCTCAGCTGGTATTCTCTTCATTGTCCAGGAAAAACTAATCTTCTGATTTGGGGGATTCATATTTTGTCCATAATGTACATTATGAATAAAATATAATCTTTAAAGATGATTTTTTTTCAAATTTAGAATTCATTAAAGTATTTAGTCTGATATAAAAACTGTACTATGCTTAGCAGACATTCACTGGGCTTTTCGACTTAATTAATTAATTAACTAAAAATAACCACATCCATTAAAAGTTTGTAAAGTAAGTCTTCACTGAGTAAATAAGAATATGAATAATATGAAATGTTAGAAATATAGCTGAGTACTAATTCACTGTCAATTGATAAATTGGTATATAACAAATACTTGTTATATTTTATTTCTTTAGAATGGGAAATATATTTGCTACTTATATGCATCATTATTCCCTCAAAAAAGCAATCTTAAAGTATCATTATTATCATTATCTATTGTATAGTCTATTTTCTAGTTTAACTTATTATAAGTGAAAACGATGTTTTGTCAGGGGCCATAAGTATTGGCTTGCTGCCTTCGGCTTTTAATGAGGGCAAGGCATCACTCATCACCGTAATCTTTGACCTTTCACTTTAAGCCAGTGATACTTACTAACAAAATGTACTTTTTGACATAGCTTGTAAGATACCAGTATATTATGATCTGTACAGAAAGAGAAAAGCTGCCAATTAAAGCTATAAAGCTTTCATGTCACTTGGCGTTTTATTCATACTGGGAAAGTTCCTTTAAATATACAGTACAAAGATTTTTAATTCAAATAACTTGCAATTACATAAAAGTAAAATATAAGTGAAATAAAGTATTTTCAAAACTACTCAAAGTCAAACTCTTTTGAGTCCACCCGTATTTTTTTTTTTTTTCCCAGTGCTGGAGATTGAACTTTGAATATTGCCATACATTGTTATTTCACTAACTCCCCTGACTTTTCTCTATACACATTTGTTCCCAGGGTTAAAAGTGTTACACCCCTGTCTCTGAGCTATTCTTCAGAGTTTTGATCACCCCATTCAGTAAATTCTGGGAGTGTGCAGATAGGTCAAGATGCCTTGTGGCTGAGGGCTTGGAGACTCATCTTGAATCATTACACACCTCCGCCAGGTCAGGGAGAGGCCAGGTAAATGTAAACAAGAGCACAGATAGTAGTGGTAAGGCCTGTATTCCAAAGCCACGCCTGGAGGATTTTGAGACATCTGGAAAGCTTTAGTTTTTGTGTTCCATTTGTTTAGCTCATTCATTCTTTTGGAAGAAGTTTTTGTGAAGGACAATAGGTTTCATGCAAAGCTTTGAGAATAAGATCTATAAAGACATATTTTGTTGAATTTGGAGTAAGGGGAAAGGAGGAGAAAAAATATTTGCCTACTTAGTCTTTTTAAACTAGAGAGGGGACATTGAATAATTACCAAACTGCATAGTTAAGCATTGCTAATTGCAGCTTCTGTGTTTTACATATCTTTACATTTTAAAAAACTTATCTTTCCATGTATAGAAAGTGTAGAAAAATTATGGGAGTATAGGAAAAAGTTTACATATTTTCTGTGATAATTCATTATCACATTTTGTGGAGCAATTTATAGAAATGTACTATTTAGTCTATGCTGTATTAACAAAAAGTGTAACTAGTATGTGATAGACTTAATTTAAATTTTATTCGTGCATATGTAATTAGCCTGAAGCAGGACACCCTAAGTGATGAAAAGACTGAATTGGAGGCAACACTTAAGGAAGCTGAGTTGGCAACATGTTCTATAGAATTACTTTTGCCATTATTTAAGAACGCCGTTGAAGAGATTAATTTTGCCAATGTGAGTATTTGACTTATGGCAGTTAATAAAATGCAAAGCTAGAATAACACAGAATACATATTGTAAGTAGGTATGCTTACATGTGAATATTTGATACTAAAAATGGGAAATTATCAGTGTCCTTTATTCCTGTGTCATTTACTATTCTTTCCCTGAAAGATACAGTAATCTCAGACCTGCAGTAAATGAGAAGCTAGGCTGGAAACTGTGTATTTGGGCTCTTGATTTCCCTAGCCTTGAACTAGAGTATCAGCTCTTCCCAGGGGTGAATTTAAATATAAAATTTTCTAAGATAAGACATTTTTGTTTTTATGGTGCTATTTGGAAATAAAACTATTTAAAATTTGAACATACTAAAGTTTGAGTTAGGGACAAAAAAATAAATTGTGTCCTGTAACTTTTATTAAAATAAATACTGTAATACTTTTGGAGTTTAAGCCCCTATTTTTATTTTAATTTAATGCACTATATAACAGATCCTATCTACTATTAGTAAGTTTGGCACAATTTATTATTGCTCTACGCAAAAGAATAGTTTTGTTGCTGGGAAAAGTTACTCTTTTTTTTTTTTTTTTGGTACCGGGG
>NW_022900945.1:19683396-19748904 GCF_012274545.1 Fukomys damarensis | reverse complement strand
TTTTGGTACCGGGGATCAAACTCAGGCCCTTGCACTCACCAGGCAGGCATTGGAACCACTGAGCCAAATTCCTGGCCCAAGGGAAGAGTTATTCTTTAATGGTAATATTTTAGAGTGGTTTCCCTAATATTTGTGTCTTACATGTGTGTATCTGCTTTTATATTTTTCAGGCCAGTGTTTCTGCACCCAATTTGAAGAAGATTTCTGAACAGAAGGAAATATTAACAAAAGAATTAAATACTTTTAAACATGTAAAACTAGCTTTAGAATATCTTCTTAGAAAGACAGACTACAGACAAGTAAGGCATCAATACTAAGCACTCAGTGATGTTTTTCACTTGGAGAATATATAATTTCTGTAGCTATAAAAATT
This sequence comes from Fukomys damarensis, assembly GCF_012274545.1. Taxonomy (NCBI): domain Eukaryota; kingdom Metazoa; phylum Chordata; class Mammalia; order Rodentia; family Bathyergidae; genus Fukomys; species Fukomys damarensis. Next base: position 19,748,531 of record NW_022900945.1, on the reverse strand, counting down.
AAGTTACTGATATATTTGAAGTAGAAATAATTCTTTGAATTTTTTCCCATTAAGTTTATTGGTACATTTTAGGTAAACAATAGTTACATTCAGTATTGGGATACTTGATGTATCTTGATTCTTATTTTGTCCTAATTCCCTTCCATCCCTTCAACCCCTCCACTCCTCCCTATTTACAGAGACTTTGTTTCCATTTTTCCCTTTTCTCATATTTTTTCCTTTCCCTTCTTTTCTTTCCCCTACACTTCCTACTTCCCCTTTAGAACTTTTCTTCCTATTTTAATTCTTTGAATTTTTGTTTGAAATGGTAATTACTAAACGCATCCCTACTTTTAATGTTTCATAAATAGTTCTTAAAAACATGACATGTTTTTATAAAAAACAGATTTTTACCTTCTCTCCAAAAGACTTTCATCATTTATTAGACTTCATTTAGCTACTTGTAATAAAATACACATTCTTAGAGTTTATCCTCCTGTGTACGTTGTATACACACAGATGGTTTCTTTAAAATTAAAAAAAAATTTGATGCATAAAACATTTTATATATTAGGATAACAATGTTTTGACACATGTATAATTGTGTAGTAAACATATCTAACTCTTCAAACATTTATCTTTTTCATGGTGAAAATTTAAAATCTTTTCTTCTAGTGTTTTGAAATACACAATGGATGGTCATCAGTAGCTATAATCACCCTATTGTGCCATACACATTGGAACTAATTACTCCAATCTAACTGTGATTTAGTACCCATTGACCAACCTTTTTCATCTCTCCACTGCTCTGCCTGGCTTTTGGTAACTACTATTCTGCTTTCAACTTCTATGAATGCAACTCCTTTATTATTCCATATGAGTGAGATCATGCAGTGTTTCTGTTCCCTATTTATTTCACTTTACATTGTGATCTCTCTTATCAGGCTTTCATTATATTTTGTGGCTGAGTAGCATTGCATTGTGTTTATGTCCCTTTTCTTTCTCCATTCATCCCTTGAATGGAAGCATCACAGAAAGCGTTTTTCCTTTTCTTGTGAATAGTGCTGCAGTAATCACAGGAGGGCAGATTTTCTCTTCAACATACTGATTTAATTTTCTTTGGATATATATTCAGCATGTGATTGCTGGGATTACATGGTTGTTTTATTTTTTAAATTTTTGGAACCTCCACAATGGCTGTAAAATTCATGTTCCTATCAGCAGTATACAAGGTTTCCTTTTCTTTCTACATCCTTGGCGGCACTTTATTTTACTAGGGTAAAGCGATACTGACTGTGGTTTTGATTTGCATTTCCCTAATGAGTACTGATATTGAGCATTTTTTCATGTACCAGTTGCCCATTTGTATATTTTCTTTATTCTTATTGCCCATTTGGGGGTGGGGTGTTTATTTGTTTTTTGTTATTTGAGACAGGGTCTTGCTATGTAGCTCAGGCTGATCTTGAACTCTCTATGTAGTCCAGACTGGCCTCAAACTCACGGTGATCCTCCTGCTTCAGCCTTCTGAGTACTGGGATTACAGGTGTGCGCCACCATGCTCACACCCATTTTTAAATGTTTTTATTCTTTTTTTTCCCCCTGAATATAAACCTCTTGTCAGAACTACGATTTGAAAATGTTTTCTCTCATTCTGTACTTTGTCTCTGTAGTCTTGATTATTTCCTTCACTGTGTAGAAGCTTTTTATTTTGATGTAATCCCATTTGTCTATTTTTGTTTTTGTTTTCTGTACTTTTGGGTTCTTGTCTAAAAAGAATCCTTGCTCATCTAAGTGTCCTGAACTGTTTCTCCTACATACATGCATTCCTTTTTTTTTTTCTTTTTGGGTAAAGGCTTTATCAAGCTAAAATTCACATACCATATACTTCTCTCATTTTAAATATTAAGTTTATTGTTTTTTACTATTTCACAGAGTTGTACAGCCACCACCACAATCAATTTTAGAGTATTTTCATCACTTTAGGATGAAATTCTGTATGCCTCATATCCACTCCTGCCCCTAAAGGAGCCCCAGACATCCACTGCCTACTTCTGTTTCTGTGCATTTGCCTCTTCTGGATATTTCACATAAGTGGAATCATGATATTTGGTTGTTATGACTGCCTTCTTTCAGTTACAGTAATATTTTGAAGGTTCCATGTTTCAGCCTACATAGTAATTTATTCTTCGTTATTACTTATTAATTTTCTATTTATGGTTTTACATACCCATATCTATCCACTCATCAGTTGATGGATACTGCGGTTATTGATAATAGAGTGTTAAATGCAAAAGTAATTATTTAATATTTCTTTAATAAATAGGAATCAGTGTTTACAAATATAGTTGCTCTGAACCTTCCTTTCTAGTGTTGCGATGTGAACATACGGTTTCTTGCTTTTGTATCTGTACCCCGGAGTGGAATTGCTTTCCACATGTATTCTCGAGACACAGTCATATGCACACACTATAAACACACAATTTCCCCTCAATCTAAGGAAGAGTTTCCTTGGATCTGGAGCAGTGCTTCTCCACTTTTCCCTGGCTTTGCATGGTGCACATGCAGAGCAAAGTCTCAACCCTCCTTATCAAGCGTAGCAGTAGCATAGGAGGGACGGAAGGGTGGCACCTCGCCCCTGGGAGAAGCTGTTGTGGAGCCTCTCCCCAAAGTATAAAAACTGAAGCCTAACTTCAGATGCGTGGATGAGATATGGCAGTGATGGCCAACCTATGGCAAGGGCGTTATTGCAGTTCTCTTTTAAGACAGAAAGTTTTAATATAAAGTTGTATTTTTTTAACCCAAACCTCAGTATTCGACTTTAATTGTAGTGTTGGCACTTTGCAATAAATAAATGGGTTCTGGGTTTCAATTTGACCCTGGGTCTCTAAAAGGTTCACCTGGAATATAGAAGAATGAATTAGTACTGTTTTCTTTACTACTTTTTATCCTTTGTCAAATAAAAGAAATTACAGAAAATAAGGAAATGAAGTCATATTATTCTGTTTTATGACTTCAGTTTTGTATATGTGCTGCCGAAGCGAGCACTTAAGACTTCAGTTTTGTATTTAACACAGTATCGTAAATATTTTCTTAACTATTAAATATTTCAATAGAAAGGAATCTTAAGCTCTGTGAACCCTATGGGCCCTTTGAAATTGTGTGTACAGTTTTGCATTATATGCACATGTCTGTATTTTGGGTTAAAGAAAATTTGTAGCTTGATATTCTTAAGTAGGAATCTGACCCTCAAAAATGAATAAACATTCTCTGTGGTCTCATTTAAAATTGCTACGTAGAGTTCTGTTACTAATTTCAGGTCATTCTTTACAAAATTGTTATTGCTAGAATTTAGAGTGTTTATAATTTTTGCCTACTTATAAAGAGTAATATGTCAAAGTTCTTTTGTAATAGGGTTTTCGTGATATTTAAATGTCAATCGCCTAAATTTTTAGTGGTACTCTTTTGGGATTAATTTAATAAATTAACTGACTTCATAAATCATAGACAAAAAAGAATTTGGAACACTTAGACAAAAGTGTTTCTGATGGGTCCCTTAGGAATCTGAACTATACACAGTGGTTGTCTATAATTTTAAAGTTCTTTTGTAATAGGGTTTTCGTGATATTTAAATGTCAATCGCCTAAATTTTTAGTGGTACTCTTTTGGGATTAATTTAATAAATTAACTGACTTCATAAATCATAGACAAAAAAGAATTTGGAACACTTAGACAAAAGTGTTTCTGATGGGTCCCTTAGGAATCTGAACTATACACAGTGGTTGTCTATAATTTTATATACAGACAGCAGAACCACTGAGCTAAATCCTGGCCCTATATTAACTTTTTGCGTGGTGCTTATTCTACTTTTTTTTGTATACAGAAGTATACTTTGTGGACACTGATATATGACTTCCTCTCTTCACAGACAGGAGACAATTTACCAAGCATGTTGTTAAAGAATCTAACTGATAATGAAAGTGAAAACATTGTAAGTGATTCTTCACTTTGTATCCATTCCTTCTGACTTTTTTTACTTGTATAACATTACTCAATATTGTCTGAGTTGTGAAATTTCTTTTACATTGTCTTTTGGAGAATCTTAAGAAGAAGGTCCTTGAAAAGGAGAACTATATTCAAGAACTTTCCTGTTTGTTTCAGAATGAAAAGGTAAGCAAATTTTGAGCTTTTGAGGTGAATTCACTATAAACTTTTAATATGAACTCCCTCTTTCCTTCTCTCCATCCTGGTCTTATATCCTTAGAAGTAAATAAAAGAAAGGAGCACGGGGAAGGCTTTTTGACAGTGTAGATTGTTTGGAATATTGTGTAAGTAGCAACTTAATTTTTCTTAGTTTAAAATTTTTTTTTCTTTTAGAGTTTAGCATTTTAGTGAGTCTACTTGGGATAAATTAGCACAACTTAAGACCTTTGTATAAAATTGTGTTTAAATTTGGGAACAAATGAAAGAATTTTGTGTTTGTAGGAGTATTTGAGATGTACCTATAACTTTACTGAAGAGTACAGCTGGAATTTTTTTTATAAAGGATAATTATCAAGAATCATTGAATAAAATACGGGGAGAAAACTCCCTTGTTTTACATGAAATACATTCATGGTGAGGTGTCAGTTTGTATAAAGTATTTTGCTTTTGATATTGTGTCTGAATTGTAAAATTAAAAGTGGTGGGAAATAGCAAATAACTTTTTTTGTTTTTTTTATTTTTTCTTTTCTATTACAGGCAAATACATTGAAAGCAACCCGTTTTTCTCAATCAGTAAAAGTAGTACATGAACGATTGCAGCACCAAATAAATAAAAAGGAAGCAGAGAATGATAAGTTAAAAGAATACATAAAGGTTATAAATTCTTATCTATTTTTATAGTTTAACTGATAAAATTCATGAAAAACTAGAAAGCCATTCCTCAATTTTGGAATATGATAACTATAAAATAAGTCAGTTTGATCAATGTCATGGAAATCCATTTAAGGGAATGCTGGTCCTTCTAAAAATTTGGATCCAAATACAAATATAAATATACTATCTCTTTAGTACCATTCTGGTAGGGATTGTAAAGGTTGAATTACTTTAAATGTCTCTCATGATACAGTTAATTTATGTCTATTGCAGAAATTTTATAAAAAAACAAAATACTGTACACAGGAGAAAATCAAACCATTAAACATTCCAGAACCATTGTTATCATTTTGATATATGTGATTCCAGTCTTTTTTCTACATCTGTACATGCATTTATATATATGTGTGTGTATATATAAATATATACACACACATATATATAACACATTTAATAAGCAGTGTGTACATTTTTCTTATTAATTGTAAAAATTTCAAAATCAGTTAACCTAACTTTGATATTAGATAATTGAGTAATTCTTTCGTTATACATCTTTGTGAAATTATATACAATTATAATGTACAATTAAAGAAACAATGTAAACAATTAAAGTACAACTATAGGGAAGTTTTGGTTTATTTTTCTGTTGGCGACACTGTCACCTTAAGATAATTTGAAGTTTCTATCGTATGTAACGACTTACCTGGATCTACCATTATCATTTTTGCCAAAGGAAAAGAAGCAGTGTTGCCATCTTCAGAGAAGTGTATAGACTCACCCCAGGGAGTGTACAGAGTTATACTGAGAGTTGTACTTGCTTTTACACTCCTGAATTATAGCATATGTCTGCAACCTGTGGCTTGTGTTTCAGAGCTGTGCTGGGGTTTATGTATTCTCTCAGTGATGGAAAGCTTTCACTCTCTGTGAGGACACTAAGCAGGCTTACGGAGGGTGTAAATTTTGTTCATTATTCCTCCTATTCTTTTTCAGTATCTTCCCCTATTGATTCCCTGTTCTTTACATTCATGTTATAGGACACTGCAGACAAAATAGATATGGTATTACAGTCCTCTGTACGATAAATACAAGAGAAGATAATAATTGTGATCTAACACATCAAATAGTTGTCTACCCCAAATTATCTTTCACAACTTTTAATTATTTCCTCAAATAGCAGTTGGGAACGTTTTGAAAATACTCTTTTAAATTTAAAAATGAAACAGATTTTTTTAAAGCTAAGCTTAACAGTTTTTTTTTTTTTCTATATCCATGAAAATTTGGGGAAAACTTCAGGCTAAAATCCAAAGATTTTTTTCCATAACATTTTTCTGTCTGATTTCTTGTTAAAAATGCAGATGTTAAGAAGTGATTAAAAGAAGTTGCTGCCTTACATTGCTGACTTTTCTACTTCCCTCCTGTTTATGTACTTTAAAAACACTAAGTAATCATGTTAGAATTTAGTTATTTGATTTTAGGTATAAGAACTTTTTTGTTTTAGGTTTTGTTTTTGTTTTTTTGAGACAGGGTCTCACTATGTAGTTGAGACTGACCTGGAACTCACTATGTAGCCCAGGCTGGTTCCAAACTCACAGTGATCCTCCGGCCTCAGTCTCCTGAGTGCTGGGATTACAGGTGTGCACCACCACACGTCCAGCAGAACTTTTTTTTTAAAGAATAAAAACAGTGAATTTAGTTTGGCAACATAAATCTTAGTTTTTTTACTGTGTGGAGTTTATGGTAGTTGGTCTTTTAAAAATTTACTTTGTAATTCTCTGACAATTTTGAACAAATTTGTCTTTTAAAATCTTTGTAATGTAGCAGTTAGAATATTTTTTAATTTTAGAAAAGATAAGGACTAATTATCTGAATAATATTCAGCATATGTAGTTCTTTGGAAATAGGAAAAGGCAAATCATAGACTTTAAATATGTCCATTTGTCAAAGTACTGAGGATTTACTCTGAAACTAAGTATTTTGATAATTTTAGTATACTTCTTGATAGTTTGCTTAAGCTTGGGATTTAATAAAAACTAATAAGAAAATCCAGTTGTAAGCTTGTTTAAAAAATATCTTTATAAACTATCAAATATAAAGTTTTTAACATATGTATAGAACACTTACTCTTTCATGGTGTGATGGTGCCACCCTGTGGCTATTTAAAGGAATGACAGTTGCATTTCCTGTGGCGTGGCCTTATCTCTTTTATAGACTTGCTGTCCTGTTGTTTTTTTCTCCCAGCTGCTGTTCAGTACAATCTTTCATAGGACTTTTTTGTTGTGTAAGATTTTTTTCCCAATACTGGGGTTTGAACCCATGCTTTGCAAGCATTCTACCACTGAACTACATACCCATCCCCCCCCCCTTTTCTTTTGAGACCAGTCTAAGTTGCACAGGCTGGTCTGGAGCGTGCAGTTCTCCTACCTCAGCCTCCTCAGTAGCTGGGATTATAGGCATGCAACATTTAAAAACAGTTTAATAATGTGTTTCTGTTCTATTAGTTTACCCAATCATCTTCAAAGAGACCACATATAACTCCAAAAATGTACTTCTTAATCGTTAGTGAAAGTTAAGAAGTATGATTTTTGTTGATACGAAGTTGAAAAGCCCCATCTTTTCTGTGACTCCTTTGAAATTTTTGTATTAAAATAACTAGAGAATAAGAAATTAGAAACCAAATCCTGTAATAATTTCATATTCTTTTCAATATTACATATTCTGTAGGTGTAAAAGTATTAAAATCTTGTCTTTACATTTTTAGAAATTTAATACTCAAATACTTCCAATATAAAATCTTAAAATAACTTGAAATAAAACCATGAAAGCTGTCACACTAAACCAGATCCATTATCCACCTGGGTAATATTCTTTCATTATGTTTCCAAGAGATATGTCAAAGATACAGTATGTTCATGCCAGTTAACATAATTACACTCAACCTGTAGGAGCCAGTGATCTTTTTATCTTTACTGACATTATAGATCCGATGATTATTAATTTATGTAAATGCGTGTAGTGTTAGAATCAATCATGACTTCCAAAAATTTACCACTTGTTGGATAAAATAATACTTTGTCCTTAATGTAATTACATTCTAATATCAGGGCATGCCTCTTAATTCTAGTAAATTAAAATTTAGTGAGTAAATTACATTCATTTCATCTTTGCCCTTCATGATTTTGATCATATCTTAAGCTTTTATCTTTCCAGCTAAAGAACACGAATGTATTTGGGATTAAGGTTTTATCTTTGAAACGAAAGAGTACTAATGTATTTTGAGAGCTACCAATTCCTTTTGAACTCTACATACCTCTTATTTAGAAAATTTCCAGGTCATTTTTTTTAAAAACTAGTTTTTATAACTAGTTCTAGGGCCAGGGATTTAGCTCAGTGGTTCTGCCACCTGCCTCGCAAGCGCAAGGTCCTGAGAGTTTGATCCCCAGTACCAAAAAAAAACTAGTTCTGTGTGTTATAGTCTAAATGTCAAGTTAAAAGTGCCTTGATTAATCACAGAAGTTTTAAGGAAGTTGGTATTTTATATTATAATCACCAATATTAATCTGTTCAATAATGGTAGCATTAAGTTTTCTAGAAACATAAACATTTTAAATTTACAGTTTTTAACTGGTTACAAAGAAGCATTGGTGAAATCATCTTCACATTTTTGCCTAATTCATCTTATGATTAGCTGTTTTGATAAAATCTGCAGAAGATGATGTACATGTTTTTATAATGTTTGTATAAACATTAGAGTTCTGAAATAATTTAATTGTTTTTAATATTTTTTTAGCGCTTAGAAACCAAAATAGCCAAATGGAACTTGCAGTTGAAAACAAATAAGCATGAGGCTGTAGCCATGAAAGAAGCAAGTAAGCAAAAAGCTATAGCTCTAAAAAAGGCATCTAAAATCTACAAACATAGGCTTGACCATTTTACAGGAGGTGTGGAACACCTCACATCCCAAATTAGGGATCAGGTAAGTATGTATGTATGTTCTTTCTAAAATATATATTTTATGTACTTAGTTTATGTTGTTAATGCCACGATGCTTAATGTAATAATTTTATTCTCAATGTTGTTGATACTAGAAAAACTATTCACCTAATTTGCTTCAGTCTTCTATTTTGCAAGCTTTACATTAAAATTTGTATATTGAATTAGATCAGCATTCAGTGCTGATCCTTGGGTGCTTCAGTGGAAGGAAATGTTAACTATAGTTCCCTCTCTCCCTCTCTCTCTCTCTCTCTCTCTCACACACATACACACACACACACACACACACACACACACACACGCACACACACACACACACACACACACGCAGCTTGTAAGGCTTTACAGTACATTAGCATATTAAAGCTCCTTGAGAGGCTTTTAGAAACAGTGTAATGAGGGTATGGAACTCAGAGTTTCCCACACTTTCTTAACCACAGAACTCTTCTTTTCCCCACAAAGCAACTCTTGGAACTGGTTCTGAGAAATATCAGTATGGGAAATGCTGATTTATGTTATTAAGCCAGATGATTGTATTCAGTAGTTCATTTAATCTCTGTAATGCATTTCAAACCATATGCTGACGTAAACACACCATATGAAAGATATCTTGGAGTGTAGTGCACAGTAGAAAAATGGGCTTAGTGGTTTGCTGTGTTTGAAAAATTATTTATTCAGTTACTAATGAAACATTTATTCTTTTTAATGTCTCACTAGCATCCCATCTCTTAAGAACTTAGGTTAAGGCTTGTAGAGTTATTGGAGGCTCTTAGAAATGAAAACAGATTTGCATAAAACCTTGTGTAAACAAAATAAAAATATTTTATAACCTCGAGTGTTAACATTTTCAAGACCTAATATTTAACCTGCATTCATAATAATTGAAGACTGGATTCAAATTCTAGAAAGTTATTGACGTGGTTGAATTCCCGAGAATATTCTGGAGTGATAAAAACAAATTTGAGTTCTTTCACATTCCTGAGGGCTTCCTGTTGAAATAGCATCATGCCCCAAGTCATAGTCTGGAAAGGCTCCTTCATTTAACCCTGTGACTCGTGATAAAGAATTAGCCTCTGTGGGCTTCAACTTTCTTTTCTATGAAATAGGGAATCTGCTTGTCCTACATGATTATGGGTGGGATACATGAGAAAATATATGTCAAAATATAGTGCATACCCGTAATACATTTTTGCTGTGCTGTATTCCTTTTATGCATGTAGTTTGTTTGCTCTCCTTAATGCTCTTACCCAGCTCAACATAGGTGGTACTTTTTAAAAATCATTTAAGGGCTTTTTCATCTGCCATCTTTTCAGAGTCTTACCTGTCTACTCCTTAAGAATTAATTCTACAGCAACTAATTAAATTAATACTTGAATTTTTGTCACAGCATTTATTACAATCCAAAGCTCTCATTTGTTTGTTTGTTTGTTTATTTATTTTTGATAGCAAGGATCGAACTCAGGACCTTGCACTTACAAGGCAGGTGCAGTGTCACTGAACTAAATCCCTGGCCCTCCTTTATTCTTTAGTCATTGTTCTCTTCTTCCTCTTCTTCAATTTTTTAAAATTTGTTATTTTCCTCTTCTAGAATATAAATCCTAAATGACAAGAGCTTGTTTATCCCATTCACCTGAGAGTACCATTATTTAAACTGTCTCTTAAGTCTAAATGTTGAAGAAGGTCAACAAGAAGAACTAAATAACTATTCAGTAAAATGTCATCATATACTTATTTATATAATACCTAAAATTTACTGAGTACTTCAGAGATTGAGGAGAATGAGGATTTGAAAGCATGTATGCATGGTCTCTGGTCATTAGGGGGTCACCAGTTACTAGTTCATAAGCAATTTCACTACAGTGGAAAGAAGGGTAAAATGAACGTTTGTTTTCTGTCTGTGTGTTTTAAGAATGGATAAAAGAAGAAAAGAGGATTTTTACAGTGCTGGGGTAAACTAATCCTGACATTTAGTGCCTAGGGTCCAGGATGTTAAATACCCTGTAATTCTGCACACTAAGGAATGGTCCCATTTTCTTCTTTGAGAATTGGGCAGATCCTTATTTGCATCTAGTCATTTAGATGTGAGATTTCTTTAAAGTAAAGGTAGGTTACCTCAAAAAGTCTTCTAGGAATGTGATGTAGTATTGACTGGTTTCTACATTCTAGCAATGTCAACTAATTACTGTACTCCATATGAATTTTAGGCAATAACTTCACATGTAATGTATAAATTCCTTTTTATAGGTAAAACATCTACATATCTTAGTTTATATTATAATGTAAATTCACACTTCATGATATACATTATACCCAACTTGTACTCCATCATTTATATTAAATTTTATCTTACTATAAAAATACTACCTCTTTTGTAATAAAAATATTACTGTGAAAAAAATGTAAACGAATACTGTCTTGCACATAGCAGATGCTTAGTAATCCTTGTTTGCTGAGAGAAAGGATAGAAAGAATCACTTAATAAATATTAACTTGATGTCACTTTCTGGGTCTTCTGATCTATAATTGATTACTCGCACTGTTACATCCCATTCAGTTTGCTATTCCGTTTGTTTTTCTCTGGAATGTAGTCAGGGACACATTGGCTACAATTCTTTTAGGTGGATCTTCAGAGACCCTTTTGACCCATTGAACGTGTGCTGTGTTCCAGACACAATCAAGACCCTAGAAATAAAACGATGACTGAAGTAGACAGAACTGCCTAAATCTTGGAGCTTACAGTCCAAATGGACTGGACACTACTCCCTCTTGCACCTTGGTCTCTTTCCTAACAGCAGCAGTTCTTAGTAGCTGGTGTGGGTGATCCCTATAGAACAGAGCTTGCATCATCATAACAAAGATAAAAAAGGCTGCACTGTTGAATTCCCTAAAGTTGTGAAATTAGAAATGGCTTCTGTTTATACTGTACATATTTATGGAATTATTAGCATCCTCTGCTCAAAGTGTGAAATGAAAAATTGAATAAATAGGAAATTATCTTAATTATAAAGTATTGTTTAAAAATAGGTGCACTGACATACTTTAAAATGTTAAGTTGGAAGTGCCGTTGCATCATATAAAATAATAGCAATATGGATATTTGTTAAACTTTAAAACTTTTCTGTATTCAAAATTAAATACTACATTTTTTCTATAATAAAAGTTCCATGCTTTATTGGAAGACTGTTTCCTTATTGTAATGAATTTGTGTTTAGGACCTTGAAGAAAGGAAAACGTTTTTAAATTATAAGATGAGTACTTTATGTATTTTTTAGGAAGCCAAATTGTCTGAAACAGTTTCAGCTTCCAATGCCTGGAAAAACCATTATGAGAAAATTGTAATAGAGAAAACTGAATTGGAAGTTCAGATTGAAACAATGAAAAAGTAAGAAAAAAATTTAGATTTTTGTTTGGTAAGAAGTATTTTTAGTTCTTTCCTCTTTGAGTGGTTGGTATTTTAGTTCTTCTGGATTTCATATGGTAAAGGTATTGCTACCTACATAATTTATTTTTGCCATTTATAATTCTGTAAACTTTTCTTACAGTATTATAAAAATAAAAAATAATTACTCATTAAAACTGCATTGGTGTTTCCATTTTAAAAGTTCAGCTTGAAAAACCTAGTATTTTACAATTGAATCTATGTAATTTATTAGTTATAATAAATGTTAATACTTTGTCTTAAATTGAAGTGGCATTTCTCAATAAGAGTGTGTAATACAACAGAAGAAAATTTATAATCTAACAAATAAATACTTTGAAAGTCCTAAAAATATTTCTTAAAATGGCTTAAATGCATAGCAAAGAGTGTCTGAGTAAAAATATATCTTTTATGCTTTGAAATTTATTACTGATAATTTAACAATCTTAAACCCTCAACATTTTTATGTTGCATTGTTTATATATTCTGTTCAGTTTTATCATTGAAAATGACATACAATTTGTTTCTAAAGATTAGTTCTTATTGCTTTACTTGATTTTTTTCCTTTAAACTTGTCCCCATAATTGCATATAAATAATTAGCATGCATACAAATGAGAGACAGACATTCATATCTGGGGATGATGGTTTTGGCAGTTTACTGAATAGCAGAGAGATTGTTGTATAATTTTTACTGACATCATCATGGATAATTGTTTCTTATCAAGGCCACTTTGGTGGTAATCTTATAGATTAGCTCCTCCTGCTCCTTTTCTCAATGAATTTTTGTAAGCTCCCTGTTTGAAACAATCCAACTAACTGAAATGATTTTACAAATACACTTAAAATGTGCAATTTGAATGATAATTTCAATACCGTTTATAAAAATGTTTATTTTGTAAAGGCAAATTCATAACCTTTTGGAAGATCTGAAGAAAGTGGAAGCCCATGGAAAAAATTCCTGTGAAGAGATTATTAGAGAACTTCACTCAATTGAATATGAAAACGAAACTCTCAATCTTGAGAATACAAAACTAAAGGTACTGTGTGCTTGAGTGTTTGTGCTTGTGTGTTGTGTAATGACAATTCAGTGTAGTTAGTAAAAGTAGTTTAAAGAAACAGCAGGAATAATAGGTTTGGTGTGTGTGTGTGTGTGTGTGTGTGTGTGTGTGTGTGTGTGTGTGTGTGTGTTTAGTACTGGAGATAAAACTCAGGACTTTGTGCTTGCGAGGCAAGCATGGCACCGCTGAGCTACATCTCCAGCCCTGGGTAGTGTTCTTGTATCACATTGTCCTTTTTGTTTCTCAGTATATTATTGTTTCATTAGAATAGGTAATTTCTAAATCTACTCATCTGTCTAAGTTATCTATATATGTGTATGTCCATATACACATATGTTGCATATACATATGAAATAACATGTATATATGTAAATGTTTATAGCTATACAGACAGATGCATTTTAAATTGCTTTTACCAGTACAAAGCAAGCCTTGTGAAGTTGAATAACTATCTCTTTATGGTAACTTCAAAAATGTACTCTTTAATTTTAGCAGTTAAGTAAATTCTCCAAAATTACATTAACTCTAATGCGTAAGACTATTTCTAGGTGTCATGGTTACGATAGGATATAACCCCAGGCCTGGTCTGTTTGAAACCAGAAAGTATGTTCTTGGCTGCTTTATAACCAGAAAGAATTTTCCAACTGAATCAAATCCAAGGGGTGATTGGTTTGTATGTGTACTAGAGAAGAGACAGGAAAGTTTTTATACTTTCTGAGAAAAAAAGATATTTCTCAGTCAGCTAGAGGTGCATGTAACTTCAGTCAGATGAGACTGACTGAAGATGGCACCCTTCCGTTCTCTAGTGTTACTTGAGGAGAGAAAATGGAAGACAGAAGAATCATTTTAAACAATTCAATAAGGTTTATGTGCACAGGATAAGTAATACATTGGCATATCTGTAACACAGAGTACATTTTTCAAAAACTTGTAAAATAAACATCTAACATTGTTTTTCCTTGTTTATACTGGTTTATCATCTACTTCAAATTGTCTTTATCTTAATTTGGATGGTACTGACAGAAAGAATCTATAATGATGAAAAGTGCCAAGACCTTATACTTTTGAAGGGTTAAGTGGTTTTGGTTTATTTGTTTGGGTTGTTTTTGCATTAGAAATGTATTTGTTTCTTTTTATTGGAAAAATTATAATTATCAACTATTTTAAATTATGTAGATATTACAATAAAAATTGGGATGGGCTTGTTATGAATTTGTTTTTAGGGAAAATATAGAAGGTTTAAAGTCATAATGGGTATTTTGCAAAAAGATTATTTCTGAGATGAAAATTGCAGATACATCTATATATCTTTTACCTTTCCAGACCTTCCTTTCTCTGTGTCTCTAAAAATCATGTTCCAGAGAATTTTATCCATTGTAGATTTTGACATGTATTTGTAGCAGTACCTGTTTTCTAGATACTGATCTGTATTTGTAGAAGATATATAGTGTTACACAGTACAGTGTATACTAACTGAAAGTTGCTTACTATATAGGACAGAAAGTAAGCAGATAGCCCTAGTTAAAAAAGAGAGAGAGAGAGAGAAAGGGCCGGGGATTTAGCTCAGAGGTTCGGTGGCCTGCCTTGCAAGCACAAGGACCCGAGTTCAATCCCCAGTACCAAAAAAAAAAAAAAGAGAGAGGGAGAGGGAACTTTTCCTTCTGTTGGTTTACAAAGTAATTTCTCTCACTTTGGTTTTCAGTTTCAGTGTTCTTTAGATCAGGGGGCACGAGGCCAAACTCATTAAAACTCAAGCCCATTTCAACCCATATAGACAGACTCGATTAACTTGAAGTGGAAGACTTAGAATTGAGTTCTGTTGCTGCTGCTGATTAAAGAATGAGGAAAGGAGGACTGCGAATGAGGCTCAGTGGTAGGCGCTTGCCTAGCGTGTGGGGGACCCTGGGTTCAGTCCCGAGCAGTGAGCAAAAAAAAAAAAAAAATTGAGGAAATAGAAATGGTGAAAAATAAGAAGTACATATGACAAGTAATAGTAGCAAGGTCCTACTTTCCTCACCTATAACTTATGTAGTGTACTCTATTTTGCCTACCTCTTGTTAGGAAAGATTTTTTAAAAATCAAAGTCATAGCTAGCATTAAGTTGTTGTTAAAGCAGTAGCATTCAGAATTAACTTTTCTCTCAGGAAACTCTGTAAGTTTCTTCTCCTTTAAGTAATAAGAATTTCTTATGTTTTCTTTATAAGTGAAATACAATTATTCATTGTAACAGCTTCTGACTAGTATCAGTTGAGGGAAGAATATATACTTATTACAGTAAACTTGGGAACTGCAGAAGTACTAAAGGAAAAGAAAACAATACACATTCCCTGGAGATGACCGCATTTTGTAACATCTCTATATTTATTTCATAGTTGTTATTAAAATATGCCTTTGTTCACTTTAAAATGGAAAAATATATTACAGTATGTGTTATATAAACTCATCATAACCATCCTTTGTAATTACTCCACAATATACGTTCCCTTTAGAAATATTAATTGACTTAATTATTCTCTTTTTGTTCCACATTCAGATTGGGCCTTTAAAAAAAATTTACAAATAACATTTTGATGGACTTTTTCATACATAAAATTTTATTTCTTGTAATTTCTTACCCTAGATTCTTATATATATTTTGGAATTACTAAGTCAAAGAATGTGAACTTCTTTAAATTCTTGATTTTTTTTTCTCAAATATTAAATCAGTCAGTATTTCTAACTCTGCTCAAGTCTCTTCTTAGATGTGCTGGTGGTAGTACTGTTTGTTGGCCTGCCTAGATCAATAGTCTGTCTTCAGTTTCTGGCTTTTGTTCAACTTTTAGAAGAGTCTTTAGTTTTTAATTTTAGAATTTTTCTTTCAAATTTTTTAATTTCCTCAGTTTTTTTCGATAAGGTCTGACTACATTGTCAAATCTGCCCTTGAATTCCTTGACTCACGTGATTCTTCTGCCTCAGCTCCCAGTAGCTGGGATACAAGGCATTGTGTGCCAATCAATCTTTTAAAGTGTTATCTGAGTGCTTCTATCATCAGATATCTGAAGATGCCCACTAGAATCTAGTTTTATCAATTTATTTTTTCAATTTTCCAATTTGTTCTTTCTTGGTTCACTTTTTTTTTCTCATTGAGTTTATTGATACAGTTTAGGTATACATTACAGTTACATTCATCATTGGGATCTTGTACCTTTACATGACAGGTCTTGGTTCTCATTTTTTCCCCTTACCCCTGCCCTCCCTTTACCCCCTCTTCCCCTTCCCATTTATAAACACTTTATTTCCATTTTTTCATTTTCTCAGATTTTTTTTTTCTTTTCCCTTATTACCTTTCCCCTACCCTTCCCACTTCCCCTACACCTTTAGCCCTTTTCTTCCTATTTCACATTGTCAATTATACCATTAGGATCTTATGTACCATTATAGTTTATTCACTCCAGAGAAATTATTCAGTATTTATACATGTGTGACTTATTTATTTCACTTAGGAGTATATCCTCAATATGTATCCATTTTCCTGTGAATGACTCTAGTTTCTCATTCTTTATGGCTGAGTAGTACTCCATTTTATAGAAAAACCACATCTTCTTTATCCAGTCTCCAACTGATGGGCAAATGGGCTGTTTCCAAGTTTTAGCTATTACAAACTGCTGCTATAAACATAGGTGCGCATATGTGACTGTGATATGGTTCTTTTAATTCTTTTCGAAAGATACCCAGCAGAGGGATGTCTGGGTCAAACGGAACCTCTAATCCCAGCTCTACGGGGAACTTTGTTTTGCATGTTGCCCAATTTACCCAAATGTCTGGTGATAACATTGAAGAATTTACAAATGAGATGAAAGAAAAGCTAGTGAGAAAACAGACTAAAAGCTAAGTTTCCTATTGGATGGTCCCTTATAGACGTCACTTCACTTTCTTCAGCTGTTGAGGAACCAGCACTGACCCTGGTGTCTCTAAAAAGCACCACAGCCATCGGCATCTTTGCTCCAGTCACCAACACTGTCCCTCTGTTCTAGTTCCCTCCTGACAGGTAGTTCGGTTTCTTTAGAAAAAAGCCTCGTTTTTATTTCTTGGGAGGTAAACACCAGTTTTACATCATTGCTCAGTGTGCGCTGTGTACACCCAAAGATAGAGGCCAGTTCTAGGCCTCGAGTTTGCCACAGGGGCACCAGAAGTAGTGGTGCTCAGCTGTTCTAGCCCGGGACTTTGAAGCAACCTTTTCCCTTCACAGTCTCAGCCTGTCCTCACCCTGTGCCGGTCCGGATCTGTACATGCAGGAACTTTCTCCTTAGCTGAATCCATTCATGCTTCACCCATCTGTCATCAGTTTCCCAGAAGTATCAAATATATTTTGTTCTTTGCTGGCCAATGATCTGCTCTCTTTTAATAAGTGGACTTGATAAGAAGGGAGATAGAAAAATGTGGGCTTGGTACTCCAACAAATGCACTTTAATTCTGTTTGCTGCCAGGACATTTTCTTTGATAGTGCACATAACTTTTTCCTCATTTTATGCTCACTTTTCTCTGTATCTGCTATATGTAGAACTTCGTTGGACTTGCTTGTATGCATAATTTGTCTCCTACTGTCTGTCTTTTCCTCTATCCTCCACATGCCAGGGTCAGGGACCAGCGATTAAGTTTATTGTCTGTTTATTTTTAGTGCCTAGTGCCATCCCTGGGCCATTTAATAAAGGACTGTAAACAATAAAGGCTACTGTATTACTGTTCCTTAGTATAGGAGGTGATTTGATAAATGCTTTACATTCTTTATTGTTGATTCTTATATCAGCCCTGTATTTTTCTCAGTTATAGATTAATATATTGAAGCTCAGAAAGTTTAAATGTCTTGTGCAAAATTACAGAATCATAGATGAAAGAAGGAAAAATACTGAACACAATCTTGTTTATATTTTATAATTACAAACTTGGTTTCCCTCATCTTTTAAATTATTTAAACTTTACTAGGATATAGTGAAAACTTACAAAAAACAATACAATAACAGTTCT
The DNA here is from genome assembly GCF_012274545.1 of Fukomys damarensis. Lineage (NCBI taxonomy): Eukaryota > Metazoa > Chordata > Mammalia > Rodentia > Bathyergidae > Fukomys > Fukomys damarensis. The sequence continues at coordinate 19,730,226 of NW_022900945.1, read as the reverse complement.
AGGGAACTATTTTTTTTGTATTTCCGCAAGTCTTACATCAGTTAAGATCGAGCTTTACATTGTATACTAGAAAATCAGTTTAGGTGGTTTAAGTAAGATGGAAGCATATGTTTATTACATAAAAGAGGTACAGCCTTTGCATTTTAGAATTAATGTGTCAGCAGAGAGAAGCCTACTTTTAGCTCTCTGTACTTTCTTCCTTAGATTGTGACCCTTATCATGATCCAAAAGACAGTAAGTGGAAGGGAAAAAGGAAACATTCTCTCCCTCACTTTTTCTCTCCCTTTATCTCTCCCTCTCTCTCTTTTGAAGAGACTTCCTGAAGTCCTGTATAACTTGAATCTTATCCTAAACTCTAGCCAAATATGAATACGCACCATTTCCTGCATTTGCTCACTGGTTTCCTGTTTCTGCCCCTACAGTTTCCCTGTTTTTCTGCTTCAGAATGCTATCTTTCTCAGTGCCTCTATCCTTTCTTTCCTGTAAAGCGGAGTTTGAATGCTACTTCTTCCCTAGGTCTTCTCAAGGAGGATGAAGCACTCCTTATAAACCAACTTTGAGGGCACAGAGTGTCCAGCAACAGTGTGACGTAGTTTAGTGCTCAATTAATATTGTTGAATGAATGTGTAAATTGTCTTGTCTGAAACAAGGGAACAATTTTATTTATGTTTATTTTTGTAATTTTCTTTATATTTACCATAGAAAAGACTAGAAGTGTATTTCATTAATTATAAATCTAGGTTTTAATCGCATGATAATAGAATTATTTTTAAATTAATAGGGTACAAAGGTCATTGAGTTAAAGTTTGTTTCTTAGCATATATATATATTTAAATCCAGAAACATACATTTTAAAACATTCTCTGGAGTTTAGTGTAAGGAAAATAATTATGTTAGACATATGTTATTTATAGTAGAAAATTGCCTAAATGTCTATATTTTGTTACTTTTAATTAGAAGTTTTAGATTTTAAAGTTTTAAATGAAAAATAGCTTATTGATAATTGCTTCTAAGCCCCTCTATTAAAAATAACAAAAGTTTATTTGGAGGCTTATAAAATTTTATTTGGAAACTTAGAAAAATAGAATTGCACAGGAGGAAAAATTTTAAAAAACACTCATAATCTCACAAGTGAAGAATAAGTAAAGTTAATATTCCGATGTAAACAATTTTCTGATATTACTTACACACAACTTCCAATAATTTCTTACAGTTTATTTTTGCTACTATAAATAAAAATTTAGGTAGTTTCTTTGAGGTTTTTTTTCATACTTTTCATGGAATGTTGAGAAATGGAATTGTATGTAAGGTAGGATTAAAAATAAAGTGAATGCTTAAGTTTTAAAAATGCATTATGGTAAGAAACACATTGCCATTAATCTCCCCTCAAAATATTCTCCCTTGCTTCAAACATACTTGTCCCCTCTTTCTTATACTTTCTGAAGCAGTTCTGGAAGTCATTTCTCATGTCTTTAGTTGCCCTGTTGTGACTCTTTACTGTCTTCTGAATCCATTCAGAACATTTTCCTCATGGTCGCTTTGGCCATAGGGACGAGCCGGAAGTCTCACAGTGTTAGATCAGGTGGGCAAGGACATACTGGAGTGTTTTCCCGAGGCTGCCTTCCTGTGGGATGCCAGTTGGCAGAGGCATTCACCGTCTTCTTTATCACACCTCATAGACACTCATGAAAGAAGTGGGGTGTAAGAGAAAGGAAGAGCTGAAAAAAGAGTCAAGGAAGACTGCAGGATAAACTTGGGAACTATCAGCTTTGTCAGCAAGTCTGCCTCAGCTAAACCAAGAATCTGATCACTTCACCAGCACAGTGCTCTCATCTTGGGTCATATCATCCTCCTCCTTCACTGTTGTCCTGGTCTCTCCATTCTCCTTGCTTCTACCCTCACTTCTACAGGCAGCATTCGGTGTAGCAGCAGGGAAACTTCTATGCAAATGTAAGTTAGGCCATGCTACTGTTCACCTCGTATCTTGCTTAATAAAGCCAACATCTACACGGCGACGGTCTGCTTTCCACGACCTCTCTGACCCCATCTCCTTCTACTTTCCCCTTTCCTTTCTCCATCTCTGCCATACTGGTCGTCTAGCCGTTTTTCCTCAAGACCTCCTTTCATCATTACCTTTTTCTACAGAAATATCCTTCCCTAAAGGCCACACTGCTTTCCTGTTCCTACTCAAAAATCCCCTTTCTCAGGAGGCCTTCCCTGGCCCACCTGTAGCATGTCCTTCCCGTCCTGCTTTTGTCTAATGTCTTCCACCTCTTACTTAGATTTTTATCTGTCTATTCCTCTATTGTATAAGCTGTATGATGGAAGAAATTTTTTCTGTTTTGTTTAATACTAGACACTCCAATTCTTAGAGCATTTTTTAAATGATGAATGAATATAGTTATGCATCACTCATCATTATACTTCTATCTTTTTGGATTACCTAGTTATTCTTTATATTTTTCTTTGTCATAAATGTCATATTAAAACTATATTAAGATATTAATCTTGTGTTTGTCAAATGACGGATGATATATCAAATTTGTCATATTTTTCTAATACATTTTCTAGTTTGCCTCAAATATTTGAGCGCTATGAAATTCTGAATACATATATATTCTGAAAAAAGGATACATATATATTGGCTTCTGTTGGGAATATTACAGTTCCACATATCTTATGAGCAGAGGCACTGACCTCCTGGAATCTGAACTGTCTTTCCAAGGATTTTTGCATAATGAACATCCTTGTTGTTTGCTTTTGGAGCAAAGGGCAGGCATCCTTACTGCCTCTTATAAGAGATTTATGTTCCCTAAACTCAGGATTGCTCTCTTACAATACATCCCTCTGCCCAAGCAGTTGTCCCTTGGAGATTGGTACAAATGCTGACAGTTTTGCTACTCTTCATACTGTGAATAATAAAGTCCTCTGTCTCTGACACAGGAGTTTTGTGTCTTCTGCTAGCATATATGAAACTAAATGGCTAAATGGCAAGCCTATATAGAAAGCAAAATCCCAGACTCTTAAAATTCTCAATTTTTAGAAGTTTTATGGTCAGTAGAGTTTTTGCTATTCTGATATCAAATATGGTTCTACCTAGATCTTCTTCAAAAATTGTTAATTTTTAATATTTAATCTTTAATGTATTTTTTCATGAATGTTAATGTTGAGTAGAAGCAGGTGTAGTTAGTGGGTTTTTTTCTAATAGTTAAGCAGTTATCTTTTATCATTTACTTACTCACCTATGTTTTGTCTGTTGACTTAAAAGTCCAACCTGTAGCTGGGTGTGATAGCATATGTCTTTAGTCCCAGCACTCTGGGAACCTGGGGCAAGACGATAGCAAGTTTGAGCTCAGCCTGGGCAGTTTAGCAATTTAGCAAGACTTCGTCTCAAAATAGATAAAAAGGGAGGAAAGGAGGGAGCAGAGAGGGAGAGGAAGGGAGGGAGAAGGAGAGGAGGAGAGAGAGGACTGAAGATACAGCTTGGTGCAAAGATCCTGGGTTTAATCCCCAGTACCACACACAATAAAACCGTCCAGCTTTTGTCATACACATTAGTACCTCAGTTTATGAACGATTTTGTTTGCAGTAATTTGGTTTGCAAACTGAAGCATTTGGCAAACAAAAAGTTTTTTTTGTCTGCATCAGCTGATAAATATGACCTTGACCCCCACCCCTTTTTTTTGCACAATCACGAACGTGATCATCTTTTTCAGAATTGTGGAACAAATTGTGAACTGAAGTATCACTGTATTAAATATAATTTTTGTATCTCCTTTTCTACCATCATGTTATCATCTTCATATTTTGAATCTAGTGAGCACTGATTTTTTTATGTAGTATTCTTTTCAAAATTATATTTTTTTCTACTTCTATGAGTTTTAAATTATGTCTTATACCCCCAACTCTTTACACTTTTGGTTGAAACTGTTAAATGTTGAATTGATTTTGGAATAACCCAGTGGGCAACAATTATTAATTCTTCTTGTCCAGGAACATAGGCTAATTTTTAGTCCTTTTTGATCAGCAAGGTTAAAGTTTTTAAAAAATGTATGTCCCAAGTAAGTCTTATTAAATTTGTTCAAAAGTGTTACTCCGTAACTTCAAAATTTCTAAATTTTAGATAGTAATTGTATTTAATAAAAATAATTGTTTTATTTTGTTGATAAATGAGTTACTATGTTTTTATAATTGTATAACACTGGAGTATAATGTATTCTAATGACTTATAAGATCTATTACATATTTCTTCCTAGACCACACTTACTACTTTGAAGGACGAAGTTGTTTCTGTTGAAAGTGAACTCTTAGAACTGCAAGAAGTAGAAAAACAACAGAAAGGCCTTATTGAAATGTACAAAACTCAGGTGACCACTGCATGTATTTTAATGTTAAAATGGGTAGATAATTTAAGACATTGTATTTGTTTATGATCTAAATAAACAGAACTGGGAAAGGCAGACTATCATTTTGTGATATAATATATCCCAAACAATTTCTATTTGTTTGCTTTTTGCAGTGCCAGGGATCAGTCTCAGGGCTTGCACATGCTAAGCAAATGCATTACTATTGATCTACATCCCTAGCCCTCTGAATATATCTTAAGATCATAAGGGCTGGGGATTTAGCGCAGAGGTTCCGCCATATGCCTCGCTAAAGCTCAAGGTCCCAAGTTTGATCCTCAGTACCAAAAAAAATATATACATATATATATATATATATATATATGTATCAGAGTTATCTGAAGATCACAAATACCTGTATAAAAAGGTGATTGTGTGGATTACTGATTCAAACCTGCCTGTGTAATTGGGAACTTCCTAACTAGCTTTAGTATTAATTATGTAGGTATAATAAAATTTGTAGGTGAAATCTAAATATAGAATCTTATTAGTTATACATTCTGTCATCTTTTATGCTTAATTGTATTGATTTAGAACAACAAGTCCCTCTAGGGTCATTAAATCTCTGATGGTAGAAAAGAAAGTATAGTTTCAATTCATGTGAAAGAACTACAAAGAAAACATGACAGCACATAAAGTAGAGCATGTATTCATTGGCAATTTATAGAAAAGCTGCATGTTTTGGCAATGCAGTGTTCAAGAAAAACTTAATGAAAAAAACTAGACTTATGCAGATATTCACATGATGAGAAACAAACTGGTCATTAAGGATCTTGATTTTATTGGAAGAGTCTGAATTAAAGAATAATGATGTGTTAGTGGTATAGATCACTAGTAGAGCTATGCCTTTGCATGCACAAGGCCCTGGGGTTCAATCCCCAGACTGCTCAAAATAAAAAATGAGTAATGAACTAAGGGTAAAAGCTTGAGGTGGGGCAAAATCTATGCAAATGGGAAAGGGCTGTATCTCGATGTATTGATAGCAAATTGGGATTGAGACATCCAGTTAGGTTATACCAGATGAGAAGTAAGAATGGAGTCCTTGGAAGACTTTGGACCTTTTAGTGAGGATATCTGAGTCTTTCACTTGATTGTTCAGGCATAAGCCCATAGCAAGGGTACTATAGCTGAGTTACCATATTCTAACTGTTGGGACTTATAGAAAGTACTCACATGTTTTTGGAGAAGATTTTGAAATGGTAGGAAAAATTACCAGAATGAGAGCTGTTTGGATTAGAAGACTATTTCTTTAAAGTGGCTTTTGTCTGCAAATGAAGATCCCTGTAGTCCAGAACTTAAGTGAAGAATCTAGAAGTATTGGTGGCAGAAGACAGGATTGTGGATAGAGTAGAACATTAGAATAGAGCTTTGAGTGAGTCTATATCTAAAGAACGAATAGATTAGATAAATGTGATGAGGCTATTGGTAGGGAAATCATGACTTATTTAAAGTAAAATTTTTAATTTTTAGCTTTTATTTCATGCTGTAGTCCTAATAATAAAGTAATACATGATGCTTTAGCAATATATTTTACTTTCAGGTGCAAAAGTTGCAAGAAGCAGCTGAAATGGTGAAAACCAGATATGAAAATTTGCTACATGAAAATAACCTAATAACAGAGAACAAAAATAAAAAATTAGAGATGGTAAGTTTGAAACTTCAAACAATAAAATAAATTTTCTTATTTAATAAATATTTTACAATTTTTTCATTTTGGTCATTTTCTCATGCCTAGGATCCATTCTTGATCTCTGTAGGAGTTGTTTTTCCCCCCTTCTGAGGAAATATTGTTTCTTTCAGGCTTGAAGTATTGTTTGTTTATGTGGATGCTTTTCCACTTTTTTCTTAATATTTGAGAAATGATATAAATGTTTAATTGTCTGATATAAGAATAGATTTAAGCTAAAGCAACCTGATTATCACTAAGGTTCATTAGCCATAAAACAAACTAAAGGCACCTTTCTTTCTGGTTATAAATCTTTGGTGTCTAAAAAAATTACAAAGCAAATACTCTCTGCTACATGCATTTTTAGAAGAAAAATTATATCATAAAAACGCCATTGTTTCCTTTTATTCACCCTGTTTAACAGAATTAAGGCAAGGCCAATACTGGCAAGTGACCATGTTTTTGTGAATATTTCTAAGTTTTTAACTGAAACCACATCCCTTTTTGGAATGTCATGTTTTGGTAAGGAAGCAGTAAAAGTTGTCGGAAGCTGACCCCTGGCTGGAGAGGTCATGGAATGTTAGTGGTCAGTTCCAAGGTTATTATCACTGGGATGCTCCCATATTTTGGGACTGAAAAGTCCAAGTGAGGCATCGCTGGGAAAAAGAGGTCAGAGCAGTCAGACTGCCAGAGACACAGAGGTGCCCATTGAATGAGCAAAGTATTGCCTCCTAAGGACTGTCTTTTACCTAATTTTAGTTTAGCAGAACAGAGTAGACACCATTTCATGTCTTCTGGTCTCTTTTTCTCCTGAGACATTTCAAGCACATTTCTTCTTTGAGGAAGCACCATAATAAGCCCACTTTAAAAACCTGCTCAAAAGGCAGAAAGGATAGGAGTCTATATTTTTTACCCACTCTGAGGTCATAATTTTTACTTGGTGGTCTACAACCAGAAAAATAATTTTAGATGAGATTCTATTTTTTCCTTTTCCATTGTTTAAGTCTCCTGGTTTTCTCATGGGCTGTTAAACACCAAGACATGCTTTGTCCTGGTTTTATATTTTATGATCAAGATTGGCAGACATTGCACAGAATCTGTAGGTGTTCCCTGACTTAGGGAAAGAGTCTCGCTTTGTTTTTTCTTCTTAAGAACATCATAAAAGTCACATGGCTTTTTTTCTGTTTTAATTAGCAATACAACTGTTTCTTAAGTTTGCTTTCATGTCACAAAAGTGCCACAGTGAGGAACTGCAGCAGGCAGAGGGATTAATATAGATAGAAAGATTTGTTCATCCTAAAAATGATGAAATAAATCCAGTGAGAACTGATGATATTAGCTGTCTTGACAAAGCAATAGTAAACTCTACCGATAAAGGCCAGCATGCATGGAGCAAAGTGGTTCTAATTTAGTTCAGTACCTGAGTTATAATATTAAGTGACAGAAAGTGATAGTTACATTAGAGCTGAGGCTTGGCAGTGGAAAACTAATATACCAATTTTATTAGTAATAACATCTATGCTTACATATAATAACAAACTTCAAAAAGTTTGCTTTCCTAAGTAGGTTTACTACTTTCCTGCAAGCTAAAATTACCATATTTATTTGCTGAATAAACTTTGAAAACTAAGGGCCAACCCACTTTTTCGTTACTTGTAATGTTGCAGAATCTAAATTAATATCCATTCGTATTTGTTTGCTTAAATATTGTTGTTGAATGTCATTGAACCTAAAATACTTGTTATATAACAAGCATATATAGAATTTAAGATAGTAAGAATGTACATGCTGAATGTGTGATTTTGCACTTATTTCCCCTAATGCCGCAACTCAGATGAGAGGCCAGATGGAGTCTCATCTGCAGGAGGTAGAGCGGGTCCGAGATTCCTTGACGGCGGCCAAACGGAGGCTTCGGGAAAGTCAGGAGAACTTGCAGCGCTGCAAGGCGAAGTGTGCAGAGCAGGCACAAACCTTTAGGGAGCTGCAGGGCCAGGTGTCCAGCCGTCACTCTGAGTTCTGCCGATGTGTTGAAGGAATGCCTGGAATGACTTCACCAGTTGAGGGCACTCACGTCAGGCGTTGACTCTTTGGTTTGCTTCTGCATCAGCTGATGAAACATCATTTCCATGCAGAGTGTAGTAGCATTCTTCAAGCTACTCTTGTAGTATTTGATGTGATAAATTAGAAGTTAAAATGGATAATTTAGGTTATTCTTGCTAATCTATATTTAGACACCAGAGGGTTGATAATAACATTACAGAAGGAGCAAAACTGTGATTACATATGTTTTTTGATGTCTGGAAAAGGAGAATTACTATAATTTACCTTACAACCATTAGAATATATTTTAAGTAGAATTGTACATCAAGTCTGTTCCATCAGAATAGAGATTAGGTGTGTCCTGTTAATCATCACTCATCCTTCTCCTACCTCAAAGCCTAGCATGTAGAAAACACATAGAAATATTTTTGAATTAATTTTTTTCTCAAAGAAGCATATCCAAGGATGGCAGCAAGTATTTTTCTTTACTTGCAAGCCAGTTCTGGAAGGATTCATTTTCTATATTCCAAATATAATCTGCATTTTTATTTTGAAGTGCATCTTGTTTTTAAAAACATACAGGCAGTCTTTTCATTAATTTCCTGAGAGATTTTTCTAAGAAAATGTCAAATTACGTATGTTTAACTTAAATTACTAGTTGAACTTATAAGAAAAGAATTATCATTATCGTTATTATTGTTATCATCCTTATTATTACAAGACTCTTGAGCTATGTATATCCACTTTTGAAGTAATAGGAAGAATATTCTGTCTTGGCAAGGTCAAGTGCCTTTGGTTGATTAATTTTACTTTGCTTCTTACAAGAATATGGTTTTACTTATAGTTACAATGTCACAGATACATAATAACAATCAGTATTTTTAGATAAAAGAAAACTCTAGGAAACCCCATTCAATATAAGTTAATATTGTTTTACATTTTTCATATTTTAACTTAATAAAATACCCTTTTTCGATAATGAATTGCTTAGAATATTTTAATCTCTATTACCCAGAAAAAAATTTGTTGATTTTCCAATGTAAACAGTATAGTTTTTAAAAATCTTAACCAAGAATTTAAGAAATTATATTTTAACAATGTAATATTTCTTTGTGTCTTTCTGTGCATAAGTAATATTTATATAATCTTGTTCCTTGTTCTGATGATAAAATATGTAGATTTCTTTGGAGTTGATTATAAAGAAAATAACGACAAAAACATTTTTGTTTAGGTTGATGGAAATTATAGTATTCTGACAGAGCTTTCTCTTGAGGAGGAAAATTATCTTATTCAGTTGAAGTGTGAAAACCTGAAACAGTAAGTATCAAATCGACTTAAAATTGGTGTTACATTTTTCCCTACATACTATAATTTTAAAATATGTATTTTCTGTAAAAAGAAAATTAGAACAGATGGATATAGAGAATAAAGAACTTGAGAAGAAGCTGGCAAACCAAGAAGAATGTCTTAAGCACAGCAATCTGAAGCTTAAAGAGAAATCTGCAGAATATTCAGCATTGGCCAGGCAACTAGAAGCTGCTTTAGAAGAAGGAAGACGAAAGGTACAGATGGCCTTTATTTAGGAACTTTTTAATCAGTTTGCCAGTCATCTTTTTAAACAGCTAGTGTTTCATCTTGCCAAACCTACAGTTATTGTTTTTATCTTGATGACAGAGTGAAGGGAATAGTTCCTTTTTTATTTTTTACCTATTTTTTCTTTAGAGCAAAACAGATATGTTACTGGGCCAGAGTTATTCCACTAGATAAGTGGTAATGTTGCAGGGTAAAAGGCAGAGATGGAAAATACTTTGAAAATGTAACCTCCCCTGACCCCCCACTTTTTTTAATATAACAAAGTTGAATGCACATGCAACTAAAAATTTTTATTTTGATCATGATCTAGTGAACTGTAAAGCTCAAATTCTTTTTCACAAGTTTGTTGCACAAATAAATACATGCAAGAATTAAATTCCAGTTAAATCCATTAGGTTAGTTTTCAGTTTAAGCAAATGCCTCCCTGTATTTCCTCAGTTTTACAACACTCCCCGTACAGTAGGAAGTAACATGGGAACAAACAAATGTCATCCCATGTGTAGAAGCTATAATAGAGGGTGTGTTCCCTTCAACATGCCTCAGAAGGAGTAGTTATCTCAAGTTGGAGGTAAAGAGAAGTGATTCAGGAAAAACTCCAAGAAGAGTGAATTTATCAAACAATTTGAAAGTCTAATCTTGAAAGGATGCAAAGTGGGCTCTGGAGTCCAACAGATTTGAATTCTGGCTCTGGCACATTGTAACCCTGCCTCAGGACAGATTACTCCTCCACACTTTAAGTTTCTTAATCTATAAAAGAAGATGATAAGTTTCTTTGTAGGACAAGTTTCACCAAAAAGTGATCATTTCTACTCTGATGACTCAGATGTACATCTTCACTGTGACCTCTCCCCTGACTGAAATCCAGGCTCATGTTCTCTACTTGGCATATCTACTTAAAATAGACATCTCAGACTTCACATGTCTAAAACCAAATTCTGAATCTTTCTCTCCAAACTTGTCTGTGGTGTTCCTTAGGCCCATTAATGCTAATTCCATGAAAGATAAAATCTGATACGCTTGAAAAGTGAGTCTTGTGTCACAAGTGTCATGTATACTTTGATTTTTTTAAACTCTTGGAAACCAATGTAAGTTGATGTTTAGAGATATATCATTAAATAAAAATTAAATAATTAAGTGTATTTCCAATGGTAGAAATGTAATTCAGATTTTTTTGGCCCCACCAATTTTGGGGAGAAAAATAAGAGGTGATTTTTATCTTAAACTGAGCCTAAGTGGACCTTGAATGGGTACTCACATTCCTTCCCCAAGGAGCCTAGAGGCTCCAGAGGCATGTCTGCCCTGCTGTTTCCCTCCTGCTGCAGAGGAACATGGGCCTCTCTAGTTTTTTCCCACCTAAAGAGTGCCACGACTGCTCCATCACTGATGCCACACTGGGGCAGTGCCAAGGGCACGGATGATTGTCCTGGATGACTGTCCTTTTCCCCCACAGCTTTAAATTCAGTCACACTCAACTTTGACATATATGCAGAAGAAATCTTTATAAGTCACTTTATAATGACTTAGTATATGTGCTGCCGAAGCAAGCACATATAATGACTTAGAACTGAGTCCGTAAGAGTTCAGGTAGACAGTAGTCTTCCGCACTAGCTTCTTGCTCCTGGATCAGGTCTTGCCTCCACTCTCATTTGAGTGTCCCCCAACCCAACATTCTTACAAATGAATTCCCACATACCCAAATCCTTGAAGATTTAGATAAGCAAGATTTCTATTAAATAAACAGACAAATGTGAAAAATCAAATTCAGGCCACTTTGGAAATGAAGGAATGAAAAACCAATCTGTGTGTGTGTGTGTCTGTATGTGTGTAGGATGTACATCATGCTGTCTATCCAAATATATAATCAGTATTTAATGATGACTTTCTGTGATCTACCACCATGCTAGATACCATGGTAAATATAAAACTATTAAAAAGAGCAGTTGGTCTTAGTATGTTCCAATACATGTTGTTGGTGAAAATACTTATAAATCAATGAAAGTGCATAGTATGCCTCTTTTGTCCTAAGCTAATTTTGCAGATACTTATATAAAGACAATATACATATTTATACTATTTGTCCTTCCTTGAGATAGAATATTTTTAAACATTTTCCAGTTGTCTAACATCTAGTACCTATTTAGAAAAAAAGTACAGTATAACTTTGCCAAGTTTTAAGCTGTATTTTAAAGAATGCACATTTAGTTATTTTACTCTCAATAAAAATTACAGGTTTCTGAAGAAATAGAGAAAACGTCATCTAGAGAGAGGGCTTTACAAGTGAAAATATTAGACCTGGAAACTGAGCTTAGAAAGAAAAATGAAGAACAAAACCAACTTGTTTGCAAAATGAACAGTGTAAGTATTAGTATGGCTTAATATATAAGCATAAAAAGGAATAACATTTAACATTAATACCATGTAGTTTAGATAAATAGTTAAAAGTACAGATTGAGGAGAATCAAGCCTATCACTTTACTGATAGTAGGAAAATAAATAATATAACACATAAAAATATAAATGCCAGGATCCGGCTGAAGAATTTTTTTTTTTTTTTTTTTTTTTTTTTTAATACCACAGATTGAACTTGGGTCCTTGCGCTTGCAAGGCAGGCCACCAAACCGCTGAGCTAAATCCCCGGCCCTAGGCTGAAGAATTTTTTATCCCACCTTCCTGTAACGTATACCACATTGCCTTCAAGTCTCCACAGCCACTTACCTTCTTGCATGCTTTTTTTCATGACAGTTGCTTAACGAAAGTTATGGCTATGGTCTACTTATTTTCTTCATTGTATGAATTTTTTCATTTTTTAAAGATAAGCATAATTTAGACTATATTATGAATTAGATTTTATATCTGTCTTGAGTAATATATTATATCTCAGATGTAATTTGATTTTAAGTAAATATTCAGTATTATTAGATCTGCATATGAGATGAATGCTTTGATCCTCTAAACCATGAAATGAGAATAACAAATTGGCTGTGTTTAATTAGTCTTAATGTTTTTTCCTGAATATTCATGAAATAGTCAGCATAATGTACTCTTGAAGCTAGCATTAGTCATTATTAAATTACTTAATAGCTCTCTACTTGCAAAGACATAGAGAATAATGATAATTTATTTTTCTAAGAGTTGGAGACTTCATGAAAACTCTTTTTTATTCCCAAGTGTCTACGTTGAAAACCTGAAAGGCTCAAATGTTAAAAGATTTTAGCATGCATTGTTTAATTATATGGTCATCAGAAATTTCATGACCACTAGCCAGGGTGTGGTGGTGCATGTCTGTAATTCCAGCTCTCTGGGAGACTGAGGCAGACATTTTATGCACAGCCTAGGCAACTTAGGGATTTAGTGAGACCCTTTCTCAAAACTAAAAACAATTTAAAAAGAGCTGAGGATGTAGCTCAATGCAAAAGCCCCAGCATCAGAAAAAAAATACATATATTTGCAAACTTAATCAAAAAACATTTATCACATAGTTAGGTCTTCCGTTTATTTTCTAAACTTTTTTTGTCTAAGCTTCTGATATTGTCCAATGTTAAACTTGATAATTTTGATAATTTATACACCAGTAAAAATCTAGAATTCTAAGCATAGATATAGATACGCAGAGAAATGAGTTTGTATTCTGTGCCTTTCAGGGGACAGTTCTGTGTACAGTTAAGCTACTGTTTTTATTTCGTATAACAGTGCATGCCTTAGGACCCACTGAATTACAAGCACCCGGAGGAGAGTCCGTCTCGCAGTTGACTGTGTCCCTGGTGTCTTCCACGGTGCTCTGTCCCCTGCCTGAGTACCGTACTCGGTGTGGAGAGGGTGCACAGACTCATGGGGTGACTATCAGCTTAACCCAGAGCAACCCTTCTGAAACCCAAAATGCCTGTGAAGCCTTATGTTGTATCCTAAAATCCATTGACATTTTGCATCCTACCCTACTTTCTGTGTTACTTTCTCTCCAAATGGTTGCGAAAGATGAATGCTCCATAGGATTCACTGTATTCATTCTGCGACTTTGCGGCCCCATCTGGCACATTGTCTCAGCCCACCCGCTTCTCCTGTGAGGCTTCCTTAGTTTTAGAAAGTAGCAGGTATCGTTGAACACCTGCTAAGAAGGACATAAAAGACCTTGCTTCTCAAGATGACCGTTTTAGTTGGAAGCTAGATGATATTTGAAACCTTTCCCTAGAGCGTTTTCGGTGAACTGATCTACTTAGAAATTTATATGCAACTAAAGTTAAAGTAGGGGTTTTTAAATTGTCCTTTCCCAAAGAACATCTATAATATTGAGTTCTTTTTATTTTTTAAAGGATTCTAAAAGTAAAATGTTTATGTTATCAAAACTAGAATTCTATCAATTTTTCAAAATTAATTTTATCGGTACATTTTAGGTATACAGTATAATGACATTCAGCATTGGAGATTTGTACCTTTGCATAATATATCTTGATTCTTATTTTTCCCCTTTCCCCTGCCTTCCCTTCAACCCCTTCACCCCTCTCTATTTACAAAGACTTTTTTAGGACAACAAAGCTCAGCCTTATGGGATAAAATATAATTTTTTTGTCAGAGAAAAGTGCAAAAATTAGTATGAAAATATAGCATATTACTGTAATGAAAAGTAATTAGCACAATTAAATAAAACCTGCTTAGGGCCGGGGATTTAGCTCAGTGGTTCTGCAGCCTGCCTCCCTCATAAGCGCAAGGTCCAGAGTCCGATCCCTGGTACCCCCCCAAAAAAAAAACAACAACAAAACCTGCTTATTAAATTGTTAACTATATAATGATTTGGGGCTAAGTAAATGTGTATTACAACAAATTAAATCAGAGATCAACCATGTGTATTTTTTAAATCAGTTTTAAAGAAAAGTGAGATTTAAGGTAAGTTAATAATGGACAGGTCAGATGTAAAGATATTTTCTTTTAAGAAATTTTTAAAATGTATTCATTTGTTGCCTATATAATTTTTTTTTTTTTTTTTTGTACCGGGGATTGAACTCTGGCTCTTGCGCTTGAGAGGCAGGTGATGGAACCACAGAGCCAAATCCCCAGCCCAGCCTATATATGTTTTATAGTATGCCTCTTATTCTTTGATATGATACCATTATTGACTGTATTTCTTTTTTTTTGTACAGAAAGCTCAACATCAGGAAGTATGTTTGAAAGAAATACAACATAGTCTTGAGAAGTCGGAGAATCAAAATGAGAGTATTAAGAATTATTTACAGTTTCTTAAAACGTCCTATGTAACAATGTTTGGATAAATTGCTGATATTTTCTATAAGCAGTAGGTTTTAACAAAGTCTAAAATGTGGTTAGGTGAAAAAACACTACTGGTTGTTACATCTCATGATTTATGGGTAGTAGTAGTGGATTTTTTTTATGTAAAGACATTTGAAACATAGTTTATTGTGTAATTGAAACTTCAAAACCTGACAGCTGTTAATATTCCTTTTTGCTTGAAAATTCTCATCTAGCTCCTGAAAAATATGTTGTATTTTTACAGTTTTTTTCTCACGCATGTACGGAAGTCAGAATCATTCTTTGTGATGTCTATAGCTACCATTCAAGTGAATTTTTAATAATTCAGGCCAATTATGAGTCAAATGCATGATTTTAAAATAATATAGATAATCATTTTATATTGTGGTGCTATATAAATGTAATAAAAATTTTGAATTTTAATATTTAATAATGGTACAATCACATACTTCCCAAAGATACCAAATGTGTGAATATATTTAATATTGCTTCACATATATGCTGAGTTGCCTGTGTAATTTGTTATGTTTTAAATATAAAGTTTTAAGTTAATAGCTATGAAATGCCAACCAGTGGTGACTGATGAAAATACATTGGCATGCATTGTTTCTATATAAAAAATAGACATCCAGGCTGTCCTGTGAACTCACAGCCTTTTTGTTCGCTATGTTAAGGGATCATCTGATACTGCTGTAGACATCGTAAAGCCCGAGTTAGCTAGCATATCAAAGGAGAACAACTTGTCCTACCCCTCTCATGGTGACTCACACGGGATAGTCAAAATAAGCACTCTTAATACCACCAAGCTTTAGGATAAGATCTTTATTATTGGGATGAAGTAAAGAGAAACCAAAAACTTGTTCCCTGTAATCTCCCACACTGTGTGCCAAGCAGGATGCTCTGTAAAGGGACAGACGTGGTTCGCAAGGGATCAAGTGATAGTGAGTCCTCTTGGACAACTTCAGAGCTGTTTTTTCGGAGGAATGCTTGAGTCTTGAAAGGTCACTCAGAGAGGCAGATTACGTACTACACAGTCCCAGCCCATGAACAGAGAGAGCGGCCTCTCCAAGGTGTTCTGTCTTCTCTGATCAGAAAAGGAGCTGGCTCTCCACTCAGCCCTTCGCTCCAAAGACTGCCATTGCGTCCACAGAGGCTGACTTACTGGTGACCCAAATGCTTCATTGTATTTTTTTGTTTTGTTTTGAAATAGCAAAATATGGAATATCAGAAACTGGTCACTTTTTGCCTAACAATTGCTGGCAAGGTCAAATGTTGCTCATTTTTAAAAAACCATAGTACTTGTGAACCTAAAAAAAAAAACCCAAAAAACTTTACCCTTTAGACCCTTCCTTAATTCTAAAGCAAAGGGAGCCTTAAGATATGCCCACACAAAAGGCTTATGTACTTTCTACTAGACTGTGTTCTGTGGTTTGAAGGCAGAACTGTGTCTTACTCACGTTTCTGTCTCAGTCCTACATAATACTTGATATAAAGTGGTGCCCAGTTGATGTTCATGGATAGATAAACAGATGGAAGTTGAGAGACAGGTATTCATATTCTTTTCAATATGGAAAAAAATGTAAGCACAGAGGAATTAGCTACCATGATCATGGTATAAAGCTTAAGTTTTAGAGTTGGCATTGAATTCAAGTCTTCTGGCTCCAAAATTCAAGCTCTGTATGCAGTGCTGGTGTGGCAGTGGCCATGGAAGCAGCCCAGCAGCAGCACTGCAGTTTACTGAACACTTACTAAATGTGACACATATATCGACTCACTTTTCAGGAAACCAAGACCCTTAGCCCATTTCCTTTGGCTTGTACCACTGGTGGTATATGCATGAAAGTCCCATTCGTGGCTTGAACCACCCAATGGGACTGTGCCGTGCCACCTGATGGGACGGTCACGTGTGTACCAGCAGTGAGTGATTCTGAGCCGCCCAGCAGCAAGATATGAATTGCGACCAGTTGTAAATGTGTTAAAGGTAAAATGACTTGATCCTTGTTCTACTTCTAGAATGTCTGCCCTTAGCTATGATCACCTTCATGTTCAGTTCATAAGGTAGCAATTTCCTTTTACAGTAATGGACTTATTTATTGATGCTTTTTAAAAAAATAGTTTTAAGGTTTTATTTTCATTAATGTAACTTCTATCTGTGGCATTTAGAAAATCGACACCTGCAGTATTTTAGATAGACTTACCACAAAGTCCTTAAGGCCGGTACTTAGCTGATAGTGACACAGCATGACAGGAAGAGGCTCACTTACTTCTGTGCCTAGTGGTCCCATGTGAAGGCTTCAGTGCCTGCAGGGCCCTGGAGTCGGTACCTCGTGTCCCTGAACACGAGTATTTCTGCTTCCAGCTTTCCACCGTGCCAGGAAGCCTGTTTCCCACAGTTCTAATAGGTTTGCCAAATTTTCCCTTTATGCTTGGTAGCCAGGGCCTCAAGATGATACTATGAGGTTGTAAAAGACTTCTCTCATTGTCCATGCTATTATTACTTCTTCCCATGCTCCTTGCTTCCTCTGAGATCTGGTCTCCATGCAACTTGGGCCTTTCTCAACGGGAGATCTGTCACTGGGTCTCTTGTGAGGTATTTCTTCCACCTGATTTTTCTGACTGCTAGTGTGGTTTTGAGTTTGCTCATTCTCTTTTTTCTGCTGGAATGTTGAATTTTCAATTAAAAACGTGTGCTTTTTAATTCCTGAAAGTCTGTTTTGTTTTGTTTTTTTTGAGTTCTGTAATTCCATTATATTTTCATTAAAATTCTTCTGTCTCTTCCATTGGTTTTACTTCAGTAAGCACCTCTGATTTCTGTTCTGCTGGCCATCTTTCCTTCCAAGTTCCATTAATGAGTTTCAACTTTCCTTGCCCACTCATGGCTGTGGTTCCCAAGCACCTGCCAGCAGCCATTGTGCACATCTGCTGAGCAGTAGCGAACTAAGTGGTAAAAGTTGTGCTGACTTCTGTTCTCATGGGCCTAGGAGACTTGAGTTTCCAGTGAGGAACTATTTTTGCCCTCTGACTTTTTCAGTCACAAGCAGTAGTTCTTTCCCCACTCTCAACATTGAAAGCCCTTTGATGGAGAGCCCCCTCCCCCGCCACGAGTTTTCTCAGCTCAGCACGTCGGGTGCAGCAAACAGCAAATGAAGTCCTTCTTGGAGGTGAGCCGTAAGTATGGTCTGCAATTGGAAAAATGTGTAGCATTTTAAAGAATGAGTTTGATCTATCTGCCGACTTGTTATTTATTCATGGTTTTTATTCTTAGGTGAAAAACAGTCAAAATTATGTGTTCAGTGTGATTCATTGTCATAATTAGAAACATCTCTCTGTGTATATAAGCCCACATATGTTAGAATGTGCCTGAAAGAAGGTATACATACCTGCGTGACTTTGTGAGAGTGACGGAAAGAGTAATAAGTCCTGTGATTTGTGCTTTTATTTTACTTCACTTATTCTGATGATATTTTATTCCCTTTTTAGCAATTTTTTTATCAGATAAACATTTTAAAGGTCAGAAATCAGGTGTGATAGGTTTTAGGGAGTGGGAGAGGAGTAGGATTGGTGAGAAGTTATCGTCCAAGAGTGAAATACTGAAATTTGATTTTCTGAGGTGGAGGAGTTTGGGACAGGAAAAAAATGTAGGAAAACCATCAGCAATGGAAGTGAAGGTCAGCAGAGGCCAAGATATTGAGTAGTGGAGAAGCTTTGGATAGCAAAGCTCTCTAGAATATGCCAGAAATTAGAGAGAAGCAGAAGAAAAAGCCTCTTAGTTAGATGTGAGCAGATGAATAGATGACTTCGATAAGGAATGAACTTTAAAAATTCTGTCCAAGGTTCTGATTGCTCTTTGAATGAAATCCAAAGTCCTCAGCATGCCCCACAAGGCCTGCATGATCTGGGGCTGCCTTCCCCCTACTCTGCTGTCCTCCCCACCGCTACCCCCTACTTGCCTTGATTCTCTGAAAATCAAGCTCATTCCTTCTTTCCTGTTTTCATGTGAGGATATTCTTTGTCTCACTCATGGCTTGACTAAGTCCTGCTCATTCTCTTGTGTGTCTTCCCATGCTTTGCCTTCGTAATTGGCGGTTACTGGTTTTTGTCGTTGTTTCCTGTTACCGTTACATTTTTACCTCTAGAAGGATTTATTGATTTTGCCTTTTATCTAACAGTGCATCTGACAGCAGACGCGTAGTGTGGATGATTGGTGATACACTGCTATTAGCTTTTGAGCTTCAAAAGAGGGGAGGAAAGGATTTGCCTGAGAAAGCTGGGGAAATGAATCTGGGAGAAAGGTGGACTTTCCCTTCTTAAGACTGCAAGTGTCCTTGATGAGGGGTGAGGTTTCCTTTCTGGCAAAGTAGAGATTCGGAGTACAGTAGACCTTGTTTGTAATCAGATGTGTGCTTCAGAGACCACAGTGGAAAATGGTAACAGATTTGGCAGGGGACCATCGGGAAGGTGGAATGGGGTCTCCAGCAGCCACTCGCTTCTAATGGTTAAGAGAAAGATCCTCCCTCCCTGTCCCTTCTTTCCTTCCTCCCTTGTCTAAGAATAAAAAACCATGTGTTGTCTTCTTTTCTTTTGATAGTACTGAATTGGGAAAGGTTCCTAAATCCCACCTTCAGGTGTATTATACCAAGTACCTAGGACTAATGAAATATATGCAAGATATGTACACTCAAAACTACAAAAAGGAATTGAGAAAACTTTAAAAAATCTAAATAAATGGAAGGATATATTATACATTCATGAATTATAAAGATGCTGTCATTTTTTCAAGTTGATATAGATGTATAAATTCAGTACACACTTAATCAAAAGCCATTTTGGGGGGTAGATATTGACCTCTGAATTTTACATTCAAATAAAAAGAACTGAGAATGACTAAAACAATCCTGGAAAAACACAAAACAAAACAAAGAAACAGACTATAAGATGTTGAAACTTACTATAGTAAAGCTACAGTGATTAAGACAGTACTAGTGGTGCAAGAATAAGACAAACAGAACAATGGAACATGAGAGAATTCAAAAGAAATCCCACCCACTTACTTCATAACATCGGGTTTATCTTACGACAAAGGTGACATGAGTACACTGGGAATGAATTGTATTTTTAATACACAGTTCCAAGTCAATCAGATATCTATGCAAAAAAAAAAAAAATCTGAGCTCCTGGCTCAAACCATACACAAAACCTATTCAAGATGGGTTGCAGAATATAACAAAGAGTAAAAAAATAAAGGTTTTATAAGAAAAAACAAGACCATTTTCAATGGCTTGGAGTAAGAAGAGATTTCTTAAAGAGGATATAAAAGGTGCTGACTATAAAGGAAAGTTATATATAAACTATATAACAAGCTGGATTCTATTGAAATCGACAACTTTGGATCATTGTGCATCACAAGAGATGAAAAGTAACCCCAAAGTAAAAATAAATGAATTTTAAATAATATATTAAATATACTTTTATATAAAAGACTAGTAACCAGAATTCATTTATATTAATTAGGACCTACCGTTTGAGTTTTAACAATGTAAATAGCTAATCAGGCTAGGCATGGTGGCTTGTGGCCTGTAATCCCAGCACTTGGGAGACTGACACAGGAGGATTGCTATGAGTTTGAGGCCAGCTTAGGCAACACAGTGAGTTCAAGGCCAGTCTGAACTACAAGGTGAGGCCCTGTGTCAAAAAACAAAAAATATTCGAATGACTAATCAAGTAAGTAGATATATAGAGAAATAAATGTTAAGGCCGGATGTGGTAATGTACACCTGTAATCCCAGCACTCAACAGGCTGAGGCAGGAGGATCGCTGTGAGTTTGAGACCAGCCTGGGCTACATAGTGAGTTCCAGGTCAGAAAAAAAAAAAAAAAAAAAAAAAAAAAAAACATAAAAAAAGCTGTTAAGTCAAATACCTGAATATTTCATTAATCCATTTGTTTATTGTTTCTCCAAGCTAAGTAATACAATACCACAATATTTAGCACCTTCAAACAAACATTTATTACCTCACCTCACAGCATGGATCAGGAGTCTGGGAGGGGCCCCCACTGGGTAGCTCTGACTGAGGGTCTTCCCATGAGGCTGCAGTCATCTGAAGAGGCGACAGAGTCTCCGCTCCAGTTTCTCATCATGCGGGTCTCTCCAGAACATGGCAGCTGGTTTTCCCAGAACAAATAATGAAAAGAAAGGGAAAAAAGAAGAGGTATGGGAGACTGTAGAATTTTAAAACCTAATCTTGGAAGTGACACATTCATATTTCTGTCACATCCTATTGGCCAAACTGACTCTGGTACAGGATGAGGGAGGAACTGCACGGTAAAAGGAGGTGGGAATCATTGTAGGCCACCTTGCAAACTGGTCACCACCATTTGGAGTATGAAGTTCACTATCATTCCTACTGTCAAATTATTTTCCTCACTCCTTAACATATGCAGCTAAAATAACTGCAATCCCAGAAAACTAGTTTTAATGAAGAAGATGGCCATGCATTTCACCCCACAATAAGTCCCAGAGCTAGTATGGTTGGTTGAGAACACCTTCAAAGTCTCGGACTCCGTGTGGCTCTTTTCTCCTCACCCTTTTCCATACTGGAAAGAGACCATGCAGCATCAGCAGCCTGTACATCTTATTCATGCAACTTGTTTGTTAAGCAAGCTAACGAATTGAGTTTTTAGACAATTCATACTCTATAATAGATGAAGACAAGACAAAGTAAGGGTGTTAATGGGGCCTACGGTAGCTGTCATGTGTCCTAAGCTCAGATTTTGGACACTTTCATTTTCCTAAGGTGGATCATGAAGCAGTCATTTACTGGAGGTATTATGAAAGAAGTACAGGACTTCTGAAATAGCAGCTTCTCATTCATTGTTTCCTGAGTGAAAATATTGTACATTAGGTGTTGAGTATCTCTTCTAGACATTCGTCTAGGCATTGTAGGAAACGATTCTGTCGTCTACATATTCATATCAATTGAGAAAAAAAGAGGTTTTCCCTATTATTACCAAAAATAGTAAAACACAATACTATTTGGTTAACTTTTAATTTCCAAGTGTACATTCCAGGCTTTGATCCGTGCATGAAACACTGAACCTGCTTATGCTTCAATGCTTTGCTTCTCCTGTCACCTGTGTGTTGTTCAGTTACCGCAGTGGTAGATCCATGAAGGCCGGTACTTTACCTGACTTGTGCAATGATCTCCATCTAACGCATAGACTTTCCCTGTACCCCGCGTCCTGCCTTACTCATAAGCGCTTTTCCTAGCATTGTTTTTCTTGTTTCAAATTTTGGCTTTATAAGATACCATTAAAAACCAGTACAAGTTTATAAAATATATTCCCTTTAGGGGGAAAAAGATATTACAAGAAACTACATTGATTTTGTGAAAGAGACAACCCCAAAACAATACCTTGAAATGCCAACATAGCATTTTTGTATTTCCAAAAAAAGCCTTCAGTTTGCCTGCCAAAATTGACTTTAAAATTGAAGCTGTTAAAAATACATGCTTAATTTAGTAGCTTTTAATTCACGAGGCTTTTTCATGGGTGGAGTTGCTAAGTGGTAAGTGGAGTTCCACCACAGAGGAGTATACTGCCCCTGTAAAAGTCAGACTTTTTACTAAGAATAAACTTGTGGGCTGCAGGATAATTAAAAAGTGCTTGGCATAATTGAAGTTCTGGTGAGGAAATGATTAAAGTCATGGCCTTGCATGTTGGGTGTATACAAACTATTCTAAAACTTGAATATTGGAATGCATGATCTTAAAAGGATTTCATTAAGATGAAAAACATTTAAAATACCACTGATAAACTATACATTTCATTTTTAAATAGAACTAGAATTTCTAAAATTACATACTGATTTGATATGAATAGTGAAACTCGATATACCTATTAGAACTACAGAAAACATCTTTTAGAAAGTGTGGCTTATATGCTTACTCAAAAGAGACGATGGAAAATAAATTACAGAAAAGTGTTTACTTGGCTATTTTGGCACCAACCAGGCATTCTTATTGTTGCTAGAGTTAACAGTTTCATTTTTTTGTTTTATTCAGTATCTCTACGTTTGTGAGTCACAAATATTTAAATGTCTTAAAACAATTCTTGTTAGAATACTCTATAGCTCCTCTTGACTAGATTATTTAAAGTTCAATAATTGGATTTGTTTAAAAGGTTAAACAGTGGGATTAGGTGATAATAAATGGTTAATTTAGGGAGTGAAATTTGGGAATGAGAAGCAGCTGAAAAAATGCTTCTTACAGAAGATTCTTTGGTATTGTTTGAATTTAATTTTAAATTAAAAAACATTACTTTCATAATTACATTATTAGTGATAAAATGAAGTTTAAAACCTTGTAAGACCTAAAATCACTAAAGAAATAAAAATAAGTTAGGAAAATAAGAATTGCATGTACCAAAACTTGAAAAGTAACTTCACATATGATATGAATAAACATATTTCAAAACAGTAAAAACCAATTCTGAGATCTTATTAACCTCAAACAGGAAGACTTTTAAGAGGCTGCATATTATTTTGGTTCCAGTTAAAAAATATGATCCTAAAAAAAAATCAAGAAATTCCTAAATCCTAAATTCCTCCAAATACCAAAAACATCTTTAGTTTTTCAGTGAAATTTTAATAGTATGTTCTTATTAATCATTGTCGAGTCCCAAGGATAGACATGAATCCTTCATTACAGTTTACATGGAATGTGTTTGTGAATTACAGCAATTTATGATAAAGACTATGACTGAAATTTTCCTAATATCTTCTACAACTCTTTAATTAAGGGTTTCTTTGGAGTTTTTGTTCTTCTTGTTTCAGGATAAAGTACTAAAAGCCAGATTTAAAGTCTTTTACTATCAGTATTGGATATTGTGCACTTGTTTAGAACTATAAATGTTGATGGTGTTTTCAATCTGTCCTAAATACATGGCTCCTACAAGAATATAACCATATGATGATATGATTAATATTTACATGATTATGCAAAGAAATGGAAATAAACTTAAATGCTAGCACATTATTCTGCAAAATGAATTAAGTATTTATCTTTCCTTTATAGTTTGTATGTTACAAAAAACAAGCAGTTGATCAAGATATTTACAGAATAAGGATAGAATTAGAAAAATCATCACTTTGGCAATGGCCCTCAATGGCTGCTTGAAAGCTGCAACTTACTAGGCAAGTAAATTGATCTAATTTTGAGGCAGTCTGACCTCACCTGAAACCCCTGATCCATTTTCACATTAATAAAAGTGTGACAACCAGATATTATGTTGCAGATGTGATGCAGTTGAAAGTTTACAGCTCCACATATGAAGTATTTTGCCAAAAAAAAAAAATTAAACCTGAATTCAATCAAGATTTTGGACTTAACTACTGGCTTACAGGAAATAGAGATGAAGAAACATATTAAATAAATCCATGAGGACACTATAAACCAAATTCAGAGTGTGGGACATTGTGTAGGGAAAAGGATTCAATCAATGTCCTGAAAATAAAGGATGAGGACTATTATATGTTTACAAGGAACATGTTCACCAAATGTAATGTGTGGCTTTTGTTGGGACCCTGATATGAATAAATCATTTGTAAAAATGTTTTAAATGTGATTGATACTTAGAAACAGAACAATATTAATGGTATTGTTAATTATAACCTTAAACGGATTATTTAGAAAAGGCAAAAGAATCAATTGGAAAACTGACAACAAATTAATGTACCTCAATACAAGATAAAAATTATAGGTCTAATATATACTATTAACCATAATAGAAGTTTGCAGTTGTCAATAGGTATACAAAAACTACAACACTCAGAAATAACTTTACTAATATATCTAAGCAGTTGGAAGAAAATTATTGAATGTACACTGATAGATATAAATATATAAGTAAGTTTTTTATACTGTCTCCTCCGATTACCTTAAAATCATTCAACATTAAATGCACTTTTACTTACTTGACAATGCACTTCCTTACTTTTTATCAATCTATTAATATAGGCAATTTGATTATTTGCTTTGGTAAACATCTTAGGAATCCCAATATCAAATACTGAAATATGTGGTTGCAGAATCACTTCATTATAAGAAGTTGGAGAGTCATGATTGAATTCTTTTGCCTTTAATGATTTGGTGTTGCTAATCCACTTGTGACTATTCAGTATGAGGAAGTCATTGTAGCCTCATCAAGTTTTATGACGGGGCACAGTCTTTACCATTTCCTATGGCCTCCGTAAACACCCACCTGTTTGAGTAAGGCTCACTAACATGCCTACAGCAGTCCCTCGTGTACCAGCTCCCCACCGTCAGCCTTGGGAATCTTATTATCCTGATCATTCCAGTTGCCCCAATTTTAATTTTTTTGTTGTTTGTTTGTTTTTTGAGACAGGGTCTCACTGTGTAGTTGAGACTGACCTGGAACTCACTATGTAGCTCAGGCTGGTCTCGAACTCACAGTGATCCTCCTGCCTCAGCCTCCGAGTGCGGGGATTACAGGCGTGCGCCACCACACCCCGCCCCAATTTGAATATTTACATGATTATATTATCCAATTATAATTTAATCCTGAGAGTTCTTTATTCATAACTCATTGTTCTTTGTACATATTCATCTCACCATAAAAGGGTATCACATCAAATCAATGAAATTTTCATGTGAGAAAGGATATAAGCAATCTATCTCATGTATATATATGATCTCAGAGCTAAAGGCATCTGGATGGATAATACCAGCTCTCCCCCTGGGGACATGAAAAGCCTAGAACAGGGTCTTTTGCAAAAGAAAGCCTAGAACATGAGAGAAAAAGCTAGCAATGAGGTTAGTTTTTTGTTTTTTTAGTACCAGGGATTGAACTTGGACCTAGCAACGGGTTTTTTTAAAAGCACAAATGGATAGGAAGATACTGATCAAATTCATAAAGTTTGAACAATAACCATGTTGACTAGAGTCCTATGACAGAAATTTCTGGCACATCTTTTTATAATAGTTTTACATAAACATTACTACGTTTTTATGTGTCATGATTTTCAAGACATTAGGATGCAAAAATAAAAACAATTTTTTAAAAAGAGGTAGAGGGGAAGGGAAAAAAGAATTAAAATGTGTTGTGAACATGTGCCAGTTCCCTACAACGAACATAATCATTACGTACTGCAAACGTGTACTGATAAAATATTGATGTCAATTTTAAATTAAAAGTAAACTTTTACTTAATGTGATAGTTAACTGATTATGTCAACGTGAGTAAGAAATGCCCAAGTAAATTGGATCAGAGTAGTTCTGGGTGTGGCTGAGGGGATTTTACTGAAGACAGAGACCACACCGGGTGTAACTGACACCAACCAACAGGCTGTGGCCTGAGTAGAACAGACGGGAAGAAGGAAGATTTGCTGCTGTTTCTTCAGAGGCGCTCCATTCTTCGTCTTCACCTTGGATGTCATCCTCTGGCTTCTAGCACAGACCCTTCAGCTTTCCACTGCAGATCCTTTGGTCTCCTCATACGGACTCACACAGGGCTCCAGGCCTTCAACTGGATCCTTCAGATCTCCAGTGCACAGGCAGCCCTTTTGCACTTTTCCACACCTGACTGTGAGCATCCATTGGAAGCCAAACTGGTAAATTCTTGTATATTTGCACAAATTGCACTAAATCTGTTTCTCTAGTAAGCACTGACTAATATATTTAATTTTAAAAATAAAAGAGAAATTAGGAGGTACTATTGTAAGAAATGAAAGAAAATAGGCCTTAATCAGTATCAGGTATGGCATCTGGTACACAATGAATCCTTATAAATGCGTTACATGAATCTTCCTAATTCCTTATTCCATTTAAAATGATGGTATAGAAAAGAAAGAAATAATTTCTTACTGTGGTTTATAGTGTACAATTATGACTTAAAAGTGTGATTTAAGACAGCACCTCTCCCACTTGACCTTCATTTCCCCTATTTTTTCAACACGGTTACCATGATAATTTAAATAGAAGGTATGAATATAGACATAAAATCTTATTTTGTCATTAATCATTCTCATTAGAACAGTTTTAACTACACATCAGTTGATATGGATTAAAAATTGTCATTCCCATTGCTTTAAAGTGTGCTGCAGTATGAGTAACTATTTATAATACTGTGAAGAACATTTATTTCATACTAAATAAACTTCCAATTCTGAGTAGGAATAAAAAGTGTTGCAGCAGTCCAGCCTTCCAGCAGATTTTTTAGGTTCATCAATTGTTACGGCTTTTATCTAGATGTCCTCCCAAAGGCTCATAGGTGGAACTTTTGAGAGATGGATGGCTCTAGAATATGTGAATGTGGATTAAGGATGTGATAAATGGATTGGTCTACTGATTGGTTTAGTACTGTTCTGGGTGTGGGTAATGGGAAGCCCCATCCTAAGTGTGAATGGTACCAATCAATAGCCTTGAGTACTGGATGGAATAAACCAGAAAGATGGAAGGTAGGCTGCTGCTGCTTGCTTGCTGCTTCCTGCCTGCCCTGCCATGGACTATTTCTCCTTGGCCATGCTATGCTGCCTTGGACTCAGCTGATTATGGACTGAAACATCTATAAACTGTATGCCAAAATAAATCTTTCCTCCTTTAACTTGTGGTTGTTGTGTATTTTATCTCAGCAATGAGAACATAACCAAGGCAACAAGCATGCTGATTTCTCCAAGATCATCCAGCTTTAGCACTCAAAGTCTTACAGTTCAGAAAGTTTCTGAAGTAAACTTGGGTGGTTGGTCACTCTATGAAAACAAGAAAGTTCAGATAAAATACAAAAATCTTTTATAAAAGGAAGAAGAACACTATAAAAGTAACAGAATAAAGGAACTGAATCATGACATGAGCTAAGGATTTCAGCTGCACTCTCCTGAAGAAGTTAGAGGCTAAGCATCTTGGCTTGGCCTGGTGTGGGGCTGCAGCTGAAGCTTAGTGTGTTGGCAGAGGTTTCGGAGACCTCATATGGCTAGAGTCACAAATTTGGAGGCAGAAAATTAAATGCATGGCTGGTTTATCCTTCATATTTGTCAAATTTTGAAGTTATGCAGAGTGGGGGACTGAAGATCTAAGCAGAAAACTTCTCAAAAGCAAGCACAATTTCATGCAGACTCAGCATAGTGATGAAAGTCAAAGACCCACCAAGGAAAGAAGCCCTTAGACAAATAGGAGGCAAGAGATGAAGCTCAGGAAGGGGTAATGATGATCTGCAGCCACTTTTTTCCAAGGGAGCTATTACCAATTCCGGACATAACTAGAAGTTGAGGATCTTGGCACAGCCCTTAGTAGTAGGCAACTCCGGGGGCAGAGGATGGTCAGAGAAACTGGCATAGGTTTAGTGGCAGGATGGGAAATGGAGAAAAAAATCAGAGAGAGAGAGGTCTCAAACACAGAGCTCATTTCCTTAAAGTGCCATTTCCTTATTTCTAAAGACTGTCAGGGGCAACTGGCTAAAATCTTAATCTGAAAATATGCGAAGAGTAGAACAGAAACTGTGGTCTGTCAATACCAAAGAGGAAAGAACTCACCCACAATTTGCTTAACAGAACTACTCTGGTGAAAGGTACATCATTCTCTAAAGATATATGTCATTTGGAGCTTCTATGACCTTTTCAACAAAAAGGAAAGTGGAGTATAAAACATTTGACTGAATCAACAAAAATAAAAAGGGAAGAAAAGGAATACAAATAGTTGGGCCGTATAGAAAAAAAACTAGTTAAGATAACATATAAATCTAACTATATTGAGCATTCAATTAAATATAAATAGGCTAAATATTCTAATTAAAATATAAGGATTATCAAACTGAAAAAGTAAGTAAAGAAAGAGACAGAAAACCCAAACCAAGTAACAAAAGCAGTTATATGTGGCTTCTAAGGGATATATCTAAAAACACAGATCCACAGATAGGATAAAAAGAAGAAAGTTATGTCATGCAAACACTAAATAAATAAAACCTTACTGTCAGAAACAGATTTTATAGCAAGAAGCATTATTAAATATTAAAGAAGCTTTTATAATGATAAGGGAGGAATCAATCCACCCCAGTCAATCCAAGAAAGCATTATAATTCTATATCTGTATGTATATAACAGCATGGATCCAAATACATACAGAAACAGCTAATAGAATTAAAATAAGGAAATAGCAAAAACATAGTGGGATGTTTTCATACACTTTTACATTTAGAAATTTGCTAATACTTGGTGCTCTTCAGCACCTGCACCCCTATTTTAGAACCTCCCTACCACTCACACACAGAAAGAAGTTTCGATTTGGTTGCCATGAATAGGGAAGAAAGTGAACCCTGAGAAACCTCCACCCATGAGGCGCAAACTAAAAAGAGAGCTGAAGAATGAGGCTAAACCAGCAAAACTGAGACAGCCTGTTGCTCCCTACTGCTAGCATAAAGACAAGACAGTGGAGAAAGAATTGCTCTGTGGTGCAGATTTGCAGGGACTCCTGAAAGCTAAGTGTAGAGATGGAATACTAAGCAAAGCTCTTTGACATGACCAAAGCCCACAGTAAGAAAAACAAACAAACAAACAATAGAAACACTGAAACACAAAGCAAGCTTAGCTGTTGATTACGTTGACTTACTCCTCCCATACCAACAGCCAGACAGAAGTACTCAGTTTCAGGCAGATATCCTATGATATGTGTTCCCTAGTCCTCTATCCATAATGTGCATAATTTAATAAAAATGATAAGATGTACAACAAAGTTACATTTAAAATAACCTAATGTCAAAAGAAAGCAATAAAGCCAGACAGAAAGATGTGTCAGATGTTATTTTATCAGATAGGGACATAAAAATAACTATAATGTTAAAAGAACTAGTGAAAATGTATACAATATGCATACAATTGGGAATTTAAGCAAACTAATGGAAACTATAAAAATAGAAATGTTAAAAGTAGAACTCGTCATGTCAGAAAGAAATAAGCCTTTCAATGGTTTTATCAATATAGATACCGCTGAGGAGAGAACCAGTGAACCTGAGGGTAAGTCAACAGAAATTATCTAGACTGAAACACAAAAAGAGGGAGAAGACGGAAGATGGAAGAGGGCAAGATGATGGGAGGAGAGAGAAGGAGAAAGAGAGAAAGCACAGCACCTAAGAACCATGGGACAATGCAAAAATGAATTAGAATCCCACAAGGAGGAGACCAAGAATACGACAGAAAAAAGTTTTGAAGAGACAATGGTTGAGCTTTTTCTGAAATTAATAAGGCATAAAAAAGCCACAACTCAAAACTCAGAAAACTGTAAATACAAGAAGTAAAGGAAAAACCTAGACATATCAATCAAACTGCTAAAAACCAAAACTAAAGAGAAAATGTTGAAAGTTGTGAAGAGTGAAGGAAGGAAAAAAAAAAAGCTATATATACTGAGGGACATACAGAGGAAAAAATGTGGATTTACATCACAATCTTTGTCTGAGCCTACAAAATTCCAAGGAAGAGGGTAATTTAAAATGCAGGAAAAAAACCCTGTCAGTCCAGAATTTCTTGCCAGATAAAAATATTTCAAAAATAAATTTTAAATAGTTTTACTGTTGGTAAAAAACTTACATCACTTATTTCTTGGAGACTTCCAGTACAAGCAATATTAAAGGGAAATTTCCAGGTGAAAGGAATACAAGACCAAATATAAATATGGATCTAAATAGAGTGCCAGAAATACAAGAATAAGGTAAATGTACATTTTCTTATTTATAATCCCTTTCAAAGATAATTGTGAAAGCAATAATAATCTGAGGCTTATTATAGAATACAGAAATAAAATGTCATGACAATAGTATCAAAAAAGAACACAGGGGCAATGAAATTACATCAGGCTAAGGTTTTAATATTGTGAAAATGGTATAAATCTTTCTGCAGGGAATAGCCACACAAATTCTTGTCTGCATTTAATTACTATCCAGAACAAATGCCTACATGTCAAAATACCACAAATAATTTGAGGCTTCTTGAAACCCAGAATTATTCATGTTATTTGTTGCAATAATTTGTAACTTAGATGTTAATTCTAAAGGAATATTAAATGTTGGCAGAAAATACTCTACCTAGTCAATGTCTGGCACCTAGTAAGAACAATCAAATCTTGTCATTAAACATTCAAGGGAGTTTTAATTAGGTTAAAGTCATAATCTCTCAATTTTAGTTTTAACTTAATATTGGGAAATAGGAACATGCTTGGAATGCTATAAACAGTTCTTACATCATGAATCTATAATATTCTATTCATTTCAATATTTTGTAAATAATTTGTAAGTAATTTAGAAGTATTTTATTTTTAATAGTTGGTAGCAATTTACATTATACCTGAAGCTAACATTTCTTTCTTTCCTTTTGTTTTTTTTTAGTTAGACAGGGTCTCACTATGTAGTTGAGACTGACCTGGAACTCACTATGTAGCCCAAGCTGGTCTCAAACTCACAGCGATTCTCCTACCTCAGCCTCTTGAGTGCTGGGATTACAGGCGTACACCACCACACCTGGCTTAACAGCTTTTTGATAGCACATTTTTGGAATAGGAAATTGATATATTTCACACATATTGAGAAATTGTTTTCTTCCTATTCAAATGCATGACTTCATGTGTCATCATTAAAACCCTTGGCTTTCTTGATGTTTAGGTATTATTGATCACTGAATACTTGCCCGGGATTGAATTCATTTTGCAAGTCAGAAGGCCTCCCAGCTTTCATAGATCTGTTACTCTGGTGTGAAAGGCAAATAAATGAACAAGTAAACATTCCAGAGAAGGAGGAAATTTAAAAAGTACATGATAGATTTGTGATGAAGGTGGCTAGATTTTGAGAACTGCTAACTTGAGGGGATATTGAAACCTGACTGGTTGGAGGAAGCCAAATATATAAAGACAATGTCAAAGGGACAGAGGGGAGAGTACAAGAGACCCAAGATGGGAATTCTTAGCTTGTTGAAGAGAATTTTAATGAGCTGTTTTTTCTTCTCTAGGAACCCAGTTCTAAGCAGGGGGGGAAAAAAAGAACCCTATTAAAAAAAATTGTTTAAAGGCAGCAAAGGGTAGTTTTCATTTTGTGTCTTAAATTTTGTAAGTTAAGAAAAGCTGGTGACATGTTTATACATTTTTGTGCAAAAATAAATGAATGGCAATAGATTTTTTAAAATCTTATTATGTACTTCTGTGTGGAAAAGTCTGTATATTTCCCTCAAATATGCATTATTTTACTTGTGAGTTTTTTACTGAATTAATCTGAAATGTACAAGCCCTGGATTTGCTACAGAGTGAGGTTTATTTTATTTTTTTATTTTTAATTTTGGAAATTTTGCAGAAATCAGAACTCTTACCATGGTTTGAACCAAAAGAGGAAGTGGAGGGGAGAAGGGTGGCGTTGTCCAGCATGCTTGTATGTATATTTCAGAACCTTTTTTAAAATGTAAAAGCTGTACATTTCCGGGAAGTTCTGAATTTCTTTTGTTTCCTTTTTTTCCTTCAAGCATTTTGCAGCGAGTTTCTTTTATATATAGCAAACAATTTGAAAGAATACAAACATATGTGAAGTTCATTTTTAAAAACTACAGTATTGCGCTGGTACAGTACACTAAACAACTTTGATAAAAAGAAACAATAACAAAAGGCCTCCATTTTACTTTCTTTTTTTTTTTTTTTTTTTTTTTGTGGTACTGGGGATCGAACTCAGGTCCTTGCGCTTGCGAGGCAGGCCACCGAACCACTGAGCTAAATCCCCAGCCCTAATTTTTTTCTTTCTTTTTTTTTTTTTTTTGTGGTACTGGGGATCGAACTCAGGTCCTTGCGCTTGCGAGGCAGAAGGCCTCCATTTTAAATGTCATTCGTATATACCTTGTAAATGAGAGCTATGTACTTTCACACACTTTGTAGAGGAATACATTATTGAATCACTAAGAGAAAGCAGGCTATTGTGGCTGAAACAGCACATGAGAAAGAATGAGATAAAAGCCTGGTTCTTGAAATTGGCTTCTTGTTATAAAAACCAGGCGACCAGGCCTTGTCGGCCATGGTGAGACGTACAAAAGAAAACCACTGGCGCATTTTAAGCAGTGCCACATCGTGATTCTCGGCTGCACAACAATCCCTAGAACGGCTGGGAGAGGCTGGATAACAGGACAAAAGCAGATGTGTAGACCAACTGGGAGGCACTGGGCTGGGCAGAGGTGGAGGTCACGAGTGACTGTGACGAGTGGTTGGGTGTGTGAATGTGTCAGAGACACGCCACATTTATTATGATTTGAGTCAGATGACGGCTGTGGAGATTGCAGATGGAATCGTGTAGACAGATTTGTACTGTATTTTGGGAGTAGAAATAACAGAACTTGACATGGATTGGAAAAGTGTACCTGAGAAGGTTGTGAGGGACAGACAGACTCAAAGAGACCACACTTCTAGTGAATGTAAATTTACTACCTAGGCAGGAATTGGGAGGAAGATATTTAGAAGACAAAAGCTCCAGTTGGTTTTGAGCTACCTATGACATTTTCATGAGCAGCCATAATTAGACCTGGATCTTTGACTACATCATCGATAAGGGATCAGAGCAGAAGAAATAAATTTAGAAGCCACCACCAGTTCCTCAGCGATCATGGCACAGATTCTCAAAATCAGATTTGATGGGCTGTGAAGCAATGTCAAGCTGAGAGGAGCCAACATAACTGAGATTAAAATACTTAGATGTTCCTTAAGTTGTGATATTCAATAAGGTCTAGCTCCAGAAACAAACAGGGCTAGTGAAAAACCCTGGAACATTTGCAATGGTGTTTTACTTGGATGCTGGCAAAATAGACTTTAGAAAAGTCCTGAATAGTTTCCACGTGTTTAGAAAGTTAGTTTTTTTTTTTTAAAGAAATGACAGAATTCTGTATCTGAAATTCATCTTGGCTCAGCACTCTCTCCTGTGTTAGAGTCATGTGGCTTTCTGTATCTTTTTAGAAATAATGGTTCTCATTTCAGAGATTGCAGATGGTTTTCTTGCAGTTATATTTTAAATACGTACTATTTTCATGGAAGAATATACAGAAACTGTGCTTGTACAAACCACTGAGTGTATATACGCCTTTACTTCTTAACATAGCCAGTGTACAACTGAGAAAAACAAAAGGATTCTGTTGCTCAAGATCAAGATAATGCACAGTGTGCTTGGTATCTGTTAGCAAAAAGAAGACACTTTGCACATTAGTGGTGATCTGAATTGTCAGATGTTTTGAACTTGCCATGTCTAAACACAGCTTTTGTACTCTTCCAAGTTAACCTGAGTTGCATGCTTTTCCTGAGAGCTAAGAATTCCCACTCGAAAGAAGTCCGGTTTTGCAAAATTCTTAACAATGAAAGCAACTCACTTACTGAAAGGCAGTGTAGATGACTGGGTTACCAAATGAGAAGTGATTTAATTGCCAGTTAAATTCTCTCAAGGTGCAGGGTTAGAGGATGGCTGGCCAGCTACCTCAGAGAGTCATCCAAGAGAGGAAAGCTGCAATCATGTGCAATTTAAGGCCAAGTCTAATGAGTATGATGATTTCAAAGTAATGGTGAGTGTAAATAATACTCAGGAATACCTACAATAACAGTCATGTAGGCAGCATATCTAGGAAATATTGGCGACAAGTCAAGTATTCACTTATAATACTGTCATTTGTTAGTGGCACTCATAATTGAAAAAAGGCTAAATATCAGAAGTTAGTGAAAATTAAGATGTGATTTATTTTTCCTCTCGGTATTCATTTCTGCATTCATGGACCCTAGTAAGAACCGTTGGCCTAAGTATAAATTAAAGTAGTATGCGTGGGATATTTGAACATTTAACATGCTGCAGTTTGTGGGGTAACTCCTGTCTCTTCCTCACCTGAATTTAGAACAAACTGAGGATAACAGATAAAGAAGTCAAACAGAAAATTGAAGGCTTTATTGCTAATAGAGTTACTTGACCTAGCCGGCTAGCGTGTGCTGTTTGATGAAGCTTAGTTCTAGGATTTGTGAAGCTCTCACCACATTAAAAAAAAGAATCACCTGTATGTTTTTTAAAACTTTATTTCAATCTAATACAAGTAGATAAAAACACCTGTACCTTAAACAGAAAAAAAAAAAATCACTGAATATTCATTTGCACACAGGCTCTTGGCCTCCTTGCTATAGACCCACAAATTTGGAATGTGTAATTTTAGCACAGCAGTATGTTTTATGTTTTATGCCTGCATTACGGTTCCTTAAGTATCTTTGCTTCTCTGATATTTTAGCATATGAGAATGCTGAACACAGTGGATAACCACCTCTCTTAGTCTGTGTCTACGGGATCAAAAGTGAACGCGGAACGTCACGCAGAAATCCGGCTACAAACATGTTGGAAGGGTTGGCAACGTGCTCACCTAGAGATGAGTCTCTTTCAGAAGTCACTGCCATAGTAGAGCAGGGGAAGCCAAAAGAAAGATGCTTCTCCCCAGCCGCCAACATCGTTGTCGCTCCGGAGCTGCCGGGACCCCTCTGTGACACAGGAAGTGTGTTTCAGGGGTCCAGGAGATCCTGGACTGCCTAGACTTGCCAGTGACTGTCACTGTTTCGCAGTCCCTGCACTGCTAAGGCTCTTTGGGCTCCTTCTAAGATACATCTGATGCTCTCCAAACTGTGCTGCCTGAGCAGACGTTCAGGGGCTTTGCCTGCTCCTGCTGCCCTGCTACCCTGTGCACCAGAACTACGTCCTGGAGAGAAACCCTCCTTGATTGCCCTTGGCTCACCTTCCACTGGTAGATGCTTTTTCAGAGAGAGCTGGAAGGGGTGTATGGAAAAGAGGGTGTGCAGGCTTCTGGCTCCCTATGATCAAGGGGAAGAACGGGGATAAAAGGAACACAGAGGTGGCAGCCAATGAGCAATCCAATCCGCAAAATGTGTGCCTTTCCTTGAAATGTTTTTCTTTCTTTAACATGTTTCTCGTGTTTTCATTCTTCATAATTAATGGTGTTATCATTTTCCCTGTCAGTTTTTAATGCTTTGGTTCTTAAGTTTATCTGCTCTTGTCCTTCCAACCTTCTCTCCTCCATCTCGGTAGCTTGGGGTCTCAACACTTGATGCCTTTGGAAGTATCCAGTCGTGGAGCTGGCGAAGGGTGACATCATCTTCATTTCTGCTCTGGAAGAGCCCTTTGCTCTGTCAGTGGACCCGGATCCAACTCTTGGCTGCTGTGCGGACTGAGACTTCCACGCAGCAGATTGCTGCAGATCACCTGTTATCTTGTTTTTGAATGTAGTTATGTCTTTCCTTAATACTAAAAACAACCTATTGCTATTTTTACAGTGGAGGGAAGGATGTAAAAGTATGAGCTCAGAGAGTAGCCATAATGTTAACTCAATAGTATCCTTTTTAATTATCCTATGCATTGTAATGTATTTGGTTGATTTGCTTGGGTTTTCTGGGTAATCATGTTACCCCAAAATAACTGCTACAACCACTTAATCAATACTAATTATATGGCAATGTACAACTGCCATGTGCTACTTATACATACAGTACTCAGAAGTGGACAGAAACCCCTGGTGTCTTTTTAAAGGAGTGCTGACTATTGCCAAGGAGACCCTCAGAGTATTATCTGATTCCAAGAATTGGTACTTTAACTTTCTATTGATAAGACTGATTTACAGCTCTTGAAAGGTAGTTATTAAATGGTAGAAAGTTGGTAATAACTCAATTCTTGTACATATTAAAGCAAACAAATCTTGACTGGTAACTCATAAACCCCTGTTAAGTAAAATTCTCATTCAAGCAGATCTTATCATCTTATTTAGTTCCCAGGATAATTAGACTTGAATAAGGTCTTTGATACATATTCATTTTAAACCAATATGAAAATTATGATTTTATTTGTTAAAAAATTATACTTTAGCTGATAGTATCTCTTAGTCTTCTCAACCTGACATGTAAGTAGCATTTCCATTTAATGAGAAAACTGAGGCTCAGATCAACTGTCAAATTAACTAGCAAGTGATAAAGTTGGGGGTGTAAACTCCTAATTTTACTAAGATCTATCAGTAAGAGTTATTTTCTTGAATATTTTTCTTTGCTTTGGAAAGACCTTATTTGCTAACTAAACTGTTTAAACTAGGAACAACAACAAAATTGTGTAGATGTTTATTGTTTGCTGTATGTCAAACACCCAAGTAAATTTATATGGATTAATTTAAGTAACAGATTTAAAAAGTTCAATTTTAAAAAGTTCAATAACATGCTAAAGGAATTCTACACTGTTGCTAGTTTATCTTTTTCCTCTTAATGCAGTAGTGCTACATATTAGTTGTATGATAGAATTATCTGGAAAGCTATTTAAAAAAGTAACATACTTCCGGGCACAGTGGCGCATGCCTATAATCCCAGCACCCGGGAGGCTGAGGCAGGGGGATTACTGTGAGTTTGAGACCAGCCTGGGCTATACTGTGAGTTCCAGGTCAGTCTTAACTACATAGTGAGACCCTGTCTCAAAACACACCCCCCCAAAGTAATATATTAGCATTTCTTAATAGCTGTCTGGGTGATTCTAACTCATACAATTACCTTGTAAATGAGACTGAGACCACTTAACCCCTTGTTTCCCCAGCTTGTACTTAAGTGGCTGGAGCAAGTCTGCAGCACCTGTTTCAGGCTTCCTGCCATAGCACAGAAAGGGAATGATGGGGCCAAGATTGATGTCTGGAAGCTTGAATGTCTGGATGTATCCAGGGCTGAACGTTTGAAAAGCAAGCTCAGCTGAAGGGTCAATCATAACGGGAGTACAGCAATTTAAGTAACCTCTCAGTGGTAAGTAAATTAATGTTACATGGCCCCACCTACTAAATGAATAAGAGCTCCTGTGTAATATCAAAAAAGAACACATAAAAGGCAGTATTTATTAAGAAAAAAACTATGGTCTTCCTGCTATTTGGAAAATGATTTGGATAGCCTATTAAAATGGTTTTTATAAACATCTCTATGCCTTTTCCCTCAGAGGCAGACACAATGACTGAGCTACCTGAAAGCCATTTGCAATCTTTTATCTTACCATTTCCTACATTGTGCTTCAGAACTAAAATATTCACCTTTCCAACAATCTTTCCACTAGAAGTGCATGTAACCTGA
Organism: Fukomys damarensis; assembly: GCF_012274545.1. Taxonomy (NCBI): domain Eukaryota; kingdom Metazoa; phylum Chordata; class Mammalia; order Rodentia; family Bathyergidae; genus Fukomys; species Fukomys damarensis. Next base: position 19,692,131 of record NW_022900945.1, on the reverse strand, counting down.
TTCTGGCCAATAACATGTAAACAGATGTCATTAAATGAAATTTTGAAATATATATCTATATAGATATATATGGATTTTTTAAAGGAATAAACTGAACTGCTTCTGTCCTGAATGTAAATGAGTGTTGAGGTAATCTAGCCACTCTTTTGCCACCAGGGAGGGACTAGCCCATGCCAAAATCATGGAACAGAAAGAGAGAACACTAAGTTGTCAGTGATGCCACGGAGCTCATGTACCAGCCCTCAAGAGCCTTGTGTCAGACATTTTACTACATAACAGGAAGCCTCTTAATTATTCAACCCACTCTTTGTTTGATTTTCTGTTACTGGCAGCTCAAGAAGACTTCACTGATGCATTTGCCAAAAATGGAAAAAATGATGCATTTGTTATTTTATTGGAAAACTATTGGTAAACAAGTTAAAAGTTTCTGAAAGCAAAGCAACTTTCAGTCTGTTTATTTAAGTCCAATTGGGAATCTGCACAAGATCTTTTATGTCAGGCTTTTATTCAAGTCATTCACATATGATGTTATCTCCATATCCCAGTCAATTTCAATTATTATTTCAAATGAGTGGTAAGTTCTCAAAACATTACACACCCAGAGCTGGAGTAGCTCAACAAGAGAGTGCTTGCCTGGCATGCTCCCGGCTCTGGGTTGGAGCCTAGGTAATTTGTAAGCCTTTAAGTATCTCATCATTAGAAATATTGATTGCTTGTAAACAGGCTGCAGATTTTCCCACCAAACCTTGTAGACATTCTGTGCTCACATGTGACATATATTTACACAAAGAGAAAGTCTAGGACTGTCCAACTGTTGTTCTTTCATAGATAACTTTTGCTTTCTCTGCTTGGTTGCTAACACTCATTTTAATTTTTAAAAAGTTTTTCATGACTTTCATTCCCATATATTTCAGGTAAAGAGTACTTTAACATGTAGTATACAGCTATTTGAAAACATGGGTCCTGCTTTGCTGGAGTGTCTTCTTTTTTTATTTTTTTACTTGATGTTTTCATATTGTTTCTCCATAATCCTTCTACCCAATTCTCAGGTGGTCCTTTTTGTTCATATTTCAAACTGAACAGTTTGTTTATTCATATTTCATATTCAATTTAGTAAAGACTATAATGAAAGTAACTTGATTAAAAGACTATCTAGAGTAAGTTTAAAATATTCCAATTAAAATAGCTATAAGATAATCAGAGAAACCATGTAAATGCCCTATATAATTTTTAGATCATATGATATAATGTTCTTAATTCTAAAAATTTTCTGAACAGAGTCCAGTTTTTTCTTTGATTCAAAGGAGGTAATTTTTCCTGCCCTGCAGAGCTTACTTTGCTTTTAAGACCATTTTCTTTTGTAGTTGCCCAATAAAGAGTGAATATACTCTTAGAATAAAGAGTGAATACACTTCTCAAAATCCAGTAAATTGTTAAACCAAACTCATTTTGTGTAATGCAAGTAACTATTTAGATTGTTAATGGAGAGAAACACAAACAAGTTTTTCAAAGGAGGTCAAATTTTAAAATATTTAAGCAGTGGGCAGATGTCTGGAGAGGGACATGTCATTTTATCATAAAATTTTGACTAAATACTGGTGCTACTGTCTTGCACCAGTGGAATTTCATATCTGTCACAGTCCATGATCCCATCCAGTCTATGTGAAATGGGGTTTGATGATATCCATACTGCTACAGGAGACGTTTGTAGGATTTTGTTCTGCCCTCTGTGGAAGTTTTTTACTCAATTATGTTTTGTTTTGTTTTTTTAAAGTTTGATATTTTATTAATTTAAACGGGTTGTTTTTAGTATTATATACCCAGATCTTTCCTATACTGAAACAGTGAGAGCAGCTATCATTCGGCTAAGACAAAAAGAAGATTCAAGATTAATTTGATGACCAGCTGGTTAACTTCATTCAAATAGATAGAGCAAGTAATTTTTTCTTCTTTTTATTTTTGGCTTGAACTGCCCCCAAAACTACTGCTGCAAGGAATGAGTCCAGGAAAAAAACAGACAATTCTTTTGTTCTTAATCAAATACCAAATTTACAAACTTCTGGCACTTGAGTCTGCTCCTTTTGGTTTACTCTCTGTGATCTGCACAGGCTCATTGAAGCAGATGATTATAGAGTCTATCCCTATTTATATAAACCCAATTAGCAAAAATAAAGTAAGAATTTCTAGGTGCATGTAGGATTGTCATTGGCACATAGGCCCTACTGCCTCACCATCAAAATCTTTCTGAACCTGCTCCAAACTACATTATTGAGATAGGAGGTGAGATAAACATTCTCAAAGTCATTTTTCACCTTTTACTTTAGAAGTTAAATCTAAGGTGACGTCCTTGCACTTAACTTTCCACCACTCAGGAGGCTGAGGCATGAAGATTGCTGTGAATTCAAGGCCAGCCTGGGCTATGTAGCAAGACCCTGCCTCAAAAACCAAAACAAAACAATAAAAGCTTAATCTACCAGGACCCAAGAGAGAAAAACAATTGCTCCCTTGACCATTTTAAAGAATTATGTACCCTAACACTTTAAGCCTTTCCAACTTCAAATTCAGAGCACTGGAACAGTCCTGGGCTAACCTAAAATAGGTTGAAGACATTTTACACGTTGAATTTCATATCCTTGCCATAAACACAGCCCTTCAAGTGAGTAGAACAGTCAATACGGCTTTCCTCTCTCTGATGGAGTAAAAAATTCTTTTCAGATCTGTGGGTATGGCAAAGGTTTAAGCACAATAAATCCCAAGAAAAAATGTGAACTGGACAAATTTAAAGCATGAATGAGTTTTTACCCATCTGGCCCTCCCAGGCTTCAAGAACTCCAAATAAATTTGCTATTGCTTTAGTAAGAAAATGTTCAACATTTAACTAGGTGCAGCAAAACTATATACTCCACTGTTACTACCCCCCAAATCCTTTAAGTCTACAGAGTAGACAACTACCTCAGCCTAACTCCAATTTTCAATCAGCAAACATTCTTTCAACATACAATCAACTACAGCTATCTAAACTCAAGGTCACAAAGGTAAGCACTTTGCCTGCAACTATGAGACTCGGAAAGTTCTTAACACTTTCCAGAACACGCCTTCTTCTAGGAAACAGTTAGGACCCCCCCTACTTTTTCCCTGGAGTCCTGGGGATCTCATGTGAATAACCTGTCTACATATAGGCTGCTCAACACCTCACTGATACACAGCCCTTTAAGACCTGTAAGGCAGAGCCTCTGAGCTGGGGGAAGGCCTGTGTCCCACCCAGGATTAGGAAGTGCTTTAATCTGCAAAAGAACGGGCAGAATACAAATCGGACTTTGGCGGCCTGACACAGGGTTCTTTATGGTGGGAAGATGAGCACAGATAAAGGAAGCTAAATTTCTTCCCAGTGAAGCTCACACCAAGACAAAAACCTACACGAAATGTCCACCACAACTGATCTATGTCACCTGCCTTTAAAGAACAGAATGGCACACACACATTCATCTCTTCTTGATTCCTAGGCTGCTCAAAAGGATGATCCTTAGGAGAAAAGTGCTGAGGGTTGGGAACTGGGGTCGCAGCTCCCACTCTGGAGTAGCCACCTCCTTGTCCTTCTCCAGAGTGACAGGAAGCATGCAAAACAAGTTACTGGGAAGCCTAACAATAACTGCAAAAAGCCGTCTGAGAAACATAACATTTTAATAGATGAAATAAATACTCCAGTACATGCAAAGCCAAAACTTGGCATTGGGGGGAAAAATCACTCTATAGTGTAAATTAAAAATAGAACACACGCTCACAGTAGCTTTCCCCCGATTTGCAAATCACATGGCCAGCATACTCTCTCCTCAATTATGGATCTATGGAATTAATTGGTTTCCTCTCATAGTATAAGTAAGTCTGGTATAGATGGTGAATAATTCATTATAAAGTCCTCTTAAAAAAAGATCAATTTTCATATATTTTAGTTTATTATTGCCGTTTCAAGGATTTAGGTTTCCCCAAATCTCAGGAAAACATAGGTACAAAGATCATGTAGTATTAAAAAAAAAAACAAAACAACAACCTTTCAGTCACCAGAGATTTTTACAAATCAGGAGCAGTGACCCACACAAAAAGCCTGGGTAAGGATTGTCAGGCAGTGTCAGGACAGAGTCCAAGAGAAGAAAAATCTGGCCCTACTTCCAGTAAGTGTGGCTCTGAGTTTACCATCAGGGGAGGAGGTTACAGTATTAGGGAACTTGCTTCACAGAGAAAATGGCAGGCTGAGATGAGTCCACCTTTGGGCTTCTCTGTACCAAAGAAAAGTGAAGCCAGAGCTGTAGTGGTAACCCTAGGAAGTTGGAGATGGAGGGAACAAGGGATGTATGCTGAAAAAAAGCTACAGGCAGTGATTGGAGCCAACTCAAGGGAATGATCATGTGGCTGCAACCAGCAGGGCTATAGAAGTGGGGCCACCCCAGGCCTTTGGAGTTCATATCTCTCAATAACATGCCCCAGGTGCTGGACACAGATCTACGAGATTAAATGTTTGGTTTGCAGTGCTTCTGTCTTGATTCGGTCCAATTCTTTTCTATTCCCTATTCCTCCCTTGCAGAATGGGGATATTTACCATGTGTCGTTATGTGTTGGGAGTATTTAACTTCATTTTGCACACGTCTCAGAGGAAATTTTAGATGTGGACTTTTCAGCAATGCTGCACCTGCTCAGACTTTGGTAACTCTGCATTTTACATGAGATGAGCATGAGCCTTTTGGGGCCAGCGGTGGAATGTTATGGTTTAGACCCAAAATTTCCTTCAGGTCTCCTATGTTCAGAGTAGGGGACTAGTTGGATAAGATGGTCCCTGGGTGGGTAACCTAAAAGGATGTATTCTTGTCACTGGCTCCTTCCCTCTCTCTTTGCTTCCTGGCTGCCATAGATTGAGAGGCTTTCTATTGCCTTGCCCTCCTACCATGCCATTTCTGTCTTGGGGGTCAGCCAACTCACTGGACTAAACCCACTGGAACCATGAACCAAGTAAACCTCTCCTCTTTTAAGTTGTAGGTGTCTGGTATTTTGTGTCAGTGACACTCTGTCCCCCAGCCCTTCTAGTGTTTTTCTAGTGTATATGTCCTCTAAGCTCCTCTCCAGTTCCAGTCCTTTGTATTTGTTTTTCCCATAGCCTGGGATTCTCCCTCCCCTACTCTCGTGTGGCTGGTTCATTCTCATTCTTCTGGATTTGGCTCAGCTGTACGTACGTATCTTAGAGTACAATTAATACACAGTGTGTGACCTGTGGAATGGTATTTAACCTCTCTGTGCTCAGTTTCTCATCTACGCTGGAAGAAACAATTATACCTAGGATTGATATAAGGACCAATATACAGATGGTATTGCAAACAAGGCTTGGCATGTGGTGGTAACGTCGGATTCATTGTAGATTACTGCTTATTGGCATTGGCATTATTATCATCTTATTTCCCTTCTTTTTTCCTTTGTGGCAAAGAAGAGCTGTGAGTTTATGTACTCACTGATTATGTATAGTATGACAGAGTGAAAAGCCCCAAAGAGCAAGGGTTTTTATGCCCTTCACACCTTGTTTAAGCCTGAAGCATGGCAGGGCTGAATGCATTAGTCATTTTCAGCAATTCTCTCGACCTCGTGTTGACCATGCTCTCCTTCTTGATATCTCTTTGTTTCTTTCTCTTCCTGTGATCTTCTGCTTGTATCTTTAAATACCAAGAGACAGTCTGTGAGGGTTCGGGACTGAGTCGGAGCATGGGAATGTGTAGATGAGAATTAGATGAGGCGCTGCTTCCTTATACAATAAGTGAAGTTTCAAGTAGGACTCTAGTAAAAGGAAGGGAGGACAGGAGGGGATGATGGTCATAACGGAAAAGAGGAATCCTGGACTGAGCCATTACAGGGTGGAATCGGTAGCCACAGGCTTGGGCAGACTTTTAATGTTCTAAATCTTGTTCTTTGGTATTTCAAACCAAGCTAACTTTAGATAGAAAATACAAACACGATATGATTTCAGTCAATAATTCTCAGCTATAGTATTTCAAAATACAGGTATATAAAATTCATATAAATGTATAATCATAATTCCTTATAGGAAAAGCTATGCAAAAGTGTATACAATGTACTATTTTAGCAATGAGAGGGTGTCTGGGTTCCTGGAGTCGAAAGAGGAGTAAAAATGTGAAATGAACTTTGAATTTATTAAACTAACCAGGGAAACAGTGCAAGGTGATGAAATACCACGTACAAAGTTATAAAAATGTTCTGATTCACATGTAATACAGAGAACTGAACTGTTGTGAAAGGACTTACCTCTCACTGCCTCCTGCCACAAACTTACAAAAATCTTTAGCATCTTTGTGATTGTTATAAATTAGATACAACTTTTGGAGGAGAAGACATAGTAAGGATTGTACATTAATTTTTATTTTAGAGAAAATTGCTTCTTGGTTGTCATATTTGATGACGCTACTGAGTATTGGGACTTCTGATTATTGAATTTTAACTCTTATGGCAATCCCAGTTTTTGAAGGGAGAGAGGATAGATGGGTAGATGGGAATGTGGATGGGTGAATTGGCTGGGTAGTATAGACAGAAGTGAGGCTGGGAAGAGGATATCAAGAAATCCAATTCATATTTTGGGGTATTATTGCTTTATTAAAGTTCTGCATGAACAAAATACCTGGATGCAATGGTGATATGAGTAAGCCATCCACATGTTCCTATATACACCAAAGTCAGACTTTATTATAACAATAATTGCTGAGTATCTACAGTATTTTAGAGATTATTCTAGGTTCTACTCTGGAAGCACAGTTCTAGGAGCCCGAGACTTGGATAAATTAAGTTACTCGAGACAACCCAGAATGTAGAGCTGGGACTTAAACCAACATTTACTTAGATTGAAAGCTTATGTTTTTCCTCTGCTCCAGAGGGATGGTTTTTATTTTTGCGTAAGGACACAACTATTTACTCCATACTGGCTCTCAAACCTAATCAGCAGTCTACTTCAACAATCCTCTCCAACTACTGCAGTATGAAGAGACGCTGGGAATAACACTGCTATTCCATTTCTATGATTCCTCTCCTTTAGTATCAGTGATCTTTTTCTGTAACATTGAATGTCATTCCTCAACGTAAAATTCTTTCTTGTGTGTCTGGAATGGCAGCCATTACTAGTTAATTCGCTGCTGGCATCTTTCTTTTTCTTTCTTACACTGAAAGAATTATCAGTTGTGGTTTCTATCATTTGCAACTGAATGCTTCTGGTTGGGCTAAGTATAAAGAAAATTATTACCAGCTATTAGATGGTTTACAAAAACACCGGAAGGATTAAAAAAGCTTCTTTAGCCTAAGCTTCTAGGAATAACTCCCAGTTTCCAAAATTACCGAATGTTTTCTTGGCTGCTTTTTCTTCCTGACATTTTTGCATAAACTGATGGTGGGAGAACCTTGATGCCTTATCACAATCATCAGGCATAAAATGGAGCCTCCTACTCTTTTTCTCTGCTCAGGATCAGATTCACGAGCAGGTGTTATGTGCAGAAGTTCAGGGTCCAGCTCAGAAGGGTCCATGCTCTTGGATTACTGTCTTAAAATTCTTAATAACTTATCATTAAATTTGAGTGTTATGAGTGACACTCTTTGGGGCAACGGAATATGCCCTGAGAAGTAGAGCTTCAGCTCCTTCCTGTTGTCACCTCCTTATTATAGGTTCTCAACCAGCAGCCCCCAGACCCTTGGCACCCAAGCCTCCTTTATCTGGTGACCACTGCCACCCTATTTTGCAGAGGACTGGGTGTGAGCGTGAACAGCAATGGGGTTGGCTAGTCAGATGCATCTACCCTATGCACTTCCAGAAAAAGCAGGGAGGCAGAACAGTTGTCCTTGACCCAGGCTGGTAGCATCGTGGAGTAACTGATTTGACAAGAGGCAAGCTTTTTACCTCCATCAGAAGCCTAGAGTACCTGTGTCTGGGCGTGGCATTTGGCCATACTATTGGGGGCGTGATTCATTCACTGTGAGGTGGTGTGGTGGGCTGTGGGAAAGAGATTCCTGTTTGAGCTTCTGGAAGCATCAGTCCTGTGGCTATTGGGAAGGAAACATGTAGCTAGTGAGCTGCACGTCAGAGTCATGGGCTGGGTCATGGGCACTGGGAGGGATCTACGTTTATAATGCAGGTCTCCATGTTTCTGAGGGAATAACACTAAATAACAACAAAACAAAACAGCTTTTTTGTGAGAAAGATCAGGAGAGAAAGAAAAAAGCTGTTTTCCCTGTTTTGAATTATTTTTTTGTACAAGAGGCCTCATATTTTTATTTTACACCTGGGATCTGCAAATTTTGTAGTTAGCAAAGTCTCTCCTTCATTTAACTTAAATCCAAATTTTTACAGCATCTGATTGGTGGAATCCAAAGCACTGTAAGTTGGCTTTAGGGGAGACTGGGAAGTGTAGTTTCTAACTTCCCACCTTACTAGTTCGGGAAAGAGGTTGGAATGGAATACTAAGTAGTGCGACCTACTTTGCCTGCCATGATTGTGTACATCATGACTCTGGATGAAGAATAGCGCCCTGTGTTGTGAGACAGGCCTGATCTGGCTGATTCGCTCCTCTGCCCCATCTCAGGACTCAGTGCCTTTCACAATGCATGGTCATAACGTTTGTATAATTGAATTGCAAATCTCTTGTCTTATATGTTCTATTTATTAACCTGTTTGTTTTTTTTTTTTTTTTTTTTTTTTTTGT
>NW_022900945.1:19626570-19676725 GCF_012274545.1 Fukomys damarensis | reverse complement strand
GTGATCGCAGACAGGCAGGTAGTCAGGCAGCTGAAAAAAACCCCCTCTGGGGTCCTTGGGTCCTTCCTGGGTCTGTTGTCGCGCAGGCCGGGAGCTCACGCGCAGGCCGGGAGCTCCCGCGCAGGCCGCCGGTGATCCTTAACCTGTTTGTTTAATGATATAGTCATAGTTCATATTAGCTGGAGATCTTTTTTACTAGTGACAAATTCACATATCAAATACAATGGGTTGGAGAAAAATGTTTATGAATTCTATTTGGTGTTTTCTTTCATATACTATGCATAGCTAATATAAACATGGTGTCATGTGTCCAGTATGCTTAGTGGGTTAAATCCCTTACCATGAAAACATTACTAATGTTTATTCACCCACAGAAACCACCAAAATGAAATTACATTCCTTTTTGTCTTCACCTTTCAAGTTTTACAAACTGGAATTGATTTCAAAGGGAACATGTCAGGCTGAGGTATATTAAGAGCAGGCAAACTACAGAGTATTCTATGGAAAGATTAATTTGATTTAAACCTAAAGTACTGAGCAGACTCAAACGTACAATTCTCACCATTTCAAAACTGGAAAATATTTCCTCCAAAATATTTTCATTGAAAAGCCTTTTGGAATATGTGTGCGTGCATGAACATTTCTCTTTATTACAAAGATAAAAATGTAAAGCTTTGACCTGAGGTTTGTTTAGCATTATAAATTGTGTAGCTACGGGTAGGATGATGATGACTATGATGATGATGATGTCGATGATGATGAACCAAAGCAAGTCAAGAAGAAAAGCTGCGTCCCTTAGAACTGCCCCGAATGTCCAAGAAGTGGTGGAAGGTAGAAGGCTTGCTCCACAAATTCTTTAAATTTAGTAGTATAATCATCCCCATCCTTAGAGTTTCTGCATCATGAAAATCTGCCCTGACAGTCCCACAGATCCTGAGGAAGGTTTGGTTATGAGTTACTCTGGGAATCAATGAACCGATTATGCATGGTTACTGGCTGTGACGGCCTGAGGCGTAGTCTGGAATAAGCAGGGAATAAGGGAATTCTAGGCTCATTCAGGAAACAGGGAGTAGAGAATATTGACTGCTTTTATCCAGGTAATCCTGGGTTCCACATCAATTTAACTGTAGGATTTACCATAATCCATTATGTCTCTATATTAATGGCTATGTTTACAAAGTATAGCTGTAATGCAACTATAAATTATAACTACAATAATGCTTATGCACTCCAGTAATCCAGGGTAATCTTTCCTGTCTCAAATTCTGTCATTTAATTATATCTGTAAAATCCCCCCCTTTTTCTCCGCCATATAAGATAATGCTCACAAATTCCAGGTGTTAAACTTTTGGGGGGGAAACCAAAACCTAATAAACACCTATTTATTTTTGAAGTGATATTATAAATCTAGTGTCATATGTTTGATATTACATTTTAAAATATTTTTATTTTAAAAGAGTTTTTTGGGGGGAGGAATTTCTGGTGACACAATTTCTGCTTTTAAATATTCAGACTGAACTGCAAGTCCTCAAAAATCTTAAGGGTGGGATTTGAGTTAAATTTTATTGCAGGCGTTTTGTATATTTTATTGAATTTTCTAAATCATTGCGTGTTTCTGCACATTTTTGATCAGCCATGTGGAAGTTATAAGACTTTAAATTTGTAGTGACTCAACACTGTTAACTTTTACCACCCTGGGGACCAATAGGTTGTATTTTGGACTATATTATGGCTTTTAAAAATGAATTTACACCCAACAGGCCATTTATCATATCTGACCTTGAGCACAGTTACTGAATTATTATCACTGAAGTTTAAATGGAAGTGCAGGGAGCTTGTTTTAAGATCTAAACTTTATTTTTAGCATTATCTTTCTTTTTTCAGTTTTTAAAATTAGTATATAATGATTACATTCCGATTTAAACTTCCAATACAAGTTTTATCCCAGTTTTTGCCTTACTATGACATTCTGAGTACCATGTAACTCGCTGAACAATTTAAAATCAGGGTCCCTTCTCTGCTAAATATTTGGTAAAAATACAGTGTAGATTTCAGAAATCATAAACTGTCATGGACTTGAACTATTTTCTGTGGTTGTTTAAGTGTCAATTATTGACACATGTGACCATACGTGGTACTTAGAGTTCTAGTTCTTTTGGTGGCAACATGCCTGAAATGCACCTAACACGTACTGAGTACGAACTCTATGCCAGTTACCATGTGAGCTGGTAGAGTGAATATAAAAATATCTAAGCCTCAGTTCCTGTCCTCTCTGGACTGAGAGTTCTGGACTGGCAATGAGTCTTATTTAACCTTAATCTCCAGCTTCATTTTTTTATTCTTTGGCACATAGTTAGCTCACGGTGCCAGCTCACAGTTAATTGACATCTCTTGACTGAGTGGACATTGATTTGATGAAGAAATTTCTGCTTATTAAGCAGTTGTTGAATGAGCAACATAAAGACTGATCTTGTTATGATATCTGATAACTAAGATGAAATCCTATCTTCAAATTCCTCTAAGTGGAGGTGTGAACAGGATTTCTTGAGACCCTGGAGAAGGGAGCCACCAACATAACCAATAAGAGTTAAGAAAGGCTTTGCACAAAAGTAGTCACATGAGTAGTAACATAGAGAAAGACTCAAATTCACCAATTAACTGCTACTCTGCATTTACTTGTTTCTTTTCACTGTTAGTTTTGAAGGACTGGTTCTCGCCGGTCTCCATAATAGCACCTGAAGGAATGTTGGGTTTGTGTCTGCCCCAGCTCCTTGCTGCTTGGGCTGGAAGGAGCAGAGGTGGCGTGACTATGTGGGGAAAGGCAATGAGCAGTCCGCACAGAGCGCAGCTCTCACAGGAGGCAAAGGAACTAGGGGGAGGGGAGAGAATATGGGGAACAGAGGAAGTGAGGAACCGGGGCAACTTATTTCTGACTCTATTTATGAAGAGATTATATTTGGCAATATAATCTTTGCCAATATGTGTTCCGTGAACGCATCCTCTTTCTCTGACCCACTTCTTCCCTGTCTCTGGAATCAGCAACATGTGCTAACCCCTCTTCATCTAACCCTGAGGAAATCCCCTCTGTTTTTCTCAGCCCTATCCAGCTGCAGGGGCAGGAAGCTGGGTAGGGACAAATTAAACATTCCTTAAAATGCTGTTATGAAAACTGGTGAACTAAAAGTTTACATAAATCTTTTAAAGCTATTAAAACTATCCCATCCAATGTGAATTTCTATAAACTTTATAAATACTTCAAAAGAACAAGAAAATTTCTCGAATCAGTCTTGTGGAAACCGGCTTTCTACCATTGATTTTTGCTGAACTGGCCCAGAACTAGCTGAAGAATTAATATGTATTCACCTAGAAAAAATGGGAAAGTATGTTTTAGGTATAAAGCCTAACTAACACTGGAAAAATAACTTTGGCAGGAATAAGCATATTTATTCCTTCACCAAATGTGTTGGAGCACAGACACTGCCCTTGTAAAATGAGCAATCTGGCTGACATGGAGCTTATGCTGATCCTTTTTATATAAATGTATGCTCGATGTTTGGTTTCAACTCACACACATGCTCCAGAGAGAAACTTTTAGACACTGGATATAAACCACGATAAATACTACAAAGAGAACATAGATGAGGATAATTAAACGTGCAAACTAAGCATTTGTCTCAAGGGGCTAGAAAAGACCCAAGAAGTTGAACAAAATTGTAGAAGGAGTATATAAAGCAGAAATTAAAGAAGAAGAAAGCAATGAAACAATCAAAAATTGGTAAGTAACACAGTCAGTTATTATAAAAGACCAATAAAAAGACAAATTTTTGGAAAATCTAACCAGAAAAAAGATAAAGAACAGAAATGCAAATATTATAAATGATAGAAGACATATAACCATAGAGATGAAAGTATAAGTAAAATGACTACATGCAGCTTTGCTAGTCAAAAAAAATCTAGATAGAATTGGTTGTTAGATCAAAATCAATTTAAGAAAAAGACAAAAATAGAAACAATGATAAAAGATATTTAAAAGCTTTAAAAATTATTTCTAGAGCTCTTCAACAAAAATAGCATGAAAATAATGAATTATATAGCCCAGTCTCAGATACGAGAATAAAAAAATCAGAAATAAATTGTTGAAATGGGCTGGGAGTGTAGCTCAGTGGTAGCACTTACCTAGCATCATAAGGCCCTAAATTCAAACCCCAGCACTACAAGAAACCAAAACAATGCAAAATTTAAAATTTGTTACTAGGAGTGGCAGTGCACATCTGTAATTTCAGAACTCTGGGAGGCTGAGGTAGGAGGACCATTAATTTGTGCTTAGCCTGGGCAAGAGCAACTCAGTGAGACTCTGTCTCAAAATAAAAATTCAAAAAGGGGTGGGGATGTAGTTCAGGTCAAAAGCCCTGAATTCAATATTCAGCAAAAAAAAGTTGTTAAACTATGTCAAGTACAGAATGTGTAAACAAAACAGTAGAATATTATAATCAACTTTTATTTGTGGCATTTCTTTGTGGTTCAAGAATAATTCAAAATAGGAAATCTATTAATTCAATCAAATTTAGTAACATGTCAAATGGGAAAACATGAACATTTATTTCCATAGATACTAAGTGATGAAATTTACTATTGCTTCTAACAAGAAATCATGGGAATAAAAGCTTGTTTAATATGATAAAGGCTTCTGCACAAATCAACAATTACAAAAACAAAAATCATTCCTGTTACTAAAACCTAGAGGCATTCTCATCAATGTGAAGAATAAGACAAAGAAATAGTAACACTATCGAGAATACTTCATTTCTTTTCTTTCCAGACATCTGATAGGATTACACTATCCTCCACCATTTGACTCTCAATGACTTGCTTGAGCCAATGGGTTGCAGCCAGAAGTGACATGTGTGGTTCCTTCAATATCAGAATAATCACCTCTAGCTGGAGGCTTCTGCTTCTCCCTGTCATAGTAATTATAAAAGCATGTATTTAGATGGGGTTTAAGTTCATTTGAGTCCTGAGGGACCATGCTGAGCAGATGCCCATCAGTCTATATTGAGTCTATACGAGGGGAAAAATGCACCTTCAATGTACAAAAGTGCTGAAATACAGTAGGCCCCTTTACCTGAGAGGGATGTCTTCCAGGATGCTCTGTAGATGCCTGATAACTGGACAGTTATCAAACTGTGTGTGTTATTTTTTCCTTTACATATACATCTGTGATAAAGTTTAACTTACAAATGAGGCAAAGTACGGAATGAACAATAGCTAATAATAAAGCAATTATTAAAATATACTAAAATAAAAGATATTTGAAAGCTACGAACTATTTATTTTTAGAATTTTTCATTTGATACTTTCAGAGCATGGTCTCCTACAGTTAACTGCAACTGCAGAAAACCATACACGGTACTCAGCACTGTACTGAGGTTGTCTGTTACCATAGGACAGCTTAGTCTTCACTGACTGATAAGGATACCACTGCAAGCAACCCTTTTCCACCTGCAATACCACCCAACAAAAAAGTTTAAAAAACACAATACAGAAAACAATGATTTTCATGACACTAGTCATTAGCAACAAAATACAGTGATCACTGAGAGACAGGAAACAATATGAACCCTGTGATTGCCCCCAGCTTACTATATTGAGAGACTTTCCAGAAGGAATTTCTGGGAGGGGAAATTCCTCAGAGTATAGAGGATTTTGTGAGTTTAGGAAAGAGAGTCTAGGAAAACTAACATGGTTAGAATCACAAAACAGTCTACTAGAAGAGTGGAGAACAGCAGAGAGATAACTTCATAGATCTGCAAATAGTTCCTGTCAAGTATTCATCTGACAGATAGGACTTGCTAAATGCCTAAGTCTGGGGGAAGATTTACGTATTTGAGGTGGCTAAGTCAATGATAACACAGGCCTTTCACTGTCCAAACCATAATTCGTAGGACGTTAGGTGTCATAAACAGAAGGGTCTTGCCTGATTGGTGGGTGATAAGTAGCTGTAATCTAAGCATTACTCTGGACTAGTCTAGCAAGACATTAGAAAAATTATCATAATTACATTTCATATATTTATAAAGTTAAAGAGAAACATGGAAGCTACTTTTTAAAGAAAGACACATTGAACTCTAGAAGTCAAAATTGCAATGTGTAAAATGAGAAATATGTTTGGATCAGACTAATGGCAGATTAGACATTAAAAAAGAAAAGCACGATAAATTTGATGACATGGCAATACATTCTACCCAAAACAAAGCACGGAGAAAAAAAGAGAGCAAAAATGACGAACAGAGCATTAGTAAGACAACTTCAGACCTCTAAGTAAATGTGTAATTGAGATCTCCAAAGAGATTCAGGAAAGAAGGGACAAAATAATAGTGAAATACAGTCTTAAATTTTTTCCAAATTTGATGAAGATGCAGAACTCATAGACTCAAGAATGCTAGCACATCTTAAACTCAAGGAACATGAGGAAAGTTATAAAAGATGTGTCATAATTAATTCTCTTAAAATTAATGATAAAGAGAAAATCATAAAAGGAGCCAAAGAAAGTCATGCTACCTATAGAGGAACAAAGGTGATGATGCAAGCAAACTTCTTACTGAGACAATGCAAGTAACATTCATAGTGAAGAAATGTCTTTAAATGACTGAAAGAAAAACTACCATTAATTAATCTAGAATTCAGTACCTAGAACTTACACCCCTAAAAAAATTCTTTCAAAAACAAAGAATTATTAATCTAGAAAAAATGGTAAAGCTAGAGTTGTATACTCCCCAAAATATCTTTTGAAATCTAAGATGAAAAAGAGTTTCTCAGGCACAAAGAGCTAAAAGAATTTAATATCAGCAGCACTATAATAAAGTTGACTCTTAAAGCAAAAGGAAAACGCCTGGCATTGTAGGAAAGGGTACATCATGGCGATAGCATAGAAGGACGTACACCACAGTCAAAAGCCCCTGCACAGCTGAGATGTGGAGAGGCTGGGGATAATCTGCAGAGAACTCTGTTTCCCTTCTGATATTGAGAATTAGCCAGGGATACTCACTTTACCACTTCTGTACAACATTTGGACAGTCCATTACAGGCAAGGAAAAGAATAAAAGTAATACAGACCAAAGAAGGAGCAAAACTGTTTTTACTCACAAACATGATCGTCTACATACAAAATCCATTGAAAACTACAGCACTGGAATTTATAGAAAAGAAAAAAGATAAACCTTATGGAGAACAAAAAAAATTAGCAAGGTCATAGGATACAAGAGAATACACAAAATTATATTTCTGCATAATAGTAACAAATATCTGGAGCATAGTAATTTAGTCTTACTCAGGTAGTGCTTTGCTACAGATATTTTGCAGTTTCCCACATTTTACACCTGATCTCATTCGAAGGGAGGGAATCCTCTGCCTTTTTGTCCTCCTCCTTCTCTGCAAACGAGCTCACCACATAAACCTCTTGCTGTATGGAGATCAGGCACAGCCCTGCAGAGAGAGAGAGAGAGAGAGAGAGAGAGAGAGAGAGAGAGCCATTAGCTCAGTTGTGATGATGTGACATTCAGTGTCACATACAACTCTGATTTCAACATATCTCTCTTTTGTCAAGTCAAAATTTTTTAGAAATGTTTGTTCATCTTGCAAAACAAGTTACAATCCAAGCTGTTATTGTATTTTGATATCTTATTTTATTTTTATTGAGTTTATTGGTACATTGTAGGTATACAGTACAGTTACATTCATCATTGGGATCTTGTACTTCTACATGACAGGTCTTGCTTCTCATTTTTTCCCCTTGTCCCTGCACTCCCTTCACCCTCTCCTCCCCTCTCCATTTACAAACACTTTAATTCCATTTTTTCATTTTCTCACATTTTTTTCTTTTCCCTTATTCCCTTTTACCTACCCTTCCCACTTTCCCTACACCTTTAGCCCTTTTCCTCCTATTATTTTGATATTTTAAACTGTATTCCTCATAAATACTTTCTTAAGAATTTGATCAAATGCCGGGAATGGTGGCGCACTTCTGTAATCCCAGCACTCAGGAGGCTGAAGCAGGAGGAACACTGTGAGTTCAAGACCAGCCTGGGCTACATAGTGAGTTCCAGGTCAGTCTCAACTACATAGTGAGACTCTGTTGGGTTGGGGGAGAGGGAGAATTTCATCAAAGACTTAACACATAAGAAAGTCGTGATTGTTATAATTCTACT
This sequence comes from Fukomys damarensis, assembly GCF_012274545.1. Taxonomy (NCBI): domain Eukaryota; kingdom Metazoa; phylum Chordata; class Mammalia; order Rodentia; family Bathyergidae; genus Fukomys; species Fukomys damarensis. The sequence continues at coordinate 19,668,521 of NW_022900945.1, read as the reverse complement.
TATGCCTACTAATTGGTACACTATAGGGATAGGTTAATAATTTTTCCAATATTAAAGCTCCCTTGTAGATTTGCAATAAATTCTACTTAGAAATGTTGCATTATTATTTTTGTATGCTGCTGTGTTTAGAAATTTTTTTCAATACTCATACATGAAATCAAAGATTTATATTATTTAGATTTTTTAGATTTTTGTAGTTATTTCTCCCTTATTACTTCTCATTTTTATTAATACATTCTTCATTTTTTCTTGACTCAATTTGGTAGCATTTTACCTTTTTATTGAGGTTTTTCTTTCCTGAGGTACCAACTTTGAGCTTTTGTTTTCCAACTTCTTAAATTTTCTCTTGTCTTTATTGATTCTGTCCATTGGTTCTTATTCATTTTGGTTTTATTTTATAACTTCTTAAGTTGAACGCTAATTCATTTATTTTTAGTCTTTCAATTTATAACAGAAGCATTTAAGGCTATGATTTGCCTTCAGTATTGCTTTAGTAGTTGGTAGTTTTCTTGTGATTTTTATGTTTTGCAATTTTCGTTTTATATTTTCACTTTCATTAAAAATTATTTACATGAAATTATGACTGCCAAGAGATATTGGCTTTTTCAGATTTGATTAATTTCTAGTTGTGTGGTGATGAGAGAATTGTTCTATTTCTATAGAAATATTTCTACTCTTTGTAATGTAGTGAGTTCTTCTTTGGGTTTTATTGTATCATTTATTACTGTGAATTTGCATAGACACCTAAATAAAATGTATATCCTTATTTATTTATTGCCTTCTTCATCATTCATGACCTGAGAGAGATGGATAAAACTCTCAGTAGATTTGTATTTCTCCTTCTGTTTCTGAACTGTTTTGGAAGAGAAATGATCATAACTGTTATATCTGTATTGTGAATTACCATTAGTATTAGAAAGTTCCTTTCTTTTCTTTATTTAGATTGAATTCTACTTTCTTTGATACTAGACTGTAACCCTTGTTTTTTTTCTCCCTGATATGCCATTCTCTTATTTTATCCTGAAAGACTTTATTACATCTCTTAATAATAATATAGAATGTGTTTCATAAACTAACCTAAAATCCCTTGATACTTGATTTAAGATCACTAACATTTATCAATAAGATAAAAATGTTTGATTTTAATTTTTGTTATATTTTTAAATTTATAGAAAATTCATTTTTAAATCTGACTATAAAATGTTTTCTGTTTTACATTTTGCTTTCTGAATGTGACTCTCCTCATAATAAAGAACTGTAGCTTCATTCTTGTTACTTTTGTAATTATAGCTTTATTTAATATCTTTATATCCTCATAAATCTATATTACTAAAGATTCTGCATAAAAACAACTAATAGGATAGATGGATAAACAGATAAATTGGCTCACATGATTATGGATACTAAGACATCCTAAGATCTTCAGCTGGAAAGGGAAAACCTAGGAGAGCCAATTATATAGCTTTAGTTCAAGTCCAAAGGCCTGAGAGTCAGGATAGCCAAGGATGTTACTTACAGTTGGAATATAAAGGCTTCAGAACAAAGGAAGCTGGTATTGTGAAGTCTAGTCCAAATGCAAAAGGAAACCACTGTCTTAGATCAAAGATAGGCAGAGAGAAAGTAAAATCTTTCCTTTTTGTTCCATTCAGGTCTTCAACAGATTGGATGAGGCCCACCCACGTTGAGGAGGTAATCTGTTTTACTCAGTATACTGTTTCCACTTTAATCTCACCTAGAAATTCCCACAGACATACCCAGATCATTTCTTACAAGTGTTTGGACATCCCGTAACCTAGTCAAGTTGGCAAATGAAACTAAGCATCACAGATTTACCTCTTATCTGTTGGGTATACTTAGACATTGCCTTAAACTTTACTTAATCTTCAAATAAAAGTAATACCGGGGTCATTTTCTTTCTAACGCGATACAGCTAGACTCTGTAGAACCGTGAAAACATGTACTTTTTCACCAGCAGAGGAGGCAAAGTTCTTGAAGGATGTTTACTCTTCTCCTTGATAGCCCATAATTTAAACACCATGATATAAAAGTAATAGTATATAAATACTATAGCATAAAATCAATACTTTTTACATGGTGGGAGAATGATAGGAAGGAAACAAAGATATTTGGTGGTGTGTATGGGTGTATATGTGTTTGTGTATCCTGACCTTATTTCAGGGTGAATGTGTATTCCACAGGAACAAAATATAGTATGTAGTACGTGTTCATGCTTGTATTCCATCTGTAACAACATAAGGTGGAAACACTTATGTCAACTATAACCCTTATTTTTATAACTGCCACGGGGCTTCAGCAAGTACCTCAGCTAGTGATGATTCTTTTCTGGTGAAATGATCCAAAATTTCGTTCCAAAACGTCCTGAGACATTGGTAATCCTCCCTGAATTGAGCCATTACAGTTTTTCTTTTTACCTTAATCATAGGTTATAGTAATACTAAGAGATGCCCTATGGCCTTTCCTGTATTCTTCTTTATCTCTGCTATAGAGTAGCTGTTAAACTTCCCCTGGTAGTCATGACCAATCCCCCAACCCTCACAGTAACTCCCATCTTTCCCTGTTGATTTAGAGACCCAAGGAGTCCATGGTTGCAAGGAGTATGTTTAATTTTCAGTTGAACTTAACCATTGTTGTGTCTCCTGGTAGAAGCTTTCTCCTCCTGTAACTATAACCATTAGGCAATCACAGCTTAAGCTTGTGGGGACAAGAAGCAAACATTTGCTAGTGAATCACTAGAAGTAAGAGTGTGGTACCATGTCCGTTTTTACCACTTGACTCCTGGGCCCGTAAGTCCTGACTAGAATAGCGAGTATCAAGTACTAGACATTTATTTAGAGACTAAACAGCCTTCTGAGGGTTACTCTTCCATATCTGCAAATTACTACCACCTAGCTGGTACTGTAATTGTCTTCAAAACATTATTCCATTGTTCTATCAAACCGGCTGCTTTAGACTAATGGGGAACTTGGTAAAATCAGTTAATATTGCTGCACTGCTTTGGCCACGAAATGGGTTTCTCTAACAGAAGTAATACTATATGTAGAAAACCATGATGGTGAATTACCTTCTATGAGTCCATGGATGGTAGTTGTAGCTGAAACACTACATTGCAGGGCAAAAAAAATCCATATCCAGAGCAAATGCCCATTCCAGTAAGAATAAAATACTGCCCCATCAATGATGGAAGAAATTTAATACAATCAACATGTCACTAGGTAGCTGGCTGATTACCCTGTGGTATCGTGTTATACTGAGGACTCAGGGTTGATCTCTGCTGCCAGCTAACATATGGGACACTCTGCATTGGCTGCAGCCCAGACAGCCTTTAAAATTTAAAGGCAGTGTTTTAGGGCCCATGCATAAACTCCATCCCTGTCACCATGGTCAATCTGTCCACAGTCCCATTGGGCAATGCCCGGCGTTGCTTAGGAAAAAGTCTGACTGGGTCATTTGATCCACTTTATTAAAACCTTCTTTGATGAGGTGACCTTAGCTGAGCATTTATATGGGAAACAAATGTCTTCAAAGTTGTTTGTGCATTTGTTTGTTGGTTTGTTGTGGGTTTTTTTTCCACTCAGAGAGGTCTAGCCATGTGCCTTTTCCCCAAATTTCCTCATTGCCACTTTTCTAATAATGTTCCTTTAAGTATTTGACCATCTAGCTAAACCATAGCCATAGGTCATGATACAGAATATAATTACGTATCTGGCCAATTTCCTTTCTAAGCAAAGCCTACAACCAGATTCATTACTCTTAGTTCTGAACACTGGGAGGATATCTTTTCACTGTTGTTCTTCTGAGGTGTCACTGAAAGGGGCTGTAGTGCTGCAGCTGACCCGTTTTGGGTGGTGTCTGGATATTGTGCACAGCCATCTGCAAACCAGGCATAAGTCTTCTTTTCCTCTGTCGGCTGATCACAGAGAACTCCCCATAAGGCCACAGGGGCAGGCTGGACAAAAGTCAGCAGTGTCATATAAGGTCTCTCATCTCTTCTCTTTATTTTGTTTTCTGCATGTGATTCTGCTGGTATTAAAAATGATTTGTAATTTTGTTCTCATTGTTACTTTTATAATTATTCTTTTTGTATTCTCAGTTATTTACATCTTTCCATTTTTTTGGCACTGGGAAGCAAACTCAGGGCCTCATGCTTGTGAGACAGTTATTCATATCTCTTAGATACAAATTCTCCCTTATATTAGCAATGATGCAAATTAGAATTTTTCTCTATTCTGTACCTCATATCTATAATCTGGGTTCAGAATTTAGCTTTGTTCTGAAATTTTCATACAATAATATTTAATATCCCATTTTAAATGGTATCTTTTTATTCCAGATGCTCCTTAGGATGGACTTGGTGTATTTTCTTCTCTTTTTTTCCCATTTCTTTTCCAAATTTTCTAATGGCATAATTTCTGCCTTCTGAGGACATAAGTATTTACATTTCTTATATGTCACTCAAAACACATTTTAGTCTCATTTACACATAAATATACATTTGTATCATGTATTAAGCCATTAATGGATGAACTGATGAAAATAATTTGTAGGCATTCAGTTATATGTCTGCATTAAATAAAATTAAGCAAAAACATCAGGAAATTATAAACTCAATAAAACAAGATTGAACTCAAATCCAATGATTTGAAAAGAAAGTTGAACAAAAACATTCTTCTGGCAATAATCCTTTTCATTTGGCCTTTCCTGTTCTCTTTCCAACATGAAAAAAAATAAATGAAAAAATAAAAAAAGCAGATATATAGCGCATCAAATCCATGTTAAGTTCACATATGGTTTAGAAATATTTGAGACATGGCCATATATAAGCAAAAGCAGATGGCTAACTTCTTTTTAGTTGACAGTATCAGTATTTTTAACTCTGTTAGATGATATTAGAAGTACTCTCAGCTCTGTCCATCAGCACACACCACTGCAATTTAACACAATAGCCCAGAGTTGACATCCTCTCCTCCTTTCAGATCCTAAGAACTCAAGAGACAGCCTATAGTTAACTGGTATTGAGTAGACATCAAGAAGAGCCCAGTCACCTAACTCTTATTCCTTGAAACCTCTGTAGCTAATCTTCCCTGCAGAGGTATGAGCCAAAGGCCTTTAAATGTTGGGAGAGTGCCAGCTTTAGTCTAAATTTTTGTTGATACTCTAACAGTTGTAGTATTTTGAGAGGAAGTCCTGGGCTTAGTGTTACCTATTTTTGCGTAGGTCACCTCACCTTGCTTAGCTTTCAAAATGCACACAATTATATTTTCTCTGCTAGTTTCACAAATTCCAAATCATCTGGATGTGAAAGTTAAATGAGCAATGCAAGAGTTTGCATTTTTGCTGTGTGGTGACACACACTTATAATCTCACCACTAGGGAGGCTGAGGCAAGAGGATCACTGTGAATTTGAGGCCAGCCTGGACTACATAGTGAGTTCAAGGGAAGCCTGAACTACATAGTAAGACCCCGTCTCAACAAACAAACAACAACAACAAACAAACAAAACCCCTAAAGAGTCTGCATTTTGTAAGCTGTACAAAATTAAACCAATAGGAAGGTGGCATTATTTAATTTTAAGCGGAGGCAAGCAGAGGGCACAAAAGTACTTGTTACTATAGTATCAGCAATAGAAACCAGTGAAAGTGAACATATGGTGTAAAATTGTTCTTGTTTTTATTCAGTTCCATACTGTGAAGTGCTAAATGTCACGTTCCTATTAATTATCCATCAGCGCTGGCAAATGTAGCTTGGCATTTGATCTACACACCTCACCTAGAAGAGAGTATCAGTGTCAGCCATATTCTTGGACTTGTTTCCTTGAATGATTTTTTATCAACATATTGACACCAGCTGTGCCTGCAAAGACATTCAAAACAGCTATAGTTGAAGCCTTTAAAATCTAGCATTTGCAAAACTATTATCAAATTAGACACTTGGCAAAGGACAAATTTTGAACAAAATTTTAAATGCAATGGTGATTACATGCTTAAGAATATTTTTTTTTCTTTTTGGTCCTATGAATTCTGATAGTTTGACTTTAATCATTGCTTCTTTAAAACTTCAACTGATCTAGCACAGTTGGCCTCTGAACACCCACCATGTTTCTGAGAAACTGTTCCCCTATTAAAATACTGTGAACCCACATTTTAGAAACAGACTTGATGCATAAAAATACTGAATTGGAGGTTACAAATAAAAATGAGGAGTCTTTCAGAATCTTTGCTTTGTGCATTTCAGATTATCATGGGTAGAGAGAGGAGGACAAGAAATTTTTTAGTCTCTAAGATCCTTAAGTCTTTTGCATTCAGTCCCCAGAATTTCCCTTAAGCCACACTTTAAGGTGACAAAGACAACTTTGATTAAGTTTTCAGTCATTCATTTTCTGTAATTAAAATTATTAATAATAAGAATATTTTGATGCCATTGTATTTATTTTGATGAGTTAATACATGTACTTAGTATTTAGAATATATAATCTTATGTAATCATAGTAACTCTATGAAGTAAGTGTAATTACTCCATTTCAATGATCAGGTTATCAGTGAAATATCAAAACAATTGTTGAGGTCTGTTTGTAAGGCTTATGGTCTTAATTGTGACTCCCTCAAATTCTTTCATCTGTGCATGCTATCTATTTTATTAATTTTAGCTTTTCAATACTGTAGCATGACAGAACTTCATTACTTCTAAAAAATTTCAGAACCATAAAGATTGAAATAAATACATATGGACAGTGTAGACATTTGGAGAACAAATGTTGATTTTCAGACTGTTTGATAGTATTTTACTTGAAGAATCCTTCTGACACAAATATCTACACACAGAAATACACACACACACACACACACACACACACACACCTCCACTGAATCTGGCCTAAGGCTGAAGTTGAACTCTCTTAACATCCAATGAATGATATTTTGTAAACATCTACTGGACACGCACATCTATTTGCATGTTTTGCAAACATGCAAAACTCAAAATGTTACCTAACATGAAAATGTACAAAAAGAACCACGCCAAGTCTGTGCTGACTCCAGGCAGTTATTTATTATTATTATTCCATCAAACCCCATTCATTCCTCCCAGAAACAAAATTGAGTCTTTGGGTGAAGATAATTTCAAAGGCTACACTTGAATATCAACAGTCAGGGGATCTGAGTATTCACAATTTTCTCACATCTCAGGCAGAAGTGGTTATTTGTGTCTGGATGAGGTTATTTCTGATCAGAGTATATTGAGGGTGACTTGAGTTTAAAAATGAATGTGGGTTTTAATTACTTTTTAATTTGAAAGAAACATAAGTTAGTAAAAACTATTTTATGAGTTTTAAACATTGTATAGAATTCATTCTGAGATGAGGTCTTTTTGGCTTGAAATAAAATTTCCCATTGATGTTTAATATGATTTGATTTACTATACATTTTCAGTTCAGTACAGACATTTATTAAAGTTCGCTGGTACCATGGGTATATGCAGACATACTGTTGCCTAAAGCTAAGCATGATAAGAGTGTGGCTCAATAAACTGGTCAGCTTTACATCATATGATTTCTTTCTTGAAGTAGATATGAGAGGCATTTCTGTTTCATTAGCATATGTATATTAAATGTGAGGCCCAGATGCTTTGCATGGACATGGGTGCTTTCTATGTGTGTTACTTTTCTCTCATTGCTGAGACAAAATACCTGACACCCAAAGTTAAAGGGGATGGGGCTTATTAGGTTTACAGTTCGTAGAGGTTTCAGTCCATAATCAGCCAACTCCAGGGCAGGGAAGACAAACAGGCCTGGCAGAGCAGAAACAACACGGCACACACAGGGCAGCAAAGGTAACAGCAGGATTAAGAGCATCTCCCGGCCCCTTTCACTTTATTCAGATTACTTAGGGCGGGTAGCACTCACACCCTTAATCCCAGTGCCCTTGAGCCTAGCATTGTGTGAATCAATTCCAGCTTCATGTACTCTAGATCCAGCCTATGACCACATGAGGCTTTGGGGGGACATCTAGACCCAGAACATAACACTATGCTATCGCGATAAATACTGTTTTTGATTCTCCATTTGAAAGATAAATCATCTTAGCTTTGTAACTAACTGGAAATTTAAGGAATTCTCTTAGTTAAAAAAGAAATAGGAAGGAGTACCAGAGCTGCTATACATTTTTTTAAAATTCATAGATAGTATCATTAAGTCTACAGCAAACATATGCTATTTATGGCAATAGGTAATGACTATACACCAAAAGCAATATATCAAATCAGAAGTTTTGTTGCAGTTGTTAAAAAGGAGAGGACTGAAAGACTTAACCTGATAAATTACTAATTTCTTCAACTTTCTCTGCTCCCATCCTTATCAGTGGACCAAGAAGAACAGAGAGTTGGGAGGTAGAAACTCTTAAGTAGGAAGTTGACTCCTTGAGCAAAATCTCTGACTGACTCTCCAGCAAGTACACATGCTGTGGAGATTCCTTTGATGCACTACTACACAGAGCAAGGTAGGGTCAGGGACTGTGTGCTAAACTCATTGTCTTCTTGTATGCTTCAAACAGACTCACATTTCAAGTCTGCCTTCTCTTAGAGGGTATCTTACATACAAGATAACACCAAATCAAATCCAAGTTTTATCTCCGGAGTTCTCATAGTATTTGGAAGAAGCCAGACTGTTCTTATAAAGCCCTTTCCAGTAATTCAGCCATGTGATGTAGGTCAAGTTAATGTCTGGAGCTTTGGAGGCTCACCTGTAACATGGAGATAGCTCTTCACAAGGTTGCTATGAGGATCAGATGAACTTGTACATCTAACAGTACCAGGGGTGCAGCATGTATTAATGGTATCCTTCGCTCCTCAGAAAAATTTGAACAATAGTAGAAATTGCTTCTGGACGCAGAGGGTCTTCAGAAATCTTGGCAGCCAGGAGGCGTATCACAGAATGCTAGTATAGATTCAAATGCTGTCACCCTGATGTTTAGCCAAAGTATCTAATAGCTTTGAGAGGGAAAAATATGGCAGAGCATGTGTTTTTAGAAAACTGCACCCATATGGCCTAGGGAATTCTGCTATTGGTGGTGAGGCTATCTTACATATGAGATTATTTCCATAAGTCATAGCGATCAAGATTTGAGAGCTCATAAATGGGACCTCATGCAGCTCTTCTTTTTCTTCTGAGCTAGATTGCCTTTCACCAGTTCTTGAGTCCAGAACATTAGGTAATTACTGCAGAACTTGGATATGCTCAAATTGTTTTATGAAAATCGTTTTGAGAGTTAGAATATTGACTGTTCTTTCTTGACTTGCCCTGTAAATCAGTCTCTAATTTGTTCATTACTTTTTTTTTCCTAAGTGGTTCTTGGCTGTACTATAAATTCTTTGGAAATAAAATAAAAGGCATATCTGTAGTGCCTTTATTAAAATGAGAAATTTTTTATGTTAAAGGCAAAAAGAATTCCTTTTGTTCTCTCAGAACCTCAATTCATTAAAGTAGTTCTCCAGGAATTATTTTATCAAGTAGCATTACTTAATGGTAGAAATCTAACTTTGAAACAAAAAGAAACTTCGCTTTGAAATGACTGCATTTATAATTAGACTAGAAAGACTATCCCCTAAACAGCCCACACAAACCCTTCAGTAAGGTATGACTTTTTTCTTTTGGTTTATAGTTTTTTTTGGTTTTTGTTTGTTTGTTTAAATACTAAATAGGCTGTTGTTGAGGAGGGTAGTGTTGTTTTATTTTGCAAAGTAAACAACCTCTACATATAAATTACACTGAGCAATGTGTGTGGTTACAAAGTAAGTATAGAGTTTTAATGGCACATACTAACAAATGCAAACTTTGGCTAACATACAATGCCTTTTCATTTGATAATTGGAAATTGATACCTGTCAGGAGTTATAAATATTGGAATGAATATGTTAGTAACAGAGCATGTTGAAAATTAAATCTTCTACTTAGGATTTGCATAAAATTGAATCATGTCTCACTATCTAGTTTAACCTTCACTCTTGCTGTTGCTCATTGTACCAAAAAAGTGGCAGCAGCACAGCAGCCACCTTCAGGAATAAGTTAACACAGGGTGGCACTTTGGTGGTGGCAAGATGCAATTTCTGTGTAGTTATTGGCTTGGCTCTGGAAAGTCCAGGCCTGATATAATATCTCAAATGCATTGGCAGTGATCAAAAGGAGTTGTGTTTTTGCATGAAAATAATTTAAATCAAAGTACTTTGCAAGAACAGCATCATTCTAATGGACGTTAGGCCTCTGATCTCAGCATGCCTTTCTCTCTCTCCCTCTCTCTCCTTCTCACTCTCCCTTTCTTTCTTTCCTCTTCAAATAAAAAACAAATTTTTAACTATGTCTAGAATTTGTACTTACCACGATACCCAGAGGCAGACAAGCCAAAGAGACCAATCTACAGAAGGCACGAGCCCAGTGCCAGGCATATGGAGATAGTCAACAATGTTAACAGTTACATCATGGGAGAAAAGGGCAGCTGTAGACTTGGTGCCAAACTAAGATTTTCCAATTCATATTTGAATTAATTTTGTTAACAGAATTCTCAAGGGTAGAAGTGTGAAATCTGCATATTTCCTCGGATTTTTTAGTGAAGTCTATCAAAACTTGTAGCCATTCACCTGTCAGCTTCAGTCTCTTTAGAATTTGTTAAAACTCCCCACCCTTGAATCCGACTCTTGTTCCATCTGCTTTCCACAGCTCATTCTTTCTACTTCATTATTTAGTCTGTCTTCTGCTCCCACTTTTACTGTCTTTGCCTGTGCTCAACTAGTTCTAAAATTTTATCTTCCCTTATATTTTCATAGCAGTTCCTACACCAAATACTGCTCCAGCTTGAAATTCTATCTTGATTTTCATGACGGCCTTGGCTACTCCTTTTCAGATTTTTCTCAGGGTTCCTCCTTCTCATCTCAATGCTTAAAGGTTCTCTGCTCAGTTATCTCAGTTATATTATTCTCTTAATAATCCCTCCCTTTTCCATGGTTTCAGGTACCTGTTCACAAATCTGGTTCTTTGGCAAAGAGGATGTCAAATCTTTACATAGAGATGTTTTTGTGAACATCTGTACTTGATATATCGGAAATATTTCAAGCTTATGTGATCAAGAAGGAACTCATCATCTCTTTCAAACTTGTTCCTTTACCACTTATTTGCTTAAGCCAAACTTCTGCAGCTTTTCCTTTTGCCATATAGCACTTTGTGAATAACTTCATTAAAATACTTATCACCCTATTTGTAATTATCTTTTCTTACTGGTCTTCCTCATGAAGACTGTTATATCGCCCAAAGGCCTAATATATTGCCTGTCACAGAAAAAGTAATGAAATGATCTCATCGTACAGGAATGCTACATAATGTTACAAACTAGTGGGTTGTATTTATTTAAATCAAGACACTAAAATACTCGCTTGAAGTATAAAGTCATCCTTAACTCTAATTACTGAATTGGCTGATGTCACTCTTTCCACAGATAATGGATTTCCTTGCTTGTTAGATACTAAACACTAGAAAATCTTTTTAAAAAATATAGACTTTCTGTAAGTGTAACTTGCATCCACTATAATTCACTGGACATAAGTATAAATGCAAGCTCATCAACTCAATCAAGAAATAGGACATTTCTCTCACTCCAAATATTTCCTTCCTCTCTCATTTTATGATTTCCCTTTATAGAATAAGGCCCTGCTTTCTGTCTATACAAATTAGTTTTGTCCATTCTAAGACTTCTTATGCACTGAGTCAAGCAATATGCATTCAAATATTTCAGGCTTTCTTGGCTTGTATCATTTTTTGCAATCTATGCACATTGTTGCATGTATCAATGGTTCATCCTATTGTGTTACTGAACAGTATGCCATTGTAGGGGTATAACACAGTTTTCCCACTTACTTGTTAACAGGCATTTCAAGTTTTGAGTTGTTATGAATATACCTGCTATGAACATTACTATATAATTCCCTATGTGACAGTAGGCTTTTCTTTGCCTTTGGGTAATAACATAATAGAATTTCTGGGTCATATGATAAGTATTTGCTTAAAATCATTTGAAATAATTTTTTAGTGTTTGAACTACATTTTACATTCCCACTAGCTAACATAGAGAATACCAGATGCCCTATTTTCCCTCATAACTTGATATTATCAGTTTTTGAAATTTTAGAATGTAGTTATATTTCATTGTGATTTAATCTGAATTTTCACTGTTGTTAATTATGTTCAAGATTGCCTTTTATTATGATGCTTGATATTAGCTGCTTACAATTAATTTATTTGTATTAGATATTACTTAAGTAACAACATAAACATTAACTAGAATGTAATCCTTAGTAATGCAGTTCCAGTATTGTAGCCTTGGAGTTAAAATTGAATTTAAATATTACTGCCACTTACTAATACCTATAATCTAGCATTTTTTTCTGATATTAAAATAATAATCATTGATCTCCTAACACAAAACCTAATAGAGGCTTAATAAATGGTAGCAGTCAATAGAGGCATAATTATTTTACCTGTACTCATACTTACAATGAAAATATGTGAACTGGGCGTAGTGGTGAATGTCTGTAATCCCAGCACTCAGGAGGCTGAGGCAGGAGGATCGCTGTGAGTTCAAGACCAGCCTGGGGTACATAGTGAGTTCCAGGTCAGTCTCAACTACATTTTTTTTGAGACCCTGTCTCAAAAAACCAGAGGGGGGAAGAACAAAGAAAAGATATGCACTTGAAATTTGTGAATCCAAATAAAAACATCAAATACCACAGATTTTTAAAAATACGTTTCAGAAAATGATTTTCACAGTTCATCTGAGAATGAATTGAATACTTTTATACAGACCACATAAAATCTCAATCAAATGAACTGGAAAATTATTTTTGAAAAATACAATCCAAGGATTTCTATACATTTTTGGCATTAACTTTGACTAAATATTGTCTCTTGGATCACAAGGACTTCAGTGGTTCCAGACATCTCACTGTGGGCTTTTTCTTGTCACTGCCTCAGAGAATGCAGATTCCATTATTCTAAAATTACTATTTCTAAGCACAAAATTATAGTTGATTTTTCATATTCATTTACTTGATTTTATTTTATTTTTTTCACTGTGACCAAGTTTTTAAAAAATCTACCACATATCTGGTTACCTAGGAAACAATTATGAAAATATATGGGCCTGGAGTTGATGGTCATATCTGAGTTCGACGTTTTTTTTTTCCCATTGAGTTTATTGGTACATTTTAGGTATACAGTACAGTTACATTAATCATTGGGATCTTGTACCTTTACATGACAAGTCTTGGTTCTCATTTTTTCCCCTTGATTTTAAAGATAAAATCCATTGTGATATAAAATTATTTACAAAAATAATTTACTTTCTTGTCTGGATCATCACTTCCAGAATGTAAACTTCACAAGAACTAGTACGTATTCCATGCTGTTCATGGCTGTATCTTTGACAACCAGTATTTTTGTTAGGGGCTGAGGTCACAGATATATGTAGGTAGTCAATAAATATCTGATGAATGATCAGTAAATAAATCAATACCAGTAGCAATTAATATCAAATGTACCTCTGATTACAGAAAAGCATGCTGTATTAAAGGAGCTACAAGTTGCTTAAGAGCTAGGTGCTGAGGGCAATAATAAAGGCATTCACTTAGCACTTCTGTGTCTAGTTGTAGTAACTTGCAATACTTCATTGAACCCCCATAACAGCCTTTTGAGATCAATATTATTATTGTCCCCAATTTATGGATATCAAGGCTGGACCCTGAAGAGTCCAAGAGCAAATACTAGTTAATGACAGAGCCCAGACAGACAGATTCCAGACCACTGGACAGGCTCTTGCAAGGAATTTGAATTCTATCCTGCTGGTAATGTCAGGACTTTGGAGAGCTTATGCAAGGAAATGAGAAGAGTAGACTTGTGTTGATTTGTGTTTTAGGGAGATCATGAGGTGGGTGGTAGAGAACAGGGTGGAAAGGACAAACAAGGAGTCAAGTTTCTTAGTGAAGAGGCTTTTGACACACTCCTAGCAAGAAATCATGGCAGCCGTTTCAACTAGGACAAGAGGTCAGATGTAAAGGCTTTACTAGAAGCAGATAAAACTTAGTGAGCAATCAGTTGTGTGTGTAAAAGGAAGGGAGGACCTGAGGATGAGTCAGGGCATGAGTGTGTGGATTAGCTGTCTGTTATCTTGTATCCTTCACACACTCCCCACTCTAGTATTTATCCTGGGATTCCCAAAGCCAAGTTCCTTGAGTCTACTGTTCTTGTGGGATGGTCTGAGAGTCAGCACCCTTAAGTGTTTGGGCTGAGGGTAATTACCGTGATCACGTTGCATTATGTACGTGAAGCAAACAAATGTAAACAAATAGGGACAAATAGCTTCCTCCCGTCACAGTTCCATCTTATACACTTAATCATGCTGTCACCAATTTATGGCATCCATTTCCAGTCTCACTCCCCTTCAGGGAAACCAAGGCAAAGATTAGGGTTTTGCAATATGTGTGTGTGTGTGTGTGTGTGTGTGTGTGCGTGCGTGCATGTGTGTGCACGCAAGCTTGCACGTGTGTGTATGTGTGTGTGTAGTTTATTGTATGGTCAAAGGGTTTTATTGGTAAATTTTTAAAAATTGCATTACATGAGACAATAATAAAAGAAAGATTTTTCACGCTAAAAAAATTGTATTACATGGTCCACTAGTTTATTGTGCCTCAAGTACAGACTTCACGTAGCAGACTCAGAGAAGGAACAGAGCCTGTTCAAAGCCAGGGATGTGGTGTGCTGAACAATGTATTTCTGGGAGCTCTGTGGATAGGAGTCAGAGCTTAGCTCCTCCCTGCCCCTTCTCCAGTGAGCACTGCCCTGCTGTCTCAGAGCCTTTCCTAAAAGATACCTGCAAGGCTATGCTCGGCCCCAGAGCTGTTCCAGGTTCATTTTGTTGTTTTTTTTTTCCTTTTTTACTGTCCCATAATATTTCTATATATTTATGAAGTACAGTATAATAATTTGATACATGTAAACAAAGCATAAGGATTAAATCAGAATAATTCGCATTTTCATCAATTAAAACACTAATCATTTCTATATTGGGAAAGTTCGGACTCTTCTAGTTATTTTGTAATACACCATAAATTATTGGAGCCTATGGTGACCTTACTATTCTATTGAACACCAGAACTAATTACTTTTATCTAGCTATTTTGGCACACTTTTTCTGACCTCTTTCTACTCCCCTTGCCTCTATTCTACCTGGTTTCTAGTAATCATTATTTTTTCTTCCATACCATTGTGTTTTTTTTTTCATTTTCGCAAATGAGAACATGCAGTATTTGCTTTTCTATGCCTTACTTATTTGACACAAATTATAATATTTAAGTCTAATTGTGGCTGAATAATTTCTGTTATATAAATATTATATAGAATATATAATATTTTATTATTGTTCAGATATTGATTCTATATCTTATCTGCTATGGAAAATACTGCAATAAACATAACATTAAACTATCTCTTTGGCACAATGGCTTTATTTCCTCTGGTTATATTCTCAGAAGTGGTAATGCTGGGTCATATGGTAGGTTTAATGTTAGTTTTTTTTAAGAAAATGCCATACTATTTTCCACAGGAGCTGTATTAATTGACACTCCAGGCAACAACACAGAAGAGTTTCCCTTTCTCCAAATAGCCCAGGTTCTTAAATATGACGAAGGCAGATTCTTACTAGCAAGCTAGACTATTCTACACAGATAACTTACAAAACAAGTTCTCAGCAAGAAGAGCCTAAAATTGAACTCTTCTCTAAGTTGTTTTGTCTCTCCATTTAGACAGCTGAAGGGAAATGTTAACCATCAAGCACAGTTCCAAAGGAAACCTCCCAGTTCAATGAAAGAGTGTATCTTCCTTACTATGGGAGATGCCGTGTCATAAGTTGATGTTTTGTTCTCAGCTGAGTAAAAAAAGGTTGGTCTTAAAACTGTTAATGATAGAACACATGGCATAAATTATACTGTAAATGCTAAACAACTCAGAAATTACAAACATTGCTTAGTCAAAACTTTTCTTTTAATGATGCCCTGATGTCGCTGGCATATCCCAGTGATTTCAGTCAGGGTTAATTTACTTGAAAGGAGGAATTTCTTTTCCCAAAAAAGTCTCTCTAAGAAAAGCTGTCTTCCTGATTGGCTTCATGAAACATCTTCCTCCAACGACCTGTATCCTGTCTTGCCTCGAGTAGAGACCAAGCAGTGAGAGAGATGAGAGAGTTAGACAGAAGAGTCATCTGGTGGGGAGGAACTGCAGACTTGGTCCTGATATACGAGTAGGCAGGAGGCAGACTAAGTTCGTGGGAGCTGTGACTAAATTGAGACTGTCGGGGCTCAGAGCCAACATGCTTGGAGCCTAGTGCAGAGTTAGCAGTTAGTTCCTAAAGTCTGTTCTCTTTTGTCTCTCAGCATAGTTCTGGGGGTGGGGGGTGTAGCAGAGAATCGTTTTCTTAAATAAGAATAATATTTACATCATTTACATGTGACTTTTTAAAAGACACTTATTCTATGCAAGGCACTTGGTCAAATATTTTATGTATACATTATCATTTTTATCCTAATAATTCTTGAGGTAGGTACTATTATCTCTTCCTTATGAAGATGGATGGAAACTGGGGCAAGGTAGCAAGTGTTGGAGACCAGGATTCTAACCCAGGTCAGTCTAACTCAAAGCCTGTGCAATGAATTACTAATAGCTACGTTATGCTTCTTCTGTGAGGGTAAATTAGGAAAATGTATAAAAGAGTGTTTGGAAACAGGAAATACTACCAAAGTGCCATAATAGCTCTGGAGTCTGAAGGGCAGACATACTCCACCTGTTATAACTGAATATTAAATTTGTCAAAGACATTTGTACTCCTGCCTTTTACATAATGTTGGAGATGAAAGACAGAAGAGTCATTTGAGAGCCTCTTCTCCCAAGGTCATCTGTAGCAGGTACCCCCCTTTCCCTGAGTCCGATGTGGCTAGAGCTTCTTCATCATGCACATTTTTTTGTTGTATGCTGACCCCAGGTTACATTTTTACTCCAGCATGTAAATAAAGCTATTGTTCAAGTAGGGGCAAGCTAAGAAAGGAAAAAGGATTTGATTCAGCACATTCCCACTACTGGGAGGATGAGTGACCGTCCTTTAGTTAATGGAAAAGTAGCATTATATCCATAAACAATAATTCTCTGTGACATGAAAGGAAGAATTTAAATAAAAGATAGTATTCTTTATCTAACTCCAGAGCAGAATTGTTCCCACCACATGGCAACGCTTCAGTGCCAATGTCCAGGCGTCTCTGCGTTCATTCATACGTTGGATTTCCCTGTGTCAAGCTAACACTTTCAGTAGATGTTCATTAAGCCTGTTCTCTGTGCCAGGTGCTAGCTGTTTTAGGTCCCTGACCTAGAAGAAATTATAACTCCATGGGAGTTGTAGCACGAAAAATTATAGACTATGAAATGTACCATTAAAAAAGTCACACATGTGTGAATACCGAATAGTTTCTCTGGTGTGAAAAGCTATAATAGTACATAATATCCTAATGAGATAATTGACCATGTGAAATAGGAAGAAAAGGGCTATAGCTGTAGGGAAAATGGGAAGGGTAGGGGAAAGGTAATAAGGGAAAAAATATGACAAAATGAAAAAGTGGAAATAAAGTGTTTGTAAATGGGGAGGGGAGGAGGGGTGAAGGGAGGGCAGGGACAAGGGGAAAAAATGAGAACCAAGACTTGTCATGTAAAGGTACAAGATCCTGGTAATGAATGTAATTGTACTATATACCTAAAATGTACCAATAAACTCAATAAAAGAAAAAAAAAAGAAAAGCACTTAAAATTGTTCATTGGCAAGACTTGATTGTATCATCATTTTCATATTTGAAAAGACTTTGCCATTTCTATTAATCATAGACCATAATCATTTATAACAGACCAAGACATTCATGTTTAGTTTCAGACTCCACCTGTTATAACTGAATATTAAATTTGTCAAAGACATTTGTACTCCTGCCTTTTACATAATGTTGGAGATGAAAGACAGAAGAGTCATTTGAGAGCCTCTTCTCCCAAGGTCATCTGTAGCAGGTACCCCCCTTTCCCTGAGTCCGATGTGGCTAGAGCTTCTTCATCATGCACATTTTTTTGTTGTATGCTGACCCCAGGTTACATTTTTACTCCAGCATGTAAATAAAGCTATTGTTCAAGTAGGGGCAAGCTAAGAAAGGAAAAAGGATTTGATTCAGCACATTCCCACTACTGGGAGGATGAGTGACCGTCCTTTAGTTAATGGAAAAGTAGCATTATATCCATAAACAATAATTCTCTGTGACATGAAAGGAAGAATTTAAATAAAAGATAGTATTCTTTATCTAACTCCAGAGCAGAATTGTTCCCACCACATGGCAACGCTTCAGTGCCAATGTCCAGGCGTCTCTGCGTTCATTCATACGTTGGATTTCCCTGTGTCAAGCTAACACTTTCAGTAGATGTTCATTAAGCCTGTTCTCTGTGCCAGGTGCTAGCTGTTTTAGGTCCCTGACCTAGAAGAAATTATAACTCCATGGGAGTTGTAGCACGAAAAATTATAGACTATGAAATGTACCATTAAAAAAGTCACACATGTGTGAATACCGAATAGTTTCTCTGGTGTGAAAAGCTATAATAGTACATAATATCCTAATGAGATAATTGACCATGTGAAATAGGAAGAAAAGGGCTATAGCTGTAGGGAAAATGGGAAGGGTAGGGGAAAGGTAATAAGGGAAAAAATATGACAAAATGAAAAAGTGGAAATAAAGTGTTTGTAAATGGGGAGGGGAGGAGGGGTGAAGGGAGGGCAGGGACAAGGGGAAAAAATGAGAACCAAGACTTGTCATGTAAAGGTACAAGATCCTGGTAATGAATGTAATTGTACTATATACCTAAAATGTACCAATAAACTCAATAAAAGAAAAAAAAAAGAAAAGCACTTAAAATTGTTCATTGGCAAGACTTGATTGTATCATCATTTTCATATTTGAAAAGACTTTGCCATTTCTATTAATCATAGACCATAATCATTTATAACAGACCAAGACATTCATGTTTAGTTTCAGTAAAGCAAGGCAAAGCAAAATGAAGTGTTGCTTCTTAAAAACAGGTCAACTCTGGGTAAAAAATGGATGTACATAGAGACTATAAGGTTAAGTGAAATAAATCAAACACAGAGGCTTAAAAATAAGTTTGAGGAAAGTTCTAAGGTGATGCAGGAAAGGGGATCTCTAACTGCTTCCGATGCAGGGGAAATAGGTGAGTGGTGGAATATCTTGTTTTTGTGTTAATCCAACAACAGGCTTCCAAGAAGTAAGTGGTTAACAATTTTTGTTCCTAATTTCTCATCCTAATAGACTAGCATGTCAAAAACAACAGAAGTGTTTTTCTCCATTTGAGTTTTTGTCAACTTTGGAGCCACAGGACCAATCCCAGATACTGCGGCATGACAGAAAGTGCCTGCACTCCTCCTTTCCGATTTTACCAGACCCAGCACTGGGGAAATTCAGAAACTTTAGTTACACATTACACTCCCTATCCACACAGAGACCCCTAACTAGTAAGAGCTGTCTATTTTCTAAAGAATTTTTTGTGAAATGCATTGAGGTGTCGTGAAGATAATTCACACTTCTGAGTCAATTCCGTCCCTTAGCAACTGTGTGAAAGCTAAGTTATTTTATTTTGCTGAGCTTAAATCCCCCCATATACATAATAAAAGCCACTTAATATGAGTATATAGCATTTTTCAAACTTTAAAATGTAACATAAACAGTAATCAATATTTAAAATCCTTTTTATCTCTAGTTATCACTATTTGCTTTCCCAAGAAACTTTTGTACAAAACCCCAATAAGGAGATTGACAGAGGAGAGATTCATCTTTAGATTTTGTGGGCAAAAGTTGTTACCATATAAATGTTCCTAAAATGTGTTTCTCTCTGTCCATACCACATTTTTACCAGTTTTCAAAATAGTAGCTCCTGATAATGTTTCAACCATCATGACTGGTGCTATTTAGAACAATGATCTTTGAAAAGTGATGCTTAGAAGTAACCATCGGTGATAGTAGCTTATAATTTAAACATGTGACTTTCCCCTTCTTTCTACCTGAATTTGAAAATTTTAAAATGGCTTTGTAGAGAAGAAACATTTTTTCCCATTTGAATGTAAGAATTGTGACTCAATATGCAGTCCAAACCAAATTTCAATGTGGAATTATAACCCCTACCTCTGAATGGAAACCATGAAGCCCCTCAGCCAGAATGGCAATTGGCAGGTCTACCCTGCTCTCCGAGGACACACACAGTGGGATGCCAACCAAGAAAAAGAACAGGGAAGGAATATGAGGGAAAATGCTAAAACCATCTGTACAGCATTCCAGGCCCTGGCCTGTTGGTACAACAGGGTCCTTATTATTTGAAGTAGAGTCTCATCTAACATTTAAAGGAATAAATGGTAAACCTTGCTTATTATGATAGTGATTTTAGAGAGTTAGTGTGGTTTAATGGAGGAGACATCAGATTTGGGAGTGGGATTCAGAAAACACAGTTCTATCCTGGTTCCATTACGAATTCTCTAAATACTTTGAACGCAAATCCATTTCCCTCTTTGAGTTTCAGAAGTACCACTGTAAATGAGGACATTATGCTAGACCCACTTAACAGACTGTGTAGGAAAAATATACCACAGTATTGCGATTTCACCCAGAAGAGAGACAAGGCCTAGCTCCTCCAGATACACTGGCATGCAGTTGAAAAGTGAATGTAACCACCCCGAAGCCTGCGCTACAACCCATCCTCCATTCCCTCCTCAGAGCTGGACATTATCATAATTCTTCTCTGGTGGTCTGTGCCTACCACAGCTGTCTTCAAATGGTCCAGACAACACAAACGACACTTCTTATTCAGATGGTGCCAGAAAGACCAAGCTGTTACCACCTCATTCCTGCCCATCCTGCTCCAAGAGCCGTGGTGCTCAGGGATTGGCCCTGAGCCTACTGGATGAAAGCCCTTTGCCAACTGCCAACCTGTGGTCTTGGTCATAAACAAGCTTCTGTAACTCAGGTTCAGAGTCCCAGTGGCCACTGTTATTCTTTAACAGCAGCAAGATTATTCTTTTGAGCTACCCATTCTCTGAAAGAGAGAAACTGATATGAACCTTTCTACAAGTATGTGAGTTCAAGAGTTGGTTATAACTAGATTTAAGTCAAAACAAAGAGATAAAAGGCAATAAAGAAATTACCTAATAAAGTAAAATTTACCAAATTTCTTTACTATCCAAATAGAGATATAAATTTCTGGTCACAACTGTGCTACAACACTATCATTGTGGTTTGTTGTCCCATTAAGTGACTGTCAGTGTGGTCTTTCATAGGACTTCGTTCACAACATGGTGGGCTTAGCCAAAGATAGTTTTGGCAACAGCTGGGGAAACAGCATGGTTTCTTATTATAATATCCTCTGGTTCTTTTTTATTATCTTTCCTCCAGAATGCATTTATACATAATATGTTGGTGTAATCTTCAAAAGAAACTAACTTATAACCAATTCAGGCATAGATACAAATAGAAACTGCCTCAATATTTACTTGTGTATTATTTTCTACATTTTTTCCATTTCTAAATCCTCCCCAAATACCATTTTTTTTTAGTGGTAACAGAATATATTTCTCTTCAAGTTTGTAAAAGGAGTTACATAAAATTCTCCAGACACATGTTTAAAATGTGTGGTCAAACTGGCATCTTTTCTTGGAAATGGCCAATAATGGAGAATTTTTAAGTTTGTCTGATGATACCTCAAAGAGATTTTTTAAAAATGGAACATTAGGCCCTCAGTTATGAATTGTTCCCACATTTTAGATCTGCTCAGTAGACCTTTCAACTTTAAGCTGTTTTTGTTATTAATGAAAAATGTCATATTTCATATATGGAGCCTGGTTCTTCTTAGTGGTTTGACTATAGAGAAAGATTTAATTTAGAAAGTTAACCTGTGGAATGAACCGTCCCTTTTGAGGTCATTTGGAGACAGGTGGGTTTCTGTAATATGCACTATAAGATCAATTTAAATTTCTCCAAAAAACTGTCATATTCAGTAGGTTCAATAGGCTTACAGTTAATGCAACATTTAAGCTATAGAAAACTTACCTTTCAAATACTAAGAAAAAAGTTTCCCTCGTCCTGGAGTCCCCTACTTTGTCTTTCCAAGATGCCAAACATTGCTGCAATTATCTGGTGCAAGAGAAGATTACAAGAAAACTAAAACACAGCTGAAAATTCAAATAAAATTGAAGAACATAAATTAATGGGAAAGTGAAAGACCAGGCAGCAAAGAGTAAAATAAATTGAACATATGTACAAAATACCTTAAAGGAAGGAACTTTGAGGAGCTAGGTAGTTTATTTCACATATGACACAAAGTCAAAACTGATGTACTTAAAAGTCTACAAAGAGATACTAAGGTACAGTCAGCAAGATCCTGGTCCCCATCACTGCACAAAAATTATTATTCAAATACCTTCTCTCAGCTGGCTAACTGAATGACATTAGATGTTTGTTTATTTTCTCCATAGTTCTTTGTTCATATGAAAAATTGGAAAATAATTCCTATCCCAGAGGCTGTGATAATTAAAATGAAATAATTTTTACAAAACTTTATTACTCAATAAATAGGAAGAAGTCTAGAGAATTTCAGCTTTATTAAAACTAAGAACAAGTGACTTTTACCATTTTTTAAAAAATAATGTGAGTGAGGTTTAAGAAATTTACATTCCATAAACTTCACCTACTCTATGTAAACAATATTTTGGTAAATTTATAGAGTTACACAACCATCCCATTTATATACACTTTTAAAATGTTTTCTTCACCACAAAAAATCCCTTCATGTTCATTTGAAGCTGATCTCTGCCCAGGCTACTACTGACCTGCCTCCTATTGCTGTATATTTGCCTCTGAGATAAATTTTATATAAATGCAATCATACAGTATGCCGACATTTGCATCTAAATTTTTTGGTCAGCGTGTCTGTGAGAGTCATTTATGCCACAGCGTGCACTTATTTATTCCTTTTTCTGCTGACTAGTATTAAACTATATTGATACATTACGTTTTACACATCCTTTACCCACTAATGGACATTTGGGCTGTTTCTAGTTTTAACTATTATAAGTAATATTTATACACACAGCCATATACATATAATTTGGGGACACATATTTCCATTCATTTTTCTTAGGAGCAGAATGCTGGGTTGTTTGTTAAGTTTATGAACTGCCAAATTGTTTTCCAAGTTTCTGTACTATTTTGTATTTTCACCAGCTGTGTGACTGTTCCAGGTTTTCTACATCATCATCACTGCACAGCACGATTTGTTTGCTCTCATTCTAGTGGGTGTACAGTGGTTTTACATCATGGTTTTAATTGACACCTCTCCAAGAAGAATGATGTATAGAGTCTTTTCATGTTTGTTAGCAATCCATATATCTCTGCTGGTGAAATATCTTTTCAAGCCTTTTCCTCTTTTTTTCATTAGTTACCTTTCAATTTATTTTTTATCTTTATTAAGTTTATTGGTACACTTTAGATATGCAGTACAGTTACATTCATCATTGGGATCTTGTACCTACATGACTTATCTTGGTTCTTATTTTTCCCCATTCCCCTGGATTCTATTCACCCCCTCCACCCTTCCCTGTTTACTAAGATATTGCTTCCATGTTTTCCCTTTTCATATATTTTTCTTTTCTCTTTTTAACTTTCCCCGACCCCTCCCACTTCCTCTATTCCTTTAGACCTTTCTTCCTATTACACAATATCAATTATACATTTTAGTCCTTGTTTACACTTTTAGTTTTTCAAACCAGATAAACTATTCAGTACCTGTATGACTTATTAATTTCACTTAAGAGTATGGTCTCAATGTGTGTCCATATAGCTATAAATGTCTCTAGTTTCTCCTTCTTTATGGCTGAGTAGTATGACATTAAAAAAACAAAGCAAAACATATTCTTTATCCAGTATCCAGCTGATGGGCAATAGGGTTGTTTTCAAATTTTAGCTATTACAAACTATGCCATTGTAAAAGTGGGTGAACATATATTGCTGTGGTATGATTCTTTTAATTCTTTTTTATGTTTTTAAAAATATTTTATTGGTACATTTTAGATATACAGTACAGTTACATTCATCATTGGGAATTTGTACCTTTACATAACTTATCTTGGTTCTTATTCTTTCCCCATTCCCCAGCCAACCCCCAACCTTCCCTTATTTACAAAGACTTTGTTTCCATTTTATTCTTTTCTCTTATTTTATGTCTTCCCTTTTTATCTTTCCCCTACCCTCCCATTTGCTAAATCACTTCAAACTTTTTCTTCCTATTACAAAATATCAATGATACATTTTGACCCTTATTTACACTTTTAGTTTATCACACCGGAGAAATTATATGGTATTCACACATGTGTGTCCTATTAATTTCACTTAAGGGTGTGTACTCTATTTGTATTCACTTAGCTATAAATGTCTCTAGTTTCTCATTCTTTATGGCTGAGTAGTACTCCATTTTATTCAAAAATCACATCTCCCTTATCCAGTCTCCAGTTGATGGGCATTTGGGTCATTTCCAAGTTTTAGCTATTACAAATTGTGCCACTATAAACATGGCTGAGCATATATTACTATGGTAAGATTCTTTTAATTCTTTTGGGAAGATACCCAGCAGGGGAATAGTTGGGTCAAATGAGACTTCCAATCCTGGTTGTTTTAGGTACCTCCATATTGATTTCCATAGTGGTTGAACCAGTCTGCACTCCCACCAACAATGGAGAAGGGTTCCTTTCTCCCCACACCTCATCAACATTTTTTATTCATTGATTTACTGATAGCAGCTATTCTTACTGGGGTGAGGTGAAATCTCAGTGTTGTTTTCATCTGCATCTCTCGAATGACCAGTGATGATGAACATTTTTTCATGTTTATTTTCTGCTTGTACTTCTTTGTCTGAGAAATGTCTGTTCATTTCAAATGCCCAGTTTTGAATTGAGTCTTTGTATTTAGGGAATCTGATTTTTTTGAGTTCTTTATATATTTTAGATAGTAGATCTTTGTCTAAGAAACAGTTAGTAAAAAATTTTTCCCGCCTTGTGGGTTGTCTCTTAGCTCTGCTTGTGATTTCTCTGGCAGTGCAGAAGCTTTGTAAAAAGATGAGATCCCTTTCCCTTTTATCCAGCTACTCTGCTGAAAGTGTCAATTAACTCTAGAATTAACTCTAGAATTCTTTCACAGAATTGTTTGGGTATTCTATGTAGGGGAAGTGGGAGGGGTAGGGGAAAGGAAAAAATATGAGGAAAGGAAAAAATGGAAACAAAGTCTTTGTAAATAAGGAAGGGTGTATGGGGTGAAGGGAGGGCAGGGGAATGGGGAAAAATAAGAACAAAGATACATCATGTAAAGGTGCAAGATCCCAATGATGACTGTAACTGTACTGTATACCTAAAAAGTACCAATAAACTTAATTTAAAAATAAAATAAATAAAAAGATGAGATCCCAGTTGTTGATTCATTTTGCTAGTTCCCATGCTACTAAGGATTTGTTCATAAAGTCTTTTCCTATGCCAATGTCTTTAAGAGTTCTACCTAACTTATCTTCCAGCAAGTTTAGTGTTTATGTTTTATCATTTGTATCTTGAATTCATTTGGATTTTAGTTTAGTGCAGGATGAAAGATAGGTGTCTAGTTTTAATCTTTGAAAAGTTGAAATCCAGTTTTTCCAACACCATTTATTAAAGAGGCTATCTTTCCTCCAGTGATGATGGTTGGCTCCTTTGTCAAAGATGAGGTAGCTGAGTGTGTCAGGAGTTGTTTCTGCAACTTCTAATATGTTCTACTGATCCTTGGGTCTATTTCTTTGCCAGTACCATATTGTTTTTTGTTTTGTTTTGTTTTTAATCACAGTAGCTTTCTAGTATAGTTTCAAGTTGGGGATTGTAAACCCCCTGCCATGTCTCTGTTGACTAGAATTGCTTTTGCTATTCTAGGTCTCTTCTGGTTCCAAATGAATTTTTGGATTGTTTTACCTAGTTCTGTGAAATATACCACTGGAATTTCATAGGGATTGCATTGAATCTGTACAGCAGTTTTGGAAGTCTGGCCACTTTTGGCATATTGACTCTTCCTACCCAGGAACAAAGGATGTCTTTTTGTTTTCTTTTTATTGAGTTTATTGGTACATTTTAGGTATACAGTACAGTTAAATTCATTATTGGGATCTTGTACCTTTACATGACAGGTCTTGGTTCTCATTTTTTTCCCTTACCGCCATCCTCCCTTCACCCCCTCCTCCCCTCCCCACTTACAAACATTTTATTTCCATTTTTTCATTTTCTAATATTTTTTTCTTTTCCCTTATTACCTTTCCCCTACCCTTCCAACTTTCCCTGCACCTTTAGCCCTTTTCTTCCTATTTCTCATTGTTAATTATCTCATTAGGATCTTGTGTACTATTATAGCTTTTCGCACCAGAGAAACTATTCAGTATTTATACATGTGTGACTTATTTATTTCACTTAGGAGTATATCCTCAAAATGTATCCATTTTCCTATGAATGAATCTAATTTCTCATTCTTTAGGGCTGAGTAGTATTCCATTTTATAGAAAAACCACATCTTCTTTATCCCATTTCCACCTGATGGGCAAATGGGCTGTTTCCAAGTTTTAGCTATTACAAACTGTGCTGCTATAAACATAGGTGTGCATATATCACTGTGATATGATTCTTTTAATTCTTTTGGAAAGATACCCAGCAGAGCTATGGCTGGGTCAAATGGAACCTCTAGTCCCAGATCTTTGAGGTATCTCCATATTGATTTCCACAGTGGTTGCACCAGTCTGCACTCCCACCAACAATGGAGAAGGGTTCCTTTCTCCCCATAGCCCCACCAACATTTGTTGTTGTGTGATTTCTTGAAAGCAGCCATTCTTTGTGGGTTGAGGTAGAATCTCAGTGTTGCTTTCATCTGCATCTCTCAAATGACCAGTGATGTGGAAAATTTTTTTAATGTGTTTACTTGCTGCTTTTTCTTCTTTGTCTGAGAAATGTCTGTTCATTTCAGATGTCCATTTTTGACAGAGGAAATTAAAGAAGAAATCAGACAGTTTTTACAAATAAATGAAAATGCCAGTACAACATACAGGAATCTATGGGACACAATGAAAGAAGTTCATAGCACTGAATGCCCACACTAGGAAAACAGAGCGAGCTCAAATAAACAACCTAACGATGAATCTTAGACTCCTGGAAAAACAAGAGCAAGAAAAACCCAAAGCTTGAACAAGAGAGGCAATTATAAAGATTAGAGCAGAAATCAATGCAATGGAAACAGAAAATGATACAAAAAAAAATGAATCAAAGAGTTGGTTTTTTGAAAGAATAAATAAAATTGATAAACCTTTAGCTAACCTTATAAAAAAAAAGGAAAGAAAAGGCTCAAATTCATGCAATTAGGAATGAAAAAGGTGAAGTCAGAACAGTTCCAACAGAAATCTAGTGGACAGTCAATACCTACTTTCAGAACCTGTACTCTAATAAAATGGAAAACACAGAAGAAATGGACAGATTTCCAGATACTTTTGAATTACCAAAGTTGAACAAAGAAGATAAAAACAGTTTAAACACCCCAATTGCAATCAGTAGAATTGAAAAGGTAATTAAAAACTTATCAACAAAGAAAAGCCCAGGTCCTGATGGATTCAATGCTGAATTTTACAAGACATTTAGAGAAGAACTACTGCCATTACTCTTCAAACTTTTCAATGAAATTAAAAGGGAAACAATACTTCCAAATTCATTCCTGGAAGCAAGTATCACTTTGATTCCCAAACCAGGGAAAGATGCAACTAAAAAAGAGAACTACAGGCCAATCTCCTTAATGAATATAGATGCAAAAATCTTAATAAGATACTAGCAAACAAAATACAGAGGATCATCAAAACGATCATACATCCTGACCGAGTCGGATTTATTCCAGAGATGCAAGGGTGGTTCAACATATGTAAGTCAATAAATGTAATACATTATATTAACAAAGTCAAGGACAAAAACCACATGATCCTCTCAATAGATGCAGAAAAAGCATTTGACAAAATTCAACACCCATTCATGATGAAAACCCTGTCAAAAATTGGAATAGATGGTCTATATCTCAACTTAATAAAGGCTATCTATGAAAAACCAACAGCCAACTTCATATTAAATGACCAAAAACTGAAAACCTTCATGTTAAAATCAGGAATAAGACAAGGATGCCCACTATCACCACCCCTCTTCTAGTTTCCATTTTCTTATATCCTCTTCTATCTTTTTTTTCAGAGTGTTGTAGTTTTTGTGTAGAGGTCTTTTGTTTCTTATGTTAGATTGATTCCT
The DNA here is from genome assembly GCF_012274545.1 of Fukomys damarensis. Lineage (NCBI taxonomy): Eukaryota > Metazoa > Chordata > Mammalia > Rodentia > Bathyergidae > Fukomys > Fukomys damarensis. The sequence continues at coordinate 19,640,013 of NW_022900945.1, read as the reverse complement.
AGATATTTCATATTTTTAGATGATATTGTGAAAGGGATTGTTTCCCAAATGTCACTTTCAATGAGTCTGTTATTTGTGTATAAGAAGACTATTGACTTTTGAGTGTTTACTTTGTATTCAGCTACTTTACTGAATCTATCAATTAAGTCTAGAACTCTTTTGGTGGAGTTTTTTGGGTCTTCTATGTAGAGTGTCATATAATCAGCAAATAATGACAGTTTAACTTCTTTTGTTTTGTTCCTGTTTTTAACATGAAAGTTTTCACTTTTTGACAATTTAGTATGATGTTGGCTGTTGGTTTTTCATAGATAGCTTTTATCAAGTTAAGATAAAGACCATCTATTCCAATTTTCTGCAGGAATGGGTGTTGAATTTTAATTTTGTTAAATGCTTTTTCTGCATCTATTGAGATGTTCTTATGGTTTTTGTCCTTGACTCTATTAATATAGTACATTACATTTATTGCTTTAACATATATGGAACAATCCTTGCATTCCTGGGATAAATCTGATTTGGTCAGAGTGTATGATCTTCTCCATGACACTCTGTATTCTGTTTTCCAGTATCTTATTGAGGATTTTTCATCTATGTTCATTAGTGAGATTGGTCTGTAGTTCTCTTATTTGGTTGGGTCTTTCCATGGTTTTGGGATCAAAGTAACACTTGCTTTCAGAAATGAATTTGGAAGTATTGCTTCCCTTTCAATTTCATTGAAAAGTTTGAAGAGTAATGGCAGTACTTCTTCTCTAAATGTCATATACAGTGAAGCCATCAGGACCTGGGTTTTTCTTTGTTGATAAATTTTTAATTACATTTTCAATTTCACTGATTGTAATTGGGGTGTTTAGAATTTTTATATTTTCTTTGTTCAACTTTGGTAATTCACATGTGTCTAGAAATCTGTCCTTTTTTCTGCATTTTCCATTTTATTAGAGTACAAGTTTCAACGTAGGTATTGATTTCTGCTGGATCTGTTGCGACTTCACCATTTTGATTCCTAATTGCATGAATTTGAGCCTTTTCTTTCCTTTTTTTAAGAAGGTTTGCTAAGGGTTTGTCAATTTTATTTATTTTTTAAAAAATCAACTCTTTGATTCATTGATTTTTTTGTATCATTCTCATAATCTATATTGCACTGACTTCTGCTCTGATCTTTATAATTTCCTCCCTTGTATGAGCTTTGGGTTTCTCTTGCTCTTCTTTATCTTGTAGCTTAAGATTCACCATTAGGCTATTTGAACTCACTCTGTTTTCCTAGTGTGGGCATTCACTGCTATGAATCTCCCACATAAAACTACTTTCATTGTATCCCACAGATTCCTGTATATTGTACTGGCATTGTCATTAAATTTTAAATACTGTCTAATTTGTTCATTAATTTCTGTTGTGACCTATTGGTTGTTCAGGAAAGTGTTATTCAATTTCAATGTGTTTGTGAAGTTCTTACCATTTCTTATGCTATTAATCTCCAATTTAATAGTGCTATGGTCTGAAATATATGTGGGATAACTTCAATTCTTTTGCATTTACTTAAACATGTTCTATGAGCTAGCATGTGGTCTATTTTGGAGAATGACCCATGTGCAGCTGAAAAGAACATATATTCTGATTTGGGGGTGGAACATTCTGTAGACATCTATTAAGTCCATTTGTTCAAAAGCTTGGTTCAGTTCTAGTATTTTGTAGTTGATTTTTAGTCTAGATGATCTATCTATTTGTGACAATGGAGTATTGAGGTTTCCCACTAAAATTGTATTAGTGCTTATTTGGTGTTTCGTATCCCTTAATATTTGTTTTGTATATTTGGGGGCAATAGTGTTTGGTGCATATATATTTATGACTGTCATCTCTTCCTCTTGGATTGTTCCCTGCACAAGGATGTAGTGACCTTCTTTGTCTCTCTTAATTAGTTTTGGTTTGAAATTTACTTTGTCTGGAAATATAGCTACACCTGCTTTTTTCCAGGTTCCCGTTGCACAGAGAACTGTTTTCTGTCTTTTACTTTCAGTCTATGAGTTTCTTTTTCAAATAGGAGTGTTTCTTGTATATAGCATATTGTTGGACTTGCTTCTTAATCCATTCTGCCAATCTACTTCTTTTGATTGGTGAATTGAGGCCATTGACTTTGCTGATTATAACTGATATGTATTGACTTATCATTGTCATGTGATTTTACTATTGTTGGGTTTTTTTGTTTGTTTTTTTAGTTTCTCCTTCTCCATTTAAATTTTTGCCTATTGGATTTGCCCTACTGGACCTCATGGAGTTGTGATCTTCATTGTCTTTTTCTGGGATTTAAAAAAAAATTATTTGGAGTGCTAGTTTGGTATTCATGAAGGTTCTCAGGTATTCTTTGTCATGAAAGTATCTTATTTCTCCATCAGTTTTGAAAGATAGTTTTGCAGGATATGTTAGCCTAGGTTGGAGGTTATTTTTTTGAAATACTTCACCCCCAGCTCTCCTTGACTTGAATGTTTGTATTGAAAAGTCTATTGTGCTTATGACGGGGCTTTCCTTTGCATGTAATTTGTTTCTTTTCTCTAACTTTTTGTAGTATTTTGTACTTCTGTCTGGTTTTTGGAATCTTGACTATAGGATGTTTGTATTGTCATGTTGTGAGAGTTCTTTATATATGCTAGATATACCTCACTCATCAATAATGCAATTTGCCAATATTTTCTCCTAGTCTGCCACTTACCTTTTTTGCTTAAAAAAACACACCATGACTTAGAAAGTGAATAGTTGGCTGGGCATAGTGGTGCATGTCTGTAAACTCAACACTAAGTTGGGACACTAAGGCAGGGAGATTGTCACAAGTTCAAAACCGGTGTATGCTACATAGTGAGCTCAAGGCCAGCCTGAACTACATAGCAAGACCCCATTTCAAAAAAAATAAAATGATAGTTCTAGTACTTAAATTTAGTTTCATGGTTTATTTTGAGTAAACTTTTTTATTTGGCTTCAAATGAGAATCTAAGATCATATTTTTACATGTACATATCCTTTATTTGTTGAAAGATCATGCACTTTTGATTAAAACTGAATAATCATAGATATGCAAGTCATTTCAATTTTTTTTTAAATTTTTTTTCTCATTGAGTTTATTGGTACATTTTAGGTATACAGTACAATTACATTCATCACTGGGATCTTGTACCTTTACATGACAGGTCTTTGGTTCTAATTTTTTCCCCTTACCCCTGCCCTCCCTTCACCCCCTCCTCCCTTCCCTACTTGCAAATACTTTATTTCCATTTTTTCATTTTCTCATTTTTTTCTTTTCCCTTGTTTTTAATTCTGATCCATATGCCTACAATTGCAAGTATCTCAGTTTGTGTACAGTCTCTATTTCCATCACTATATCAGATCCATGATTGCTATAGATGTAAAGGCAGTACTGAGATCAAATAATAATAAAGTATAACTCTCCCAAATTTGTTTATCTTTTCAAAGTGTGTTGCTCAAAGTGTGTTGTAAGTCTTCTGCACTTTCACACAAATTTCAAGATTAACTAATTTCTATTTAAATATCAAATAAGATTTTGATAGAGATTAGTTTGGTCTATAGAACAGTTTGGAAAGAAGTATTCTCTTGACAATGTGGAGTTTTACACCTGGTGAATGTGGGATGTCTCTCCATTTATTTAGATCTTCTTCAATTTCCCTTAGCAGTGTTTTATAATTTTTAGTGTACAAATGTTACACTTATTTTGTTAAATTTATTCCTAACTACAGTTGACCTATGTCTGTATATTCTATATCACTCAATTGCAGATCATTATTCCCTAAAAAAGGAAGCAAAAGTACTTACGCATCATTTACATTTTATTAGATATTATAATTAACTGAGAGATTATTTAAAGTAGATAGAAGGATATGCATAGATTATATCCAAATATCCCATGTATATGAATTGAGCAGCCACAGACTTGGGTATCCATGGAGGCTCTGATGCCAATCTCTAATGGATACCAAGGAACAACAGTATTTTATTGTACTTTATGCTACTGTAAATGCAATTATTCTCTCAATTTTATTTTTTAATTGCTTGCTGCTAGTGTAGAATCACAATTGACTTTTTTGTATACTTTTATTGCATTCTGTGAATTTGCAAAAATATTAATAAATCCTAATAGGCTTTCTAATGACTTCATTGGTATTTTCTACATGCAGTATCTTGTTTGCTGCAAATAATGATAGTTTTACTTTTCCCCCACTGTGAATGCTTGATTTTTCCTCTTTACTTCACTACCACCTCTAGTATAATGTTGAATGCAAGTGGTCATAACAGACATCTTTGCCTTGTTCCTATTACTAAAAATAAAGTATTCTGTTTTTCAACATCAGCATGATGTAGCTGTGTATTTTTGCTGATGCCATTTATTGGACTGAGGATGCGTCCTTGTATTCTTAGTTTTCAGAGTTGTTTTTTAATCATCAAAGCTGTTAGACGTTTTTGCAAATGCTTTTTCTGCATTTTCTGAAACTATCAATATTTGTCTTTTATTCTATCAATGTGTGTAGCACTTTATATTAATTTTTTTATATGTTAAACCAACTTTGTATATCTAGAATAAATTTCATTTAGTTATGGTATAATTTTATACATTGCTGGATTCAATTTAACAAATGTTACAGCTATATTCATGTGAGACATTGATCTGTAGTTTTATTTTAGAGATGTGCTTTTTATGCTTTGATGTCAAATCAATACTCATAGAATTAATTGTGAAGTATTCTCTATTGTTTGAGAATTTTCAAAAGATTGGTATTCTATCTTTATTCGGTAGAATGCACCAATAAAATCATAAAGACCAAACATTTCTTTGTAATGTTTAAAATTGTTAATTCAATTTATTTACTTTTTAATCAGCTATTCATGTTTTCTATTTTTCTTGAGTCAGTTTGGTTGTGTCTTTCTAGAAATTTTCACATTTTATCTAAATTGAAAAAATTGTTAGAATGAAGTTATTTGCATCATTTCCACAAGGTCAGTAGTGATGTCCTGGCTTTCATCCTCGATTTTATTAATTTCAGTCTTCTTTCTTTTTTCTTAGTCAATCAAATAAATGTTTATAAATGTATTAATGTTTTCACAGAACAAATTGTTTGTTTCCTTGATTATTTCTGTTTTGTTTTTGTTTCTGTTTCATTCATTTCTGCTCAAATCCATCATAAATAATATTTCAGAAGTCTGAACTTTCCTTTTACTCTTATAATCTGCTATTCTGATCCATTCATAAGATTCTAAAATTAACAAATAATAGCCCAAAGTGAATACAAGAGAATCTTAGGATATCATGTTGGTTTTTGTGCATATACTTTAAACCTTCTTCAAAGGCTTTTTAAAATCCATGATCCTCCAAATTATTTTCTTGCCAAGCATGAAGTTTTAATGTAACAGTGTTTACACCAATTTAATTATTCAATCTCCTTCAACCTCTTTTTCCATATACAACCCAAACACATCTTCTCTTACAGTTTTGTTTTAGAGAGGTCTTTTCCTTGGCAAGAGAGTGGTGAGTTAGGGGGACCCAGAAAAAGAAAACATGATCTACAATCACAAAATAAATCACCTTTAACTTCAGATCCCTCTTCTACTTCCTCATAAATCCATCAAAACTGAAAAATGAAAAATGAAGGTTATCTTTGTTCCTCATTATACAAACTTTTAGAGGAAACCTATATTTTCCTATATCCTTGTCTGTGGTTCGGAGGGAGTGTTAAAGAGTTGCTAATGAAGTTAATTTTTAACAGTCTTCTGCTTGGTGTAGAAAGCACCTAACACTCTTTAAAGTATACTTGACAATTAGTATTAGAAATGCGGCAAGATGTGGTAACATGTATGGTCTGCAGTTTGTGAGTGCAGTTTGTTTTTTTCTTCAGAAAGCCCTCCAAATGTCCAAAGTTTTTCCAAGGAAAACATCAAAGAAAAGAACCCGACCAAGACTTAGGAAAGTTTCAAAATCACAGACCTAAATTGCCCTCTGGAAAAAAAAAAAAAAAAAAGGTTCCCTGTAAATTGAAAATTTTAGTCAAGCCAGTTAGATGCTTTATGACCACTTTGTCTAATTTCTCCTTCCCTTTTTAGCCTCAAGGAGATTTTTTTAATGGTTTTAATGTATTTTACAATTTTACCAGTGAATCAAAAATAGCTATCATAACCTGCCTACCCCAATCCTGTTTCACAGTGGTGGTGCATTATCTGCATACTAGGAGCAGATTAGAAAAAAACAACTTCTGTACCTGGAAGAGGGTTCTAGAATTAGCTTAGTATGAGTCTACAGGCACTTGAGAGACTGCCTAGCTGTCTCCTTAGTACATGTATTCCTGAGTTTCTGCCCAACTTCCTTTATGTCTCCCATATTCCATCCCTCAGGAGTTGGATGAAGATCTTTGCTTCATCATGGACAGATACAGACTGCACCCTGAAGATGTACTCCTTCTCTGCCTACATGACTTTGAAATATCGCCACTAGCCTGAATCAGACTAGTGGACCTCTTTGTGATATGGATTGGAACACACACAACTCTTCCCTAATGTTCATTGGTTGCTCCCATTGCAGCCCTCAGAGTGTTATGGAATTTCTTACTAAGTCCACATAGAATATGACTACATAAGGAAAGCTTTAAGGAGCTGTAAAGCAAAGATCTGTGACTCTTTGGGGGAGAATGTGCTCATTTAAAAAAAATCAATAGTAGTAGCAGTCCTTGTTTTTCTCCTTTAGGTTTTAAATTAAAATCAGAGAAATCCTTCAAGCTGTAGTAGAAGGCATAAGCTTTCAGTTGAGAGGTAGTCATCTTCTACTGTATCTAACCAGCCCACAGATAAGAAAGCCAACTTAAGAGTCCAACATTCTACTGTGCAATATTAAGTTTCAGTAGTAGCTACCCATGTGTAACTAAGCTAGGCTCTGGCCCAGCAAACAAATCCCAGAATGTAATCAGGGAGGTAGGGTTTTCTGGAAGTAGAAGCTGGAAGGAATTAATGACAAATCACAAGTAAATGGGGGTAATGCCAGGAAGAATGGAATAGTAAGGACAGGGAATCAGGCGCCAGAATGCCTACCCTCCCTGCTGTTCTTCAGCCTTGCCCTGCCCAGTGCTAAAACTTGTGGAAGCCTGGCACATGATGGAGCCCTTCAGCAGCTTTCAAAATGAAAGAGGCATGGCTGGCATCTGAAGCAGAATGTCCAGGACAGCTATCATAAAAGGCAAGCGTTGGAGAAAATTTCGCGGTGAATTTTCCAAAGAGGAATTTGTGTGTCTCTGTGTCTCTCAGTGAATCTGTCTGCTTCTTTCCCGAGTGCTAACCAAGTGAACATCTGCATGACAGAAGACTGAACAAGATGCCTAGTGGAAGCCCTCAGGGGAATGCTGTAAATTGAAAGTGTTTTTGTCCCTTTAAAAAATACATCTGGATTAACAAAGGGCTCATTTTGGTGGTAGTAAGCGACTCAGCTTTGTGGCCAACAGCTCTTTTCCATTAAAGATAATCTTGGAACTTCTCAAAAGCCATTTTCTTCCTCTTTCTGTTAAGGTATTCCAAGTGGTGCCATGTTCTGTCTGCCATAGTAGCTGTACCTCTGTCAACTATTGTGCATTATGCCTCTCCAAGTTTATCTCTTGTCCACGTAGTTGAAGATTTCACTTGAAATCGAGAAAGTCAATAGCAAACGCTCACAGAGGTAAATGTGCAAATGCACTTTGTAAATCTGTCACACATCACACAGAGATGAACGTTTTCTTGTCTTGTAGAACCATACTCCATGAGGGATCTGGTGGATCAGGCAATCTAGCCCTCACTATGGAAACCCCATGGGCAGAATACCTCTAGCTTTAATAGTGAAAATGTGTTTCTTGAAATTAGGTGTGTTTCTAATCAGCTATGCTTGTTTTTAGAAAAATGTAAATTTCCCATTCTTTTCATTGGAAGGCTACCAAACTGCAAGTTCCCAACCCGACTGGATGTGCTATTTTTCTTTCTTTTTCATTGAGAAAGTCTCACACTCAGTGTGTATACATGATCCTCATAATTAATTTGAAAATTATAATACATCAACTCTGCTGTTGGTTTTCCCCAGAAAAAAAGTGATCAACTGGTATATGGAAATTGTTTAAATTTAACTTTTTACTCATTGGACTCATCCTAATTTATCCAGACGGCAAGCTCTTGGATACTTCATGAATTACTATCCACTAGCTAGCTCTAATCTTAAAATAAATGTTTTGCACCTGGGCTTGAGTTTCTTCATCTGCAAAACAAGGATGTAAGATACCTTTAGTGCTTCTCACACATCTATTTTCAAGAACTTTTGTTTGTTTGTTTTGTGTTACCGGGGATCGAACTCTGGACCTTGAGCTTGCAAAGCAGATGAGGCGCCACTGAGCTAAATCCCCAGCTTTCAGGGAACTTTTAAGGAAAAGAGAAGCAGAGTACTCCCTGAGCTTGAAGTTAACCTGTACAATTCTGCATTTTCTTTTGAATTTCAGGCTTGTTTCTTGTAGGCAAATTTGTAATGTATTCTGCTACATATTCACAAGTTGCACAGCAAAAGAACTTTGTCCCAATCTTCCAGTCAAATTAAAACTCAAGCAGGCTCTCCCTGTTTATTTAATAGTTTTATGTACCCCTGGCAGAGAGTAGTACTCTTCAGTTTGAGCTGCATGAGTGTCATTCTGTGAACTTATACTGTCTGTAGCCACACTACCCCAGCCAACACTGATAGAACCCAGCATGGTGACATACAGAGCCAGACTCTGGTCTTGCAGTGGGGTGCTATGTGTCACTACTATCGTGTCACTGATGGTTGGCCATGGGCAGCCACAACTGCCATACATGGTGTGGGCTCAATGAATAGACGACTTGGTTCTTTGGCTCCCGGAGGCACATAAGGTAATTTTTGGATCATGACTCCTATACCTCAGAGGCTCTTAGTGGCAATACCTTCATCTCCCCATGAAGGGAGGACTTAGAGGAGAGACTTAGTTTTCTCTGGTCGAAGAAGTTTTGCCTTTGTTTGTTGCTCTGGATCCTTGATACGGAGCTATAGGATTTAATGTTTGCCTTCCTGGGCTTTAGTATTGTTTTGATCCCATTCCTTTCTATCCCCCTCTCCCTCCCTTTTGTAATGGGGCTATTTAATCTTGTGCTATTGTGTATTACCAGTGTTAAACTTTCTTTTTATTTTTACAGAGGCCCATAGCCGAGAGTTGGGTTTAAATCTCAGAGGAGTTTTTGGACTTTTCAGCAATGCTGAAACTGTTAGGACCTTGGTAACACTTAAATATGGACTAAATGCAATTTGCACAATGAGATACACCTGAGTCTTTGGGGCATTAGAGGCAGAATATACATTTTATGTTTAGACAGCCCCTTAAAGCTTCATGAGATTATAGGCTGGAACTTTGGAAGATGATCGAATGATAGTAACTGTATACCTGGCTTGTGATGAGGAGGGGAGACGGGCAGATGGTGGGTCACTGTGGACATGACCTAGAAGGGAGTATTCCCCTCATGGCTCCTCCCTTGACTCCTTCTTTCCTCATGTGAGCAAATTTCTTCTGCCTGAGCTCTCCAACTGTGCCTCCATTCATGCAAGGACTGAAACCTCTACAAAACATGAGCCAAAATAAACCTCTCTTCCTTTGAGTTGGTTTGCCAGGTATTGTGTTTCAGTGAGAAGGAAAATGACTAGGACATTTATCTAGGTAAAAGAAGTGAGGTCACTGATTTAAGACTTTTCTCCTTTTCTCATATATCTATTTAACAGTATAGATTTTTTTCTCAGTATTTTTTAACATCATCTTACAATGTTTTATATGTGATGTTTCTGTTGTCATTCATTTTCAAAATACTGTCTAATTATTTTTAAGTTCCTCAAGGTACAGGCTATTTGGAAATGTGTTATTAGTTCTGAATATTTGGGAATTTTCCAGATATCTATCTGATATTGGCTACCTTATATATGTTCACTACTCAGTAAGTATTGGGGCTTTCTGCAGAGCTCCATGGTTCTCTCTCTGAGCAACTCTCTCTGGTCTTCTTTTTCACAAATTCTCACTGCCTTGCTCTGCCTAGCTTTTTAACTACATTCTCTCAAGTCAGGACGTCCTTTGGTGTCTCCACTGTTTCCTCTCCCAGTTCCACGTCCTGGAAACTCTCTTGCAGAAAGCTGGGGTACCTGTAGACTCATCTGTTCCCCATCTCTAAGGCACCTTCATCATTTAGCAAGTACCGCACTCAAGAGTTCAAACAAATCCCAAACCTATTTCATATTGTCACATACATTACAGGTTTGGAAAATTAAGAGAAGCAATGTGCAATGGTTAACTTTATGTGTCAACTTGGTGAGGCTGTGGAATGCTCAGATCACTGGTGACACAGTATTTCTAGATGTGTGTAGTGGAGTGTTTCTGAAGAGATTATTCAGTAGAATGAAAAATCAGTAGACTGGATAAAGTGTATCACCCTTCTTAGTGTGGTTGAGCAATTCATTCAGTGTCCAAATAGCCCAAAGAGGCAAAGGATGGGTGAATGTGCTTCCTGCTTGATCTGGAACATTAGTCTAATCCTGCGCTTGAGCATTGGCTCTTAGTTATTAGGCCTTGGACTGGAATTACATCACCCACTTTCTGGACCTCCTGCTTGCAGATGGTGGATCATAAGATTTCACAGACTCCACAGTTGTGTGAGCCAATCCCACATGATAGACCCCTTCCTGCATATCTCTATCTCTAGATCTGTATATATATACCCTATTGCTTCTGCTCCTGTGGAGAACCTTGACTAAAACAGAATGGATAGAATTAATGCCTTTTAGAATGTAAGCTTAGTGGAAATCAGTCACATTTGGTGAATAGTAAATCACTGCCCATGAATTACTTTAACTTATAACTTTTTCTGTATATACTTCTAAACCGGAAGAAAAAATTGTTATTCACAATCGCTAGAAGTAATCTTAAAGGACTACGAAAGACCTTGCTATTTAATGTGCTTACAACTCATCATAGGTTATAAACAAGAAGAACTGGAAGTTTGATTCACAAATTTGCTCAAAGTAAAGAGGGTTTCACTTCATTGCCTAGGTCGACATTGCAAATAAAGGGTGCAGTTCGATGAGGCCTTTACAATGCCACACTTCGCTCGTTAATGAAGGACTCAAATAAAGTGAATGTTTTATCTTGTCAGCTGCTTATCAGACACAGCTGGAGCAACAAGCCCACGCTGCCTGCCAGACCAGGCTTCAGGCCAAGCTAGGGCCTCTGCTCTGTGGAGGGAAGGCTATGATTTGGCACAATCCAGGTGATGCACATTCGGATTGGCTCACAGACGGCCTCACGTTTTAGTTGTAAACAGCTTAGGAATCTGTAGTTACATCTGAGGCTACATATGGAAAAAGCCCTGTGTGTTTTTTTTCTTTTTTTGTCGCTGCTGAATGAACTGTGCCAACACAGGAGGGAGTTAGTTGGCTCACTCTGTCTAATCAGGAATGCTGACTTTCTAATTTTTAACAAAGGGATCTCAGGCTTTTCCTCCTTAAATGGCCCAAGACAAAAAGGTTGGGGTCATTAGAGGGAGAAAATAATTATGAGCTTTTACAAAGAGTAAAGAAACAGGACAACCTTAGAGGACTGGATGGCTTTTTAAAAGATAGGATCTCAAAACAAACAGCACAGCTAGTGGCACAAATCAGTGGAGTATTTTCAATCTGATCCCATAGAAATGTGTTGAAATTCTGCATTCCGGTCTTCTGAAAGGACTGGAATGCCAAACTAGAAAGTTATTTATTTTTCCTTTTTAGAAATGAACACCTCTCCCTTGTTGTCTGGTTTTCTCTTCAGCTTCTAATCCTATGTGACAGAAGAGTCCATCCATAGAATGGAGCCCTGCTCATCCGTTACTCCTCAGCCCTTCAGTCTGACTCAGGTTAAGTAGAATTTACCCCAAGAAAAAACAATAATCAGACTGAACTATATTTTCCAACCAGGAAGTGTCAAAAAGCATATTAAAGGGTTGGTATCGCCACATTTGACTAACCCAAGTTTTCCCTTTAAATAACTTAGTCATTAGCTCATCACTCATTAATGCCATTATTTAAAAAAATATTTTGTCTCTTATGCTGAAAAGATACAATTCTTTAAATAAGAAGCCCCTAGATATTCTGGTCTAATAATATATTCTTTCCCTGGTATAAAAGAGTTCCAGATTGCTGATTTTTGTCCTGAAATTATTTGTGAACCCATTAAAGCAGTTTAGAAAGTAGTTGACTGTTTACAGTATCAACTTTAGATCACCCATGAATTAATAAAGCAGATAAAATATCTCATTCATCATTGAATCTCAGGTATCCAATTCAGTGCCCAGCACAAAGCAAATTCTTGGTAAAGGTTTGTTTTGCATAAGTGATGCAGACTTCTCTGCCTAGCTTCCAATGGAAGATGATGAAAATAATCAGGAAATGGTTTGTATGCCCCTTGAAAGAAACAATAAATTGATATTCAGTGATGATTCGGGCTAACTTTCTCAGGTCTCTATTAACATGAATTTATAATTCTTTTTAACATTGACTTTTAGCATTGACTTTCCAATGTTTCATTTGGTTTAGGCTGCAGGATATGCAAACCTTCACTGAAAAGGTCTTATTGGTCTTGATAAAGAACTGCTTATGAGCAAAACCCAGAACATTACAGAGAAGTCTTTCCAATGTCAGGATTTCATCAGAAACTTTAGCAGAGCCAAGTTGCCAGAAACCAAAGAAGAAACAATGTTTGATTAGGAAAGGACTCCTGCTAAAACATCTGAACTCTAGAATCTATGTACCTGCAATACAATTTGTGTCATGCAAAGTGGTTACTCACCAGCAGCACGTCTAGCCTGGTACCCCTAAGGTTTTATCCATTGGGACCTCAGCCCTGTCCAGTTTCACAAACTTACTAGTTCACAAACTTACTAGGGAATGTTTTAAGAAGCTAGAACGGTGAAACATAGCACTGACAGATTTTGCTTTTGTACCTTCTCATGGTTCTTTAAAGAATTGAAGATTGGTCCTAGGAGATTTGCTTTAAAATTTGTATATATTTGTTTTTTAATGTATACATTGTTAAAAAGTGATGTTTATTCCAGGATTATGTACATATCATGAGAATTGTGGAAGAATTTTGTGTTGAAATAGTAAAACACTTTATTTCTGGAAAAAAAAGAATTGAAGATGATGACTGACACAGAATATTGTAAAAAGTCAATGAATAAGGAAATAGGGCACAAGAGCAGAGATATAAAATATGGGATCCAACCCCAACCTTCCCAATAGTTCTAAATAGATACACTCTTTCTTTTCATTTTTATATTATCAGGCCAGTGGATAATAAGTACTATTTTGTTACAAATGCTTTAGACCAGTGCTTCTCAATTTTTTTTTTTTTTTTTTTTTTTTTTTTTTTT
>NW_022900945.1:19563268-19626450 GCF_012274545.1 Fukomys damarensis | reverse complement strand
TTTTATAAATTTATAACATGTTTTTTTTTTTTTTTTTTTTTTTTTTTTTTTTTTTTGTACCAGGGATTGAACTTGGGTCCTTGTGCTTGGGAGGCAGGCAGCAGAACCACTGAGCTAAATCCCTGGCTCAAATTTTTAATATATGTATATTGTTACCATTCAGAATCTGATTTAGTAGCCCAGAGTGGGAGGTGGGGTGAGTCAGCATTTTCATCAAGCTCTTAGATGAGGCCAGTGGTGAGGTCTGCAACAGAGTCCCAGGCTTTAGGTTTGAGCATCTTGTACTTAGCTGGGCATTTTAATCACCTGCAGAAGTTTTAAAAATCTAACGCTCAGGCAACTAATCCAGAATTTTGGAGGGTAGGACCCAGGCAGGGATATGCCCATAAATGTGGAGCGACCACCTCTTCCAGGAAAATCACCCTGATCTGCAGCATTTTCCAATTTCCACGATTTAAATGCTCTCCCATCATTTCATCACCCAGAAGCACAAGCCGTCATCACAAGCCAGCCTCAGAACATCGCCGGTCCTGGGCCTCCACAAGTGGGCGAGCTGCGATGTGAAGCCAAGGTGGAAAAGTACTGCTTTAAATTGAAAACATCTCTGTTATTTATAGACACTTAATGCTACAATTTCTTCTCTCAATCTTGATGCCCTGGCTTTTGCATCTGCTTCTACTCTCCTAACTTAACAGCCCACTTTTATCTTCAACCAATCCTAGAATCTTACCTCTCCTATAGCACAGTATTTACTCCATCACTTCTGAATTCCAAATGAAGCATATTCCTAGGGCCTACTTCAACTTTGGGTGTTATTCCGTTCGATTGTATGTGTGTTTATATAAGAGTACAGATAGAATGTCAGTAGCTGTATTTTTCTGAAATCTAAATTTAAAAATTTTCCAGATGTCAGAGTCTGGTCCCCAGGAACAGAGGCTTCGGTCTCCTTCCAAGTTTAGCATTCAGCCACTTTGTTCACATCAATTGAGGAACATGTAGGAATGAATACCCTAAGGGTTCAACTTTTAGCTCTGCTACTGATTGCTCAGAGACCTGGGCAAGTAATTAACCCTTGACAGCCTTAATGCCTTCGTTGTCAAAGTGTAGTGATAGTTATACTTTCTTCGTCTTTGTAGGATTGTTGTAAAAGATAAGGCATACAGAGATATCACCACAGTGCCTGGCACAGAGTGGACACTTCGTTTGTATTACTAAAGCTTTTTGTTCTAGCTATTACTGGTGATAATAACCACACATATTGACCAGTTTTCCCACTGCTGGGACCCCTGAAACTTGCAATTCAAAGGAAGAGAGAGGCTTATTTTTCAAAGTTGGTTCAAAGTTTCAGAGGATTCAATCCTTCATCAGCTGGCTCCAAGGCAAAAACATCACAGCACAAGGGTGTGGTAAAGCAAAGCTGCTTATTTGATGGCAGCTGGGAAGCACATCTCCAGGGAAGGGTGCCAGAGAGAAAAGGGCCGAGAACCAGACACAGTCCCCAAAGTCACACCTTCGTGACTCACTCAGACACATTCACAAGCATGCTTGACTAATCTCTCAAGCAAATCGAGTTTACAATCAAGATTATCCATCGCACTGCATGTTCTAAAAACATAGGGAGAAGAGACATCCCATCAGGAAAGACATCAAGAAGGAAGGGGATGATCCAGCCAGGGTTCAGCCTACCAGTTCAGGGGTGTCCCCAAGGCCTGCAAACACCGACACCGTCAGTATCTCACCTTGACTCATGGCCTCAACTTTCCTTTTTAAATGTTTCTATCCTTGTTATGGTTTGAAAAAAATATAAAATTTGACATGTTTCTTTCAGCCTTCTCAGTACCGAAGCCCTTCTCTGATAAGTGTGGGAAGGTCAATGAGAAAAAAGGAGAAATCATTCACATTCTATTCCTTTGCTATAATTAGAAACTAGTGTTTTCGATGCCTGAGGAAGAGGTGAATGAATGAAGAGTTGATGTGAGCAGGAACAAACTACAAAAGAATCACAACCTCCCACATGGAAACTTTTCCACTAACCATTCCACTCACTCCCTTGAATTGGATGCCACTTCCTCTGAATTGTAGGCTATCACTTTGCTTTTTGAAATACATCCTTGCCTCACGATTTATGAGTCCTATGTGTGAAAAGGTTTTTGTTTGCAGGAAAATACAGCATTCTTATTGTAAGTTATATAATGCCTTGGTCATGACAGTTCAGTTTTGTGAGGAGTTATATATTTCATTTCATAAAGATGAAAAGCTCAACCTCTAGAAAATGGTACCTATTTTATTACAGAATATTAACTAACTCTCTGACACAAAGGGATTTTTTTCTTTCAGGGCCTGGTTAAATATCACTGTATCCAAATCAACTCCCTTGTCCTCACTCCAAAACAAAAATCCTCAAGCATGTTTTGGGAGCGGCTATGTACCATGTTATGCTAGCTTCTTTCATCTAAATCACCCCTAATTTTTAGTAATTTCTATTCTACATTCTTCCATTATACTTCTCTGTACATTTTTTGGAAGTAGAGATAGCAGGAAAAGGGATATTGAAAAACAACACTGCATTAGTCTGGGAGAAATATGATTATGTGAGCTAAGCCTGCGAGAATGGAGATCTAAACTAAGTAGAGTTGGAAAAACTTCACAGCTGAGTGGATGCTCAGAGAGAGGAGAGGGTGGAATTAAGAATGAGTTAAGGAGGGCTGGGGATTTAGCTCAGTGGTTCCAGTGCCTGCCTCCTAAGAGCAAGGACCCGAGTTCAATCCCCATTACCAAAAAAAGAAAAACAAAAGAATGAGTTAAGCTGATTTGAAACTGCAGAAGTAGGGCTGATTGGAGAATCCATGAAACATTGATTTCAGGGAACAATAAAGGCTGATTATTATACACTAAAATTAATAAAATGTCTACTTCAGAAAAAGGATTTGCGAACATTAATGTTTGATTAAAAATGCCTTTCCAGTGCTTGCTAATTAAAACATTAAATGAGTGGATTGACTAAGGACGGAGAATAAATCATAGAAAAGCTTGTCCAGAAAGAGCATGAATGTCCTTAAATGCCTCAGCCTGAGATGAACGTAAGTTCCTTCACTAACGTTCCTCAAGGACTCACTCTACGGTAATCACTATCCTAGGTGACCTAATGCATGGGACACACTGCCTGTCCTGGTGAAACTCCTCTGCAGAGACAGATGTGGAAAAATGGTAACTGATACAGTGGGATAAATTCCATGACAGAGACGCTTACAAGGGGCCGAGGGACACTTGCCATCTACCACACCTAGTCCAGATGCTTCCACACCTAACACTGGGCCTATTTCTAATATAAAAGTCCTGATCATAGGTTATTTTCATCTCCATACCCCAGTGTAGATAGAGAATGAAAAGAAGGTGAGAGAAAGTAATCTTTGGAGTTAGGTAAGTCTAGGTTCCAAACTCAGTTTCACACTTACCTGTGTGATCTTCAGCAAGGTAGCTGGTCTTTTCAAAGCCGCATTTTCCTCGTCTGTTAAAAGAGGATGGTTACTACTCTATCAGGTTGTTGTGACAGTGTAACTAGTTAAGGTGTGGTGTGGATGTCATATGGTAGACATGAAAAATTATTCACTTGAGACTGACTTTTCACTTCTCAGTAATGTTTCTATAATATTGTCTAGAAGTAATAACATTCTGTGAATGAATGTTTAATTATTTTGGAAATGCCTTACTGTGGAAAAAGGAAAGCTTAGTGAGCCCAATCAGGTCATTGAGTCCTAAGGAGATCTCTGTCTCCAATGGATAATTTAACCTTGAGCAAACCCTCTTGCAGTCTGCAAATCTGTTATTTGTCTCCAAGCCTGGACTTGTATCTTTCCAACTTCCCCGTTAAAAAGAGATACCTCATACTTACCATTACATGATATTTCTTTCATACTAGTTGATTATGCTATTGAATAATTGTTTTATTTTAGTTGACTGTTATTTAATAGTTAAATTTTTATTTCTATCTTTGTTGAACACACAAGTTTAAAAGAACTAATAATGCAATGAATCTTGCAATGCAAATTTAGCTCTCTTCTCTATTCTTGTCACAAGGTTAGTCAACCATTCTTCAATAGTTCTAATTTCCATATATTTCAATACTATCTCCACCATGAATCTTAGTTGTTTTGCCAGATTTAGGTGTTATTTGCTGACTTCCCACTATGGAAAAGAAGATTGTTACGCTCCCATCATCGATACACACATGAAAACAGATGCATACACTCACATACACATACTTCTTCTCCATGCTTCCCAGATAGTGTTCAATTTCAGTTAGATATGAAAAATCAACATTATTATTCAAGTCAGGTGATAATTACATACAATTGCATTTCTTTCTTTATACATGTTTTTTGTTTCCTTGAAGCTTATAATTTCATTGCTTTCCTGATTGCTTAGTTTTCTTTTTGTAAAATCTTTGCAAAAAAGGATAAGCATTCTTTTGTCACATTTGAACATTTCTGGTCATCTACTAACCTATAGAATACATTTCTCTTGGAGATGTCCATCTTCACATTCCAAACTGGACAAGCTGCTCTTTAGCTCTACCGTGTAACTGAATTCCTAAGATCTCATCTCTTCACGGCTCTGGGCTGTTCCTGCTCTCGCTCTGGTAATGGATCCTCTGTTTCCTGTTCCATCTCTTCACTTGTCTTAACCCATTATTTTGGAAAAGTACATTTCCCAGTAGTGTTTTTTTAGAAAAGAAGGTAATGGTTTTGATTTTGGTTCTAGAGAACTTGCATATTGAAAAAATGTCCTTATTTTACTCTTACAATTAATGAATAATTTGACTTTGTATAGAGATACAGGTCAGAATTATTTTCCCTACACTGTAAAGCATTACTCCATTATCTTCCAGCTTTCCACTGCTATTAAAAAAATCAAGTGCTGTTCTGATTTTTTAATCTTAATTGTTATTAGTATTTGTCTGAAATACATAATGGTTACATTCATCCATGGGAAGGTGATACGTGTGCATAATATACTTAATTCATTTCACAACCCCCTCCTTTCTCTTCCTTCTCTCCCCCATCTCTTTGTCCCCTTACAATTTGCATAAGATCTACTTCCCTGTTTCCTATTACGTATCTTTTATTTTGCTCTTTATTAATATTTCAGACTCACATAAGAGAAACTATGTGATATTGTGATATTTAAGCTTGGGTGTCTGCTTTATTTCACTTAACATTATAGTCTGAAAATACATACATTTTCCTACAAATTACTTACATTTATCTTTACAGCAGAATAGTACTACCCAAAGTGTTGTTCTGATTTTAATACTTTATAGATATACTGTGCTTTACTTAGTTTTAATAACTCTGAAGTTAAAATGTTTAGTGTTTGGGAAGTTCAGTTATACATTTTGAAAAATGTAGGTCTCTTTCCCTTTCAAGCCAGAAATATATCTTTCCAATCTTAAAAATTAAAAAAATCTTCCTTAGATAATATTTCTAATATGCTTTAAAATTTCCAAGTTGAAAAGCCGCTTTCAAATCTTTTTTCTTGACATCATTTTTAAATGAATGAAGAGGCAAGAGTTAAGAGTACAAGAAAGGCATTTAAAAAATAAGTATTTAGATATTGAATTTTCTGTGAAAAGCTTCTTTACCCCATTAAACAAGGACTTTCCTAGCTTAGCTCAAGAGAAGAAAAAGGCCCATCCTTTTTTCTAACATAGGTTTTCAGGTAGAAAATCCCTTTTCAATGAAAAATGATGGATATTCATAAATAGCTTGAGTACTTTCCAACTGAAGAAAATATGCCTATATCAGAATGTTACAGGCTTTATCTCCCAGTTTCTTATTAAAACATGCCATATTAGCAATAAATAGTTATTACTCGCTCTAGCCAGGGGAATGATTAGGTATGTATTTGGGGTTATAGCAAATGCAAGTTGGTTGGAGTGTATATTAATATAACTGTTGGGAAAAATATTTCTTTTTATTTTGCAGACCATTTATTAAAGTCAGTTTTGAATCATTGTTTTTGCCCAAAATTGTCCAAGAAAAAAGTCTAGCAGAAAGAAAAAGATTTTAAGTTAAAGATCTGTCGATCTAGCCCAGATTCTTCTAATTATTCTTATAAGAGCAATTTTTCTGTAGAATCTCAACTTCATTGGTCAGACATTTTTGGGGAAAAGCATGAGTTCCACAGAGCCATTTATTTTCACGTTTACATTTTCATTTTACCTATTTTTTTCTTTTCTTTTTTTTTTTTTTCGGTACTGGGCATAGAACTCAGGACCTTGCGCACACCAGTGAGCTAAATCCCTGACCCCCTATTTTACCTATTTTTAATTTAAAAATCCCTCAGAGATAGTGTTGATTTGTCAAATTTAAACCAGGAGCACATTTTTGAAAGATTCTGCTGGAAATTTTCTTTTTTCTTCGTTTACTTTGTCAATAGGAATTTTGTAAATTTTCTTGGTGAATCAGGATCTTCATTCTACATTAATGATTATTTGTGCCCTGAGAAATCATGACATTGTGCAGTTCATTTGGTCCTAAATTCAATGCTTTGAGAAAATCATACTTTTGAAGAAAATTCTATCATTTAATAAGGAAAAGCAAAACAAGTAAACATGGGGAAAATGAACAATAATTTATAGAAAAGGAATAATATAATGGCTTATCAACATATGAATAAATTCTCAATCCCTTAGTGATCAGTAAAACACAAATTAAAATCAAAAAAGTTACTACTATGTAGGTCTAACTATAAGAAGTCTAACCAAACACGTTTCAGGGAAGACAGGGAGATACAGAGCTTTTTACACTACTGGTGTGAAAATGAAAGGAACAGTATGATGAAGGCAACATTAAAAGAGACTTACAGAATGAAGTCAAGAGGCCATGAGGAGACATGTTGTACACCACGCCAAGCGGTTGCCTGGAGAGTGAACTCCGGTTACCTCTACCCTTTGACCACAGGCATCTGGAATCACTAGAAAGACTCCGTGACCTACAACTGCAGTGTGCTCAAAGGCCCGAGATGCACAGCAAGAGGTTATCAGACTCTTGTTTTATGTATATTTACATTGTGTTTGTACAGTCTCTTTTTTATCTTCTATTAGTCATGTAGCCTCTGTTCAATAGCCAAGATGGACTTCCAATTTACCTGTCTTCCTTGGAACACTCAAAGATATCTGAAACCATGTCTTCTTGAATTACAGGTCCTAAGGCCCTAAATGAAATATTACTTTATTTTTACAGTTTGTGAGTTTGGATTGAACGACACCAGTAGAAATGTAAATTTGCATAACACTGTGGAAAACAGTTTGACCTTACTCAGTAAAGCTGAGTATGCACATTCTTACAACCCAGAAATTCGACTTCCAGGTATAAACCCTGGAGAGCATCTTATTCATATGCTGAAGAAACTGCATATAAAAGACTCCTGACAGTATAGCTTATAACTACAAAACCACCAAAAAAACTAAAAGAACCTAAATGTGAAAGTACCAGAGAAAAACAATATATATATAAATTATAAAACAGCATCCATCCAGCAATGCAAATTAGTGTATTATAATTATATGCAGCAAACTGGATGAATGTAAAAAATAAAATTGAGGAAAGAAAGGAAGTCTTTAAAGGATACATACAAGCACTATTCAATGTATCTGAGGTTTAAAAGCTTACTACATTAAACATATATAGTAGAGATATAAAAATTTTGTCTAACCTTAAAGCAAAGTAAATAAGTTATAAATCAATTATCCAAAGATTATTTACTTTTGAGGAGGGTAGGAATGGGTGCGATCACAAAGGAACTCCACTGCATTATAATATTCTGTTTCTGTAGTTCTATTTCTTCATTCAAACAGGATTTGTTAAATGCCCACTATGTGCCAGGCAGGCACTGCTCTAAGTATTTGAGATACACAAAATACAGATTCTTGCCTTCATGGAAGAAAGAAAGGCCAAGAAAAAGAAAACAATGAACATATTAAATTATTAAATTGGTGTGTTAAAAGGTAATAAGTTCTATGGAAAAAAATAAATTGAGAATGTTAAGGCAGATAAGAGTGGGCAGAATGCTTCAGAACTAAATGGCATGGTAAGTGTAGGCTTTGTTGAGAAGTTGTCATTGAGCCAAGACAGGAGGGGGAATAGACTACTGATGTAGTCTATGATCTGAGGGCATAGTAATCCAGGCAAAAGAAATGGCCGGTACCTTGCCTTAAATAGCAGTATGTCCTGTGTCTTTGGAGAGCAATGGGGAGGCTACTGCAGGTAGAACATGACAAGAAGCACAGTCAAATAGATGGTGATATTCATAGGCCCAATAGGGCTTTATACGCTCTTTCAGGAGTCAACAAACGTACTCTGTAAAGGGACAGATAGTAAATATTTACTGAAAGTTCAAGTTTAAGCATTGTTGATCTGTTGTGGGCTGGTTTCTAAATTCTGGTATATGACTGCTGATAGTTCATCTTCCTGAGACTCTTGCTGAGGGCAAAGACAATCTTCATTTTCTATTTCTGGTCTAGCACGGGCCTTCCAATTCCCTCCCATATTTCATTTAAGTCAGCCCTAGAATATTTTGAGAGTCAAAGCTCATTATGGGTTGAGATTCCAGACCTGATCTAAGGATGAGGGGGAAAAAAAGGAATTTTCCCTGATACATGTGAGAAAAGAAGAAATACAAAAGTAGAGGATTCAAACTAGGCCAGAGAACTCAAGGAAACCCAGAAGAGAATGTCTATAAGCAAATTTAGTGTGAGTAAAAATCTGGGGTTCAGGGTGAGCACAAAGAAAGCTAAGTTCAGGGTTAGATTGATGAGAGAGAGAGTACAGTGAGGAATCAAATGGGGTGGGGGGGCCGAGAGACTTGAACATTTGCATTTGCAGCTAGATTTTATGGGTTTGTGTGGGTGTGTTAGCCTGGCTTAAAAGTATCAGGGATGCAGCAGCCACTTGGCGCAGACAGGAAGCACATGGTCCTCCAATGCAGAGCTGAGAGATGAGGTTGGAAAAGGACTAGTGGGACTGCTCACTTGTTGGGACCATGCTACAGAAGCAGGTGACAGCATTTTACAACAGGGTGCTTTGGGCAATACCATTCCTAATATAAATTAGGAAAAGAACAAAGAGGGGTATTTGGTGTAACTATGTAAATCTGAGCCCTAATTAGTAGTGAGTTATTAACTGACAAGTATTATTCATATGCCAATAATAATGTATTCATATTGGCTCATTGGTTGTAATAAATGTACACTAATAAGAGATGCTAACAACAGAGACTGTATAGGGAGAGAAGAGGAAGTGTATGGAAACTCTTTGTACGTTCTTTACTTAATTTTTCTGTATGCTTAATATTGCTCTAAAAATATACTGTAATCCCTTAATTTTTGAAGTGTGCAAAGAAGTCCAGGTGAAGATAAATGAAAGCTATGGTATCTGTTTTCTAGAATTTTACATTCTAATTGAAAACCTAGATAAGCATGGAGAAAAGCTAATCTGTGGAGGTTAAACCAGGATTTCTCGATAGCAGAAGTATTGACATTTTAGAACAGATAATTCTTTGCTGATAATGCATTTAGGTTGTTTACTAGAATGTCTCTAGATTGTGCCATGTGCCTCTTAAGAGGCAGAATTGTTCCTGGATGAGAATTGCTTGGTTAAACAAGAAATCCTTTTCTTTTAGTCCCACCTCCCAGAGTCCTACCACAGAAAGTTCTGTATTAACCGGCCCCTACTTACCTTAGATCTTATTTTGTGTCGTATCCTCTAGAATTGAGCCACTATCATCTCCTGTCTGTATCCCATCGATAGACTGCTAAATCATCTTACTATCTCCTTCAATTCACTCACCTTATAAGGGCCAGAAACTTATGAAAAACCACAAGCATAAAGCATATCTCTCCCTGGGTAAGCCCTCTTGTGCAGATGTTCTGCACTGAAGCAGACTTTGATAGTCTGAACTCCAGCCTCCATCTCTCCAGCTCAATATGGCTGCTGAAGTCTTCTTAGCGGTGTAGGCTACATCTGCTATTTTCTTGAGTTTATTGGAGCCTTGCCTTGTACATGCATAATTTAGCAGTCAGCCAATAATTTGAGGAGGAACTGCACAGGATCTGGGTTTGTTTTACTGCAGTTTCTACTTGGCTAGGGACTTTAGTCAAGAAAAAAAGCAAGGGTGAATAAAAAGCTGTGTTTCACTTTTCTCAGGAATCATAGACCCACAGGTCCTATCAGAGTTGGTTGTTTTCCAGGGTCTTCAAAAGTTGTTATATATACTTCATAGACTTTAAAGTTATTTTCAATGGAAGGAGCACTCAAAGTCAAACTTTCTCATGCCTGGGACCAGAAGCCCAGCACTAAGATTTTTTTTTAACTCTCCAGGTGATTCCAATGTTTAGCTAAGATTGAGAAGCACTGCTTGTGGCTTACCACTGCATTTAAATTTAACAATTTACAAAAATTTGCCTTGGCCTATGGGACCTACAAAACCCAGAGACTCTTCTGCCTTTGTCTTGTTTAATCTGCAGCATGTGGGACAGTATCTGGAACATAAGTGAGTTAGATGATCTACAGCATAGATAATATAAGAACTATCACAAAGAAGTACCCCACTTAAAGGACAAATGAGGGGCAAATAGGGAAATTTTGAAGAAATGAAAAGATGGCTATAGTCTATTCATAAAAAGCTTTTTAATTTAGGGTCAACAGCTCTCTAGAAGAATCCAAGCTTTGAGATGTTTACCTAATTTAACTGTCTTTAAATGGAAAGTGAAGTCAGTGGAGTATGAAGCATGGATTTTCATGATTCCATAAAATGTATGCATCAGTGTTAAACCCTTCACTTCTGGGGTCAATGATCTCAGAAAGAATGTGATCATTCTAGCTAAGAGGCGTCAAAAAACCCCAGTGAACGTGATTGGCAATTTCAGAGTTAGAAAAATTACAGATTAGAGAAGCCAACTGGCCTAGCATTTGGATTTGCTAAAGTGTGAATTCAAATCAAAGCCAGATGAAACGACAGCAACAGAACAACAGATTGCTGCCAGGATCTTGGATTTTAAAGAGTCTAAGGAAAGACGGGAGAGCCTTCTGCTTTCTTGCACAGATCTTGCAACTTGAATGCACATTGACCTAGGATAAAGAAGCACAGCAGATCTTTCTCTGGGTGTCTGAAGCGTGTGTTAGCACCACACATTCTTGGGGTCTTGCTACTTGTCCGCAGAAGGTTTTTCAGGTTGTTTCGAAAGGACAGAGCTAGTGATACAGATAAAGCCAGTGAAACGCCTTGGTGGCACCTGTTACTCGGGCCGAAGATGTCTACATTTGCGCAGTATAAATACCTCTTCTTTCTGCTTCCTTCAGAATTTTAGTAAAATACGGTGTGATCACTAACTCACATGCAAGAAGCTCTCAAAAATGAGCGTGAAGTCATCTAGCCTTTTGTACAGTCTGTCACAGCTCAGGGGTTAAATATAATCAGAAGATATCTGGGAATAGCATAGAATTAACAGAATTCTAATTTCAATTGTAGTATATAGGGATTTAGTAGAATTAATGGCATTAATTCAGGAGGAGGTTATTTTCTTGGGATCCTTGGAAGAAGGAGAGGTTGCAGAAAGGAAGTAGGTGAATCCTGGTTGAGGCCAAGGGATGATCTAGCTCTGTATAACCCTCTTTATGTGATGATGACACTTCATAGTAGCTTTTATAATTCTAAAATCAATATATGTTATGATTTGTCTTTGAAATGAGAGCAATAGCCTCCAAAAATCACAATAAAGATGGGCTGAATCTATTGTCTCTGACTGAACCTAAAGACACTTGTATTTGCTTGGATACTGTCGCAAAGCATTATAAACTAAGTGGATAAAAGAACAGATATCTCAAATCTTGAAGTTCTGAAGGCTAAGAATTTTGAAATAATTTGGGCAGGGCATACTTCCTCTGAAACCCTGCCTTGTCACTTGCTAGTTTCTGGTAGTTTGCTAGCATGTGTCGTGTTCGCTGGTTTATGGTTGTGCAATCCCAGTGTCTGCCTTTATTTTCACATGGCACTGAGGGTCTCTGTCTTCATATAGCTGCCTTCTTATAAGACCATTCATCATATTGGACTAGAAGGCTGGGTGAAAAGAACAGTTTCCTACTCATTTATGGTCTCATCCTGACTAATTACATCTACAAATACTCCATTTTCCAATAAAGTCACATTCTGAAGTTCTGGGATAAGACTTCAACTTGTCCCCCATTTTTTTTGTGGGGGGGGACACTTCAGCTCCTAGCAACGCTCCTGCAGGTGAACTAATTAACCATTCCAGAGGAGAGGAAAGAACCTACTTGCTCCCTGATAGAACCTGCTTCTGGTCCACAGTCCCCTACTGGAGTACACGCATGTGACTACATGAAACATATTCTCTCTGTGGAGCTCCCTTCTTCTTTTTTCCCCACAACTGATATCTTCCTGGTTTAATTATGGCCAAAGAGCATATACTACTGAAAGGTAGTATATGCCAATTTTTTCTAGACTAAAAGAAAGTTTTCATCAATATTCCCAGGGAGTTGACTATTAATTCACCTGAGCTTAATACTGCTACCACTCAGCACTCAGGCTTCAGTATGAAAATATCCTATTTTCTGAGTGAGCTCAACAGTGGAAATGGGAAGGTGTCTGTCTATTTTTTATCTGCCTTTCCAATTTGCTTGCCAAGGTCATGTCTTTCAGTGATAGAAGCCATTTACATTTCACATACCAGCCAGCTGACTATTATGGCTCTGAGGTTATTAGAAAGAGAGGAGATGAGAGAGAAAGAAACTGCTAGACATTTTTTATTTCTGACTGTCTGGAAAAAAGACCACTATGCTCTTCGGAAAGTGTCCATTCCCAGAGCTCCTTCCAGCTTTGGTAAATGTTTGAAGTTTGAGAAGATGAGAAACAATTATCCAACATACAGTGCTGTTCTTAACTAGGATTTCCTCAAGAGTAACAGTCAGCTGTGTATAAATTGTTAAGATTCCCAGAGAAGAATATTTACATAACAGTGCTTAATTTACATAGGTCCACCCAAATTATATCAGTGATTCCAAGGCAGCTTTAGAAGTTAAAACTGTCATTATTTCTGCTCTGAACCCTGGCAGCTCTTCAGGACACAGTGGAAAGAACAGTTTCCAGAGTCAAAGGACTGAATTTGAAGCCTTTGAATTGTTGCCTTTCAAATTTGCTAGGTCTCAATTTCCACATTTGTAAAAGGTGTAAGTTAGGTTTCTCACGCTTTAACGACTTCTCTGCGTGGTCAGTCCTTGGGAGAATGAGTTCACAGTCTTGAGTTCAATCCCTGAGTCACATCCCTTAAACTCCTGAGGCTGTGTCTTCATCTTTAAAATGAGGAATAGTGGCCTCGCAAGCACAAGGGCCCGAGTTCGAGCCCTGGTACCCCCCCAAAAAAAAGAAAGAAAAAGAAAGAGGAATAGTGGGATCAATCTCATAAGATATAAGAAGCAAGTAGAAAAGAGGTCTTAGGCCTTTGATGAGTAAGAACATATAATCACCCTCTTGTTGATATATGTTTATTAATTTTCAAATATTGAAATGACTTTAATCTTAGGGATAGTTATGGCTCTAAATATGAATATAAATTGCATATATACAGGTTGCATGCACGAATATTATTAGACAGTTATCAGCAGGCTAAAAATGCTGTAGAATCATTATGTTCCAAGAAGACACAGGTATTTGCTTTTTCTCTGCTGCTCTGCTTTCTATTTCAATTTTCCTATTTCCCAGGCCTGTTGAACGTGGGGAATGAACTTGGCATAGAGAGCATGGGGACATTTGGAACCTATTAAGTCTCCATCTTAGATAGGGTTTTCTGGAGTCTAACCAAATGTCAAACACGAGATAAATATTTTATCAAACTGATGGCCCTCCCCCCTCTCCCTCCCCCACCTCCACCTCAATTCAGCCCGTAAGTTACTCAAGCTCAGTTTAGAAGGGAAACATACAATGAATAATAGAAACTGACTTGGTCCTGGGAGGTCTGGACTGTTTCAGAATTACCTTTCCAAAACATTTTCTGGTCCAGTCAAAGAGTATCTGCCTTTGAGGGGGTTGAGTGAATTTTGTGGGCCAGCATTGAACTCTCTCAGAGCTAATCCCACTCTGACTCATCCTATGTTAAACCACACCATAGAACCCTCTTTCCAGTGGCCTCTACCCCTACCATGGCCTCCGGTGACTTCTATCCTGTCTCCTCCTGCACTGCCTAACCTGTGACTTGGCATAAAGCACAAGTGCCTTTGTACAGAAAGGTGTAAAAAGGCAGCTCAGGTGTCACTAGTTATTATTTATACAGGGAAAATTTTGGCTCTCATAGAAGCTCTGGGTTTGACAGTTTCCCAGGATTTCTCACAACCACTTTTTCTTTCTCTTGCACATCTTGACACTGTTTAGCTCTCTTTTCTGCCTCACTGTGACATTCATTAGGAAGTGAGTGACCACACTTGCTTTTTCTGTTTTTGATGTTTGCTTAGGCTAAAATAGCTGACTTGTTCTGGCATGGAACTGGTCCAAATTAGAGAAAAAAGCAACAAAAAAGCCAGGCATAAAAGTTCAAATATTCAAAACTCTGTGCCTCTGCAGAGTTTAACATTCTGTGGGGTGAATGAGCAGTCTCCCCAATTGTGAATTTGAGGAGAAAGTTAATTTCCTGCTCAGGACTTGTGATTAGATTTTGGTTTTCTAGTGTGTTTGACTTAACTACTAACTAGTGCTTACTAATGCCAACCACCACCGTGCCAGGTGCTGTAGGCACCAGATGTACAAAGAATCATCCCTTATTCCCAAGACCCAACTCCGAAATGGGCTTGAGAGCCAGTTGTAACCAGGGAAAATCACAGTCCACACTGGACTCTCCCTGTTTGACAAGCTGACCTGAGCCACTGTGGCTTAGCATATGCCTCATGTTTAGTCCTCTACAATGAACCCATAGTCCTTCCAGGAAGACTGTTTCTGACTTCCCGGTACCTAGAACCTTCTGTGTCATGATCATCCCACCTGACCCTTATGTTACACTTCGGAGTTTGTGAAATCCTCTGAGGATTACTGAACCAAGTCAGGACAGCTGTTCTGGTCCTTTTTACTGAAAGCAGAGTTGAGGGTCAAGTAGATCACATAGCTCAGGCAGACAAAGACAGGCAGCAAGGAATTGCAGTTCTGATTCTGACGATTCCTTTCCTGTTTTTCTTGTTAGAATTTATTCAAACCTACAATCTAATAGTGGTAATCTAAAACCATTTCTAATACTTTCATACATGCTAATGATGGATACATCAGGGAAAATACTTTTTTAATCATCCGGCTACTGACATACTGAAAATAAAATACCTCTAAGACAAGAGATAAAATTCTTTTAAAAGGAAAAAAAAATGTGAGATACAACTCGGTGGCTAAGAGTCAACTTTGGGCAAGTAGCTTAATCTACTAAACTTCAATTTCTTCACTTGTCAAATAAAAGTAATATAGGTATTTAATTCACACATAATAAATGCCAACAAACATTAGCTATAACCATTATTATCATTGTAATAACTGAAATTACACTGACATGAACAAAGAAAATCTTAAGTGACCGGCTACTTTGGTAGGTTCTCTCAGTCTTTTAGAGAACATCAGATCGTTCCTCACACAGGCTAGGCCTGTGCTCCTTTTATTTTCAATGTGCATTTTCCCAGAAAGTACTGCTTTTGAGGAATTCAGGGAAGAGGAGGGTGCAAATGGGTAAAAAAAATAAAAATTAACAACAGCCTTGTTTGATCAAGCTAATCTTCTTTTAAAGACACTACCATCTGTAACAATTTCTCATCACAATGAATGTTTTCATGGAATCTTTTCAGAACAAAATGGGTGCCATTCTACAGATGTGGATGCTGGGGTAGAAGCTATGAAAACTCGAAAGTGTGACTTGATGAGAGTCCTAAAGGGTAGGGCTGGGAGCTTAACCTCAGTGTAGCTCACCATCTCACAGGTGTGTGTTGTAAATATTTCACTTCTATAAGTACAGAACTCTAAGCAACAGTTCGAGTAGCTGACAGTGAACACAATCCATAGACTTCCATGGCATCTACAGCCTAATAAGCCCCGTACATAGATCCTAAAGGAAGATACGGTAAGACGTAGCTAGATGGGAAGCGATCCAATTCATTTTCCCCTGGAATTATATTTGGATTGTATAACTCAAATACCAAAATGCTGCAAGCCTTCAAAAAGCAATTACTTATGAATAAGGTCAGAATAAATTATTTTTCCTAATTAACAAATACAATCAAGTTGGAAGCATTTTGCATTTTTAGATAGTTTTTTTACCTTCAGTGGGCAGAAAGGGTGGGAATGTTGTGGCTTTGAAAGAGTCTGACCAAGAGCATTCACTTACACGCCACAATTATGTTCTCATTTGGTCCAGCAGTTTCTTCCCAGGTAGCCACCTACATCCATTGTAAGAGGGTCACAGTTTATTTTGGATTGAATTAAAATGAGGCATGTGAGAAGCTTACACACACAATCTTTTTTAAATGCAGGAACCACAGTCTTTTCCATTTCCTCTTTAAAACTGAAGACTGGGAAACTCATTAAGGAGACAAATTCATTCATTTTAAACACGTTATATAACTTGAGATTGTTAAATCAGGAAATGAAATGGAAAAGCTATTTCTTCTGTGAGACTTGTAGCAGTCCGTGGTGCTGTTTTACTAGTTAGCGTGTGTTGTTAAGGACTGTTCGCCTTATCTGGCTTTATGTGCAAAAACTCTGATGACTTGTATTTATTATATCATATCTGAATACTTGCAAGGTGGTTTCCAAGTTATTTGTAGAAATTCATAAACTGCATCGAATTAAGAAAAATGGTCAAGTCAGTGGTTACACTATTAAGTACTCTCAAATTTATATACTTCAAATTATGCTAAAATACTTTTCTGAAGGAATCAGACATATATGTTTACCTCTTTCCTTTTCACATTCATTTCCAGAAATTTACAAAGGTATTTTTATGCCACACAAGGAGACTATCTATGTGAAGAAGCATCTAGTCCAATTGACTCTAATCCTGTTAAATTATTCAGTCACTTCTTTTCTGCCTTCTTATGTCTACATTGTTGGGCGATGACAGATGCCTCATTTGTATAACCTGATGCATTCACTATTTTGGTTTTGATTACATTTTCCTGACTAAACAGTACAAAAGCCATGCTCTTTCCTTTTAATTTCTAATGCTATTCATTGACCTTACTACTCCAGCCTTCTAGTGAAAGATGAAAGTCAAAATATAGACATATAGAATAGAATACTACCCACATTTGAATTCTTAAGTGAAAACAGTCACTTAGAGTAAGGCAAAATTCCAAGATAAACTTTGGCAATGTATCACCAGGAAATTCTTATAGAAGAAAGGCTAGTATCTGTACCTGTGAATAAGACACTGCTCTTCTTAAAGTGGTTTAAGCAAGATTCCTAGGACACAGTAGATGAACAATGTATGTTAGCTGAACTGAATTATGGGTGTCAGCTGGGAGAGCTGACTGACTACAGCCGGGGAAATAGAACTTCTAAATAAAGAAGCGCGGAACACTGTAACATGAAGACATTGGTATCGCCTATATGTTAAAAGGGAACAAAGGAAAAGGACAGAGATGACTGGAAGACCTAAGGAATTATTCCAGAGCTTTCTATTTGATAGTAAATGTTTCACTATGCCACACCTATGTAATATTTTCTCTACATAAGTTTAACATTAGTAGTAGTACAAGAACGTATATACCCTCTCTTTAATCTTAGATGAAACACTCTCAACATTTTACCTTTAAGTGTTCAATACCTTTAAGTTTCAATAAGTTTTCTTATAAATAAATAGTTTTTCTTATAAATAAATTAGTTTTCTATTGTTCCATAGTAAATTACTCAAAAGGTAGATAGTTAAAACAATACACAGATAGTAGTCTTTTACAGATTAAGATAACTCATTTCTTTTTCTAGTTTCTAGGAGTATTTATCATGAATGGAAGTTCAATTTTATCACAATTTTTATACACACCATAAAAAATAATCATGGGTCACTTTTTGCCTTTCATTCTCAATATGATAAAATTTTGTGTCTGTGAAGTCAGTCTTTCAATTTACATGATCAAATGCATTGTAGTATTGTTTTCATAAACTGTTGGACTTCTTTTTGTCAATATTTTGTTTAGGATTTTGGTCTCTGAGTCCAGGGTAAAATAGGATTATAATGTTTCTTTTCTGTCACTGTTAGATTTTAATGACAGGTTTATGTCACCTCCAAGAAAAATATTCTCATGTTCTTTCTCACCTTGAAAGAGTAGGCTACAGAGAAAGTCCACATACAAAGGAGGCATGGGTGGCATCAGGAACTGAAGGTGACCGCGAGCAAGAAACTGAAGCCTTAGTCCAGCAGTTGCAAAGAAATTAATTTTTTCAACAACCCACAGGAGTTTGGAAGCAGGTTTTTCTCTTGTCAAGTATCCAGATGAGACCACAGCTGTGGTACCTTGCTTGAATGCAACCTTTTAAGGCCCAAAACAGAGGATCCAGATTAAATGTCCCTGATTCCTACTTCACAGGAAAGTTGTGGTAATGACTGTGTATTGTTTTAACCATCTACCTTTTGAGTAATTTACTATGGAACAATAGAAATCTAATATGCTTTCTATATTTTTAAACTGCCCCACCATTATTTAATCACTTACTTTATGGCCCAACAAAATACTTTAGGCTCAGCTTGTATTTATTTCCTGAATAAACTTGGAATTAATTATTTCTCTAAGGAAATTTGGTGCTTTTTAGTGGAGAATGAAATTTAAGAAAATAAGACCTGGCTTGGAAAGATGGCACACATCTATGATCCGGGAGCCTCAGGGAGGATTGCAAGTTGAAGCATAGCCTGGGCAGCTAAGCAATTTGGAGAGATCCTGTCTCAAAATAAAAAATTTAAAAAGAATGGCTGACATTGGAGCTCAGTGTGAAAGCCCTGGGTTCCATTCTCAGTACTGAAAAGAAAAAAAAAAAGGCCGAGTGCTAGCTAGATGTGTACTAAGGCTTATTGGACACAATTAAGAATAAATGTGTTTGTGTGTGTGTGTGTGTGTGTGTGTGCGTGTGTGTATACACTGACATTTACCTCTTTATTTCTATATCAGCATATAGTTTAGATTTATGTATAGAAAATATAGATTCACATTAGAAAACTCCCATTCTAATCTAATGCTATAGGATTTTAGTTTTTCTTTTTATTTATAACTCTATACTCTGACTAAAAGAAACCCAGCTCCCATCATCCTCCATATATTTACATATTGGATAAACTCTTTGCGTATGTAACCGATCTCTCATCATCTTTATCATACACTGTTTCACAGACACTCTTCTCAGCCTTCGCGGTCTCTACCATTATCCCACACCCTCAAAAGCTTCTACCTTGCTAGGCCCTGCCCCATGGAGTATGAAGTAAATAATCTAAGAAGGAAAGAAGGCCCAGTTATTCTTGACTGGGCACCAGACATGGTGTATGTAAAAATGTGAAGGGCAGAACGATGTTCTATCCTGCCCTCTCCCTGAGTATTTGTACTGTTACAGGCAGCTAGGATCCCTAACAATGGCAGTTTACTTTCAAAACCTCGTTATTGCAATAACTTGAAACTGGGCTTCCATCACTACAGGACCTAGAGTAACAGCGAACCTTTTAGAGCTTTCTGTGGAAATGAACAACGGCCTGTGGCACGCTTGCCACAGATTCGCCACCGCTGACCTGCAGCGTGACTTTTCAGTCAATGATAAACCATGCTTACACTGATAATCTCTTAAAATTGTAATGGAGTCCAAAAATTCTATCACCTACGGATGTCAGAACCTTTGCGATGTCATGGCGCAAAATACTATTCATGTGTTTGCGGTGATATGGCGTCATCAAACTTACTGCAGCGCTGGTTTTATAGAAGTACTGTACAAGGAGCTGGAGGTGTAGCCCAATGCTAGAGTACATGTTTAGCACGTGCAAGGCCCTAGGTTCAATCATCAGCACCATGATTGGTTTGTTTGTTTCTTTCTTTCTTTTTAGGTACTGGGGCTCGAACTCAGGCCCTTGCACTTGTGAGGCAGGCGGGGAAACCACTGAGCTAACTCCCCGGCCCAACACCAGGGTTTTTTTGTTTGTTTGTTTGTTTGTTTTTGTTTTTTTCAAAGACTGAAATGATAGCTCATACAATTATGTATCGTACATAATACTCCATAATGATAAGTGATTATGCCACTCATTTGAGTACTTATCATTCTAATTATTTAAACTGCTCTTTTAATTATAAAGGAAAAGTTTGCTGGAAACCCATGTGCACGAACACAGGCCGCCACCTTCTACAGCTCCTGCTTACTTCATCTCTTGACTGCATCATCTCTCTTGAGCTCGATTTCGTCTTGAGTTGTTTTGGCCACTCCGTCACAAAAGTCATAGAAAATCTGCTGCTAATTTGCCAGTAAGTTGCTATGTTGATCAGCTAACCCTAAAAAAGAAGCTTAAAAGAGTTAAGGAGCACAAAGGTGGAAAGTCAGTGATAGTTGTCATTTGTCCATCAGGCATGCCTCAATCTCGATGTTCTGTGTAAGTACACTATATGATGTTTGAACAGCGATGAAATTGCTAATGCTGCATTTCTTAGAATGTAGCCCTAAATTCAAGGAATTCATGAGACTGTATTTTACATTGAGCTTCACTTCTAGTTTTGGAATCCAAAGCTTGGATTCCAATTTTTGTCCTTCTAGCCCCATGAGGCTCACACAATCTCATTCCAGCTTCTCAAGTTCTCAGCTACTTCTAGAACTAAAAGAAACTGCTAGGAAAAAAGTACCCTAAAGTAGGCTCAGCTCTCTGAATTTGCTTCTCCTAGGCATTAACTCAGTAAGTCTTCACTACTTTATTAGCTTTCCAATGTAATCAAGCAATTTTCAAAGTATATTTTGTCCAACTCTCCTCACTATTAACACTAAGAGAGTTAGTTTAAGTCTCCTATGGTCAGTATCTTATTTTTCAACTAACAGTGAATAGTTACATATTGGTATTATTTAAGCACTTTATAGGCTTAATCTTATTTAATTTTAATGACCACCTGATGAGATGTAAGTATTATTAAGTAATCTTTTTTTATATCTGAGAATCTAAAGTCTAATGAGATTCAGTGATTTTCCCAAGGTCACACAGCAGTAGCAGAGGTCATCACGAATCTATCTGACTCCAGTGCCTCCTGTGAAGTGTTAAGCTGTGCTGTTTTCCACCGTTAAATTTCATGGCCTAGAACTCAGTCTCCCCGTAGAGGCAGACTTAGGTATCACCCTATTCTGACAATTTTGAAAGGCAAGATGAGAGTGGGGACATTTTTCTAAATCTGTTTAAATGTCTCTGGGACAAGGCCAAACCTAGCACTCAAGTTTGGGCCCCAAATGCCTCCATTTATTTTCCTTATTATCTCAACAAAAACAGTGATAGATTTTTAAATAAGTTAAATTACAAGACTTAAATGGGAAAAGCTCATTTTCCTAACCTACCTTTACAGACTTTGCGGCATAAGTCGACTTAGACTTCAGAAGCTTACTTGCCCTCCTTTTGCAGTAGGAATCATCAGTTGACACAAAATTGTGCACCCTAAGTGGATGTGATACAACCAGACCAGCAAGATGTGTCTCTCTGATACATCTGGACAGGAAACCTTAAATATGGTTTTCTTTTCCTAAAAAAAGAGATCCCATCCACATATGTTTTTGTTTTTCTTCCCAGCATTTTGGTGTGTGAAAACGTAAGACATGTTATTGCAGGTAGAAATTCTCAGGACAGCAGTAACACCTTGAAAAAGGGTCTAGGGACCCTAAAAATTCTGTCAGGAAGGAAGAGTGAGGTGTTTTGATCCAAGATCCTTTTATTTGTACTCTTTATATGAAAACTAGAACAAGTTGGCTAAATTTTCTTGAATATTCTTGGAAGTCATTCTCCTAACCCATAAATAGTTCATACTTTCCTATCAGTATAATTTTACTAGTGAGGTTGTGAAATGCAATTTCTGGACTTTCAGTTTTTCTGTAGAACATTACATTCATTGTATCATTTTGAATTTTAAATATAACATCTGGTACTTCTTCAGAGAAGGTGATAAGCAATCTTTCTTACATGGTGTTTGTGAAGTTTGAAAAGCATAAAAGGCAGATGAGGAAAAGTATTTTCCTTTCTTTTCTTTTTTTGTACCAAGGACCAAACTCGGGTCCTTGCGTTTGCCAAGCAGGCAGCAGAACCACTGAGCTAAATCCCCAGCCCACAGGCAGATGAATATAGACACTTCTCAATGTAAATAGAAGCATTAGACAGTAACCCTAACTGTACAGCTAAATATAGAGTAACTAGAACAGTCTATTAGTATTTTAGGCTTTTTTTTGTAATGCTTTATTTGGTATGTTTCATTTTTGGCTCCAAGCAATGGTTAATAGTTTTCCAAAATAGATTCCCGCTTAATTTGTAATATTTGATCATAATCAAGTCACACTCTACCTGGACTCCACCACTAGTAAATACATAGATAGAGGACGCATAACACCACAATAGGGACCTCTTTCCTTTCTTCTGGTCTAGATCCTTCTGGGAGAAACAGCACAGTAAGTTATCCATGCTCCTACAGAGCTGCTCTTGTTGAACTGAATTTTGGTATTATCAGGTCTAGACAGAGAGATAAGAATACTGAGCAATAATGGAACACTGTGTCAATCTAATGTTTTCAAAGTATTTTTCAAAAACTACTTAGTGTAGATTGTGGAGAGAAATAATTTATAAAAGTGAAAATAAATTAAATTGATCTTATACTTAAAATAAGAAATGTGACAAATACACATTATAAAATGCAAACATTAGAATTAAACAACTTCTTGGGAAGTAAGTTAAGTTATGTAAAATGTGGGTAAAAATAAATCTCCCTTCCCTAGTAAAATCCTTTAATTATATGAATTGTTCATATTCAGAATTTCAGCTTCAGGTTTCTGAGAGATGGCTGATTTCAGAGCTAATGGTACATCCATATTGTGATATCCAACTTGTTCATGTGCCACAAAATATTGGTTCTAGATAAGATTTTATCCCCTATTTTGACCTAAAAGAGTAATATTTTGGGCAGACTTACATTTGGTGAGCTCAATTTTACCAGTTATATATGAAGTCACATATAAAAATATGAGTCAATTGGCACTGAATTTCTAATTTGTTGAAGACAAGATTTTAAAGTTCTTTATGTTGACTGTGAATAAAATCAACCCAGTGGAGAAAAAGATAAAGTTACATTTATTTGAAGCTAATTAAGATTGTAATCAAGAAAACATATTCAAGGAATCTTGAAAAAAATGTTCTGAGGTTTTATAAAATGACTGCTATATTTGTAGCTTTAAACTGAGACAGAGATCACCATAAGGAGAGAGGACAAATTCCTGGGTCTTTAACCTGTTACTTATGAGAAGTATGGTTTGTGTTTTCTTTGAGGCAATCAGGGACTTAAAAGCTATTTTTGCTAAACAAAACAGAGACTCTTCACATGAGCCTACAGATGCTCAATGGGTAACTAAGAACAGAACAAAGCTTTACTTTTCATTTTGTATCTGTTCCCTTTATTATCTTTAAAACTTTGAGTTAGATCTTTGTCCAGTTCTGCATATAGGCATGTTATTCATGTAGGGAGTATTTGTCTGAAAACTGGCAGTACAAAATGGGTCAGCCCTAAATTTTTATGATTATCTCATCCCACTTCAAAACTGAGGACACTGAGATAAGAGGTTTATAGGTACGTTCAATTACTGATGAGTACCTAAAAGTCTCCAGTCATTGCCCTCATCCTATGGTCACCTTGGTTTCCAGCAGGGTCTCCAGAAAACTGAAACTATCCAATGTAAAAACAATAGGACATCTCCAGAGCCATCTTGGAAAGCCAAACTGAAACAATGACTGACCAGACCATAGCCCACCTCAGCCAATCCATAAAATCTGGGCTACTTCTTTGTTAATGGGCCAGTCATATCCTCTCTGTTAGAGTTGGGTGTGCTCTTCAAACTAAGGTCCTTCCCATTTTCAGTTTCTTTGTAACTTTGCCTAGCAAGTTTGTCTGTGCCTCTCACTGAATTATCCTGAAATGCTTTTCTATAATGAGACATCAAGGATCTGCTTGGGTCATTTTGAGGTCCCCATCTCCTCTTTAGGGAGAACTCCTTGAACCCCATCCAGGTACAAAGCCACAGGGGAGGGTGGAGATTAAGTACCTTGTTAGGAATTATATCTAGTGCTGGCAAAATTTAGAAAGTATCATAAGAAAGGGATTGACTGCAGTCTCAGTTTGAGTGTTTGGGGCAGTAAATTAAGCTCAGCAGAAGCTAACAATGTTTCAAGAAACTAGGCTTGGATCTGGCCACAGTTCACCTCTGAAGGAGGGTAAGAAAGTATCTGAATCCTAGTTCGAAATTTCATCTGTGAACTTGTCTAACATCAGGATGCTTCCTGATTCCATTTTCAGCACCCAAACCAGTACTACTCCATTTTTATTTTTTCCTTACACTGAATAACACGCTTGGAAAAAGCCAAGCAAGTTGGCTCTTTATTTCACTCCTGGGTATAATATTATTAGCTAAAACAAGATCTGTATAAATGTATCTTTTTTTACCAGAACTGGGGATTGAACCTACAACCCAAGCCATTTTTATTTAATTTTATATGTGTATGTATGTATGTATGTATTTTTGCGACAGATCTCAATAGGTCTCTAAATTACCCGGGATAGGCTGGAATTGCTAAATTTCCGGTACCACACCTAGCTGTGAATACATTTATTTTTATAAGCATTTTTTAAAAAATGTTAAACTCTATTTTCTCTACTAGGACATGGGGACAATTCTATTTTATTCTTAATTTGAAGAAATTACTTCTCAGCATTTGATCTGTTTTTTGCCTTTCAAATACTGAACATTAAGCAACTAATTGGATTTTTCTTTTAGTGCTTGCTACTAATGCATTCAGCCAAATTAATAACTTACTCATAAAAACTCATGGTCATTTTGTGGAAGAAAGAAATATTTTTAAATTTAACCTCATCCATGGCTTCACTTTAAGTTCCTACCATTGTTTTTCTTTCCTACTTAACTGTCTTGCTTTATTTTCAGTATCCTCGTAAACTACACTTAATCCTTTCTGGAAGGAGAAAAGTATATAAAAATAAATCACCATAAGTTCCTAACTTAGTAAAAGCTTTATTCATTACATTTGCAGAATAGAACAGTATATTGAGAGAATGGAACATTACCTCATGAGATTGGCAGGATTCCGTTCCCTGGGGATGGGGATGACACTTTAGGCTTCAGCACATCAAGGAGAAAAGGGGGATAATGACGCAACGTGAGGGCTTCAATTGAGGCTGGTACAGCAGAGCTGAAAATGGGACCCATTTCCTGGCTCTGCAGAGGCTGGGCCTTGGGGACACAGAACTATCACATAAGTTATTGTTGGAAATGCCTGTGGGAAATACCTCAATTGTATGCCTCAATTCTGGTGGCGTTTTTGCTCCTTTGCATTTCTACTTTCTCCAGTATATACACCTGGCTTAGCTGGTTGAATTACTCCTCACATAACTGGTTTATGATTCCCTTTGTCTGATACTCTCTTTTCCCACTGACAGTTGTAACTACCTCGCAGCTTGTGGTTGACTAAATGAATGACGTATCTAAAGAAAGTTAGACAAGACATGCTTTTAAAATGGGTAGAAATTAAGTTCCTCATAAAAATGAAATAAAATGTGGAAATTTTAAGCAAGATACACAAAGGACATATAAATAATATTTGTGTTAATTAATATTAATGCCTGTAACTGTACTATACATTTCCTATGCATCTCACATGTAATCTTCACAAAAGCTCCATGAGGTGAGTAATTGCCTTCCTTTTACAGAACCGAACAGTGAGACTCAAAGAGGCTGTAGTTACCACAGAGCTTAGCTAACTTATGTTACCAACTTGTGCTACACACGA
The DNA here is from genome assembly GCF_012274545.1 of Fukomys damarensis. Lineage (NCBI taxonomy): Eukaryota > Metazoa > Chordata > Mammalia > Rodentia > Bathyergidae > Fukomys > Fukomys damarensis. Next base: position 19,600,367 of record NW_022900945.1, on the reverse strand, counting down.
ATGGACTGACATATTTTACAGCTCATTGCAAAATCTGTAGGTGTAATCAGAAAACACCTTCCTTAAAGCATTTAAGATGATGCTTCATTGGGAGCAAAGGGATGATTGTAACCTGTAAATAGATGCCCATGTGATGAGAGGAAGAATATCCCCTTTGAAATAGGAAAATGTATTTAAAATGTTCATATAAACCTCCTAGGAGCTTTTTAAAGTTGAGAGACAGCCCAATTATAAAGAGCCCAGAACAAGATTTAGGGTTTTGGTGTGACCATAACTAAATTCATTATGTTCCTTGAGATTTGGCTTTCTTATCATCCCCCCGCAAAAGTGAAACAGCTGATAGCTTGGGTCCCCAGCAGCTCTAATTCATAGTAGTGCTGTGATCACTGGTCACCTTCAGGAAGAACAGAAGATAGACTCTTGCAGGAGAGTAGGCTTGTTCAGGTCTTTGTAAGCCACACGGCCTGTTCTCTGACTGGTGGACAGCAGATTAATAGCATAGATTGTGGTGAGCAGAGCTGCATCCAGAGAAAATATGAGAAGTCAGAGAAATTGATTAATTAGATGTATATGTTTACTCAGAGTTTCATTATCTCTTGTTGTCTCACTTCCTTGCTGATCACCTTCAGACACCTGATACCTTTTTGCCACCTGTGAATGGCACAGAATTTCTCATTAGAGTTTCTTGGCACATCTTTTCATGGTGCTTACTGTCCCCAGACAGTGCCTGAGCATTTGAGCATTTTCAAATATATTCTTGGAGCATCTGAATTTCATTTTCATTATTCCCTAGGTGCCAATAGTAAGAGCCTAATTCCTTCTTATAGGAGAGGGACCCTTCAAGGACTTAGAACCAAGAATCAAATGAGGCAAAGTTAGAAGACGTGTATATGAGCTAGTTGAATTTAAGGCAAAGTATGGATAAAGGACTTAAAGTTACATACTACCAGGGAGTGTTCTTTCATTCAAGCCAACAGATCAAATATTTATTAAGTGTGAGTATGTGGCAGAGGCTGAAGTCTTTCCACTCTCATGCAAGCTTCAGTTGTACTCTAAGGACAACTGTAGGACTCATTTCTAGAAAGGGTTTCTGTACTCAACTGCTGCCTCTTTTCCGAGTTGGCTGACCTTTGAAATGTAACCCAGACGGAAACACAAGGCCCTAAACCCAAGATGAGTCCCAAAAGACCTGTGTCTACTTCCCATCCCTTAGACTCTGCCTCATCCCTCTTACATCCTCAGAATCACAAGTACTTATTTCCTAAAGGGAAAATGCCTTGATAAATGACAGAGAAAAAAAAAAAGAACACAAAAATGGAAATGTGGCACAGGTGATTATATCAATGTATCCAATAAAGACATAGATTTCTGTGGAAGTAGGGAAATGTGACGTATCATAATAAGCACCACAGTACAGGTATGTATTACTTGCATTTGAGCATAGACTTGGAAATTTTCATACACAGGACTACTTAGAGCTGGACTTTCAAGGATGGATATGTTTGCCAATTTAAGCAGTAGGGTGGTTCCGTGCCTAGGAAAGTACATGAGGAAAATTTAAAAGGTGTTACATGCACAGACTGTTTAGGAAGCAGCAAAGAAAAGAGTGAAGTTTGAGCAAAGGACCCATAGGACCAGAACCGAGAGATAAAGTGGAGGGGAAGAACGATTGAAAGCAGAGCCTGAGAACTTCGCTTGAGGAAATCAAACAGAGGAGACTAAATGGGGTAGGTCTTTACATTTTCTAGATCAAAGAAGTACTAACACAGTATTGGTGCTGGACAGGGGACTCTTGGAATAGTTGGGAAACGAAGAGCCTAGTCTGAGTAATATCTAAACCTAGATTATTTAAAGGCAGCTTCTCCAAGAATGCTGTAGGAACTAGACCAGGTGACCACAGATCCTTCTTTGTCTTTCTCTGGTTTTAAAAATACTAGACACAAACTAGCAAAAATCTGTAATGGTATCACAAACGGCCAGGGTGAGGGGTGTTGTTACTGAGGCTTCTGCCTGAAGCATCTTTATAGTAGTGACTATTTTATTTTCTTGTCTAACTCTCCAGAAAGCATTGGCCAAGTCAGATTCCTACACTTCTTCATGCAAAGCATTGGTTGTTTTGTTGAAATATATGGCCTAATTCAAAAAGCTTTGTGGGGGAGAAAGAGAGGGTGGGAGGGAAAGAGGGGGGAGAGATGGGGGGAAAGAGGGGGCAGAGAGAGTGATTATGTCATGGAGTTAGAGATTTGAGCTGAGAGTTCTCCTGCAGCCTGGCAACAAGTATGGCATCTACTAGGTAGGTAGGGATGAAGAAAACTGAAATTCACACTGCCGTTAGCAGGCACAAGGCACCTAGAAACTTGAGGTACTTAGACTACCTTCCTGCCTTTCTAGACTCTCAGATCCAGGATTGTGACCAGAAATATGTATGAAAACAGCACTTTATTGAGCAGACACTGCTGTGTAGGGTACATGGCAGTCAGCCTGACACGGAAGAGAATCACAGTTTCACCCTTACTTTCCATGTGATTTGGTTAATTGCTACACTTTGAGTCTCAGTTTCCTCACCTGTAAAATAATCTTAATGTTATGATTAAGTGAGACGGTGACCAAGTATATGTAAAGTGCCTGGCTTGCTGTGTAAGCACTGAGCGTTATTTCTTCTTCCTGAGTCGTAAGCAGCCCCTAATACATACATTCAGTCTTCCCTTATTTAGAATAAATTATCCCTGTTCCTGAAATCTCTTAACTGAATTGTGTTTCCCAGCCTCTTATTATCTCTGTGGTTGTTTACAGACAAGGCTTCTGACTCTCCTTTGATGGCATTTAAGCACAGCCCAACCTTTTGGGAACTGATGGGCACAGTGATAGCATATGCCAGTCTGTCTTCTTCTCACACATCACACTGCCTCCACTTCCAGTACCCTCCTGCCTCCTGGGACACAAGCCAAGCTGTGAGATGCTTAGTCACTACCCTAACCCTTTCCAAACGGTGGTGATGACTCGTCCTCACAGCATCCACTTCTGGGACAGACTTATGGCAAAGATTCAGTTGTTATCAAGAAGCAAATCATGTCTCTTCAGTTCCCTCATTTCTGCGGATAAAGGAATCACAAAGACTGAGGGAGGAACTCTCGGCTACAAATCCATCTGTGGCATTTTAAATTCAGCAATGGAGAAAGTGACTCTGTAAATTCCTTGGGGATCTATAATTGACACTCACCGCTGAGCAATACCTTATTAAGACATAACTAATACAAAACCGGTGCATGTCTAGGCCTTCCGTACTGGACAGATACTTCAACTGGAATTGAACTAAAGTATTAATTTTTCTGTCTAAAGTGACTAACTTCTAAGTAAGGAAAGAAACCCAGAAAGTTTTCCTATTACATAAAAATAATCACATGTTTAATTAACAGTTTTTAGCAGACATTCAAGGGTCTATTGTGTGCCAGACTGTATTTTTAAGGACTTAATATGAGTTATCTCATTAAGTGAGAATATCTATAATATTTACAATATAACTAAGTCTGTCATTGTTGCTTTTCTCACAGAATTAATTTCCATAAGTGTCAAAACAGAGGCCAAAAGCATTTATGCTTTCGTCTGGAATAGAATCAGATCCCATGAATGAAACCTGGGAATCAGTCTCTTATATGTACGTAGCTCTACAGCTTTCACGGTAACTGAATTTCAGGTCAAGGTAATATTCTCCTGCCCCTATCAAAAATCTTCTTAATTCCTCTTACCACCAAAATTTCATTAATTCTTATTCTTCCAACTTAAAATGTTTGAGTGCTTGACACCTTGTTTTGAAAACTCCTTGTGCCTTTTCAGAATGTTTATAACATTAAAATGATGGTGTGATGCTGGTAAAGTTAAGATGAGACTCAGAAGTGGAACTTTCCACAATAGAAACCAGAAAAATTCCTGGCTTTTGTTTAGCTTCTGACTCTTACAATCATATACCACTAAAATTTGTCATAAAGACCAACAGGAGACCTACAAACTTAGCTGATCGGCAAATTTTGATCTTTAAGAAAATGGTTGAATCAATTTTTATTTGGAAACTTCAGACAAAAAAACTGAATTTAGAAAATCCTCTCTAAGACAGTTACAAATGCTTTTAAACCTTATCCCAAATTTTTCACTTCTCCATTGATACAGTACTATTAAGGTTTTCTTGAGCTTATTTCGTGATTTCCCAGTACAATTGAATTGATCATTGGACTACATTTTAGGTAATGCATTCCATAGTCATTTTAATGAAAAGTGTGCAAGGAACTATTAAGAAGCTAAAAATCTGCCATATTAGACTTAACTTGAAGTTTTTAGACCTCTTGTTTCATTCAAAAGTAGCTTGTATCTACTGAAAAGTAAAAATCTTTTAAAAATCATTCCTGTTCTTTCCCCTCTTCATTTCTTCCCTGAAAATGGAGGGTAAAAAACCAAGTCTTTAAAATATTTATCTGACTAATGAACAAAGGAATGAGGCCTCTTAGTTTATACAAGAACTGTGGGGTTAGCATGAGTCACAGCACCACTTCTGGGGGTGACTGGTTTTGCTGGCTTTTTCTTCAGTAAAAAGCACATGTGGGGGGTGCCTCCTGACTACAGATATGATGGGAGAGTTCAGGAGGAGGGTTGCAGAAATGCTGATGAAGTAATCAAGATCATCTGTTGAACTTGGTTCAAGAATGTTTAACCCCTTTCAAATCACTACTCAGATAATATAAATGAGTTTTCTTGACTGTTATAGATGTTAACTTGACAAATTTTTATTTCTATTATTTATCAATACCAGAAATGAAATGAAATAAATATATATGCAAGCTGATGCTTCTCACAGCCTCCTTGCATTCAAAGCTTCTTTTTGTTAAAGAGAAAGAGAAAGAGAGAGACTGACATGGTGGCAAATAATAAAATTTGCTTCTGACCTCTTCCCATCTATGTGCTGAACTAATTAAATTATTTTTATTTCTACTCAAAGGAGAAATTAATTACTAATTTTTGTTAAAGCTTTCAGGCAAATTGGATGCCTGATTATCAAACTAGTTTTCTTCTGACATTTTATCTTCTATTCTCTCATAAACATTTTCACAATGCCTAGTACTAGCTATTAAAAAGCACATTTCTTACCACAAATCCCAGATAGTTGTACACATGGAATGTTAAAAACATGATCGTTGCTTTTCATATCTTATACTGTACCTGAGTGTAGAAGGATTTCAGTGCGCAGTATTAGACTATTAGACTCTGAGTTAGGCCCTTCTATTGACTTACCCTGTCAATGAAAATCTGATCAATTAGGCCAAGTGCAGAAACTTTGCAGTATATTATTCAGAGGTCCTCAGAATTATGTGTGTGGGTGTCTGTGTGTGTGTGTGTGCGCGCGCATGTGTGTACAGGCATCCATTGGTGATCACAGAGGATGATTCCAGGATGCCTTGCAGATTCCCAAACTCACAAATACTCATGCTTCTTCTATAAAGTGGCACCATGCTGTGTCTGCAGAGTGCCCCAGGGGACAGTTCCTTCGGAGTGAGTGGCTAAGGGCCATGCAGCACCAGCAGTCCTCACACTCACACTGCTGACCCACTGTGCTACAGCTTGAAACCTCAGGAGAGCTCCTTCCTCCTGTAATGCTCTTCCTGCACTCTGTACCAAGAGGGCAAAGCATCCTGCTCATTTTGGTAGAGAAAAGAATTCCATTCATGAACACCTAGCAGATAATAAAGGGTGAATCTGGAATTGAGGTACAATCAACTGTTACTGGTGCAGAATCCACTCAACTTGCTGCTTTGTTTACTAGAGACTCTTCTTTCCGTCTCTGGTAAAGATTAATGGAAAGGATTGAGGAAGCAATTAAGTTGACAGATCATGAATTTACAGCAGCTCTACTTTGCAGAACTGTTTGCTTTTTCAGCAGTTTTTAGTCACTCTGTTATAACAGTACAGAGTACAGATATGTGTAGCATGGATCCAGACTTGGGCTTTGCTGGTGGGGATGAAAAGGAAAATAGTTGTGTGTCAAAGTCTTCATTGAAACAAAAGAAAGCTTCAGAAGACAGTGAATAACACTACCAAGGTGGAGTAGAAATAGGACAGTGAAGTAACACGAGCCTCAAAAAGATAAGCTTTTACGGAGTGGATGACAGTGATTTGGAAGCAACTGAGGAAAGCCAGTGAAAAGGAAGACAGTAAAAGCATAACAAAGAAGGGAGCTGGCCATTCACCTGCAGCTTAAAAAGACAAGGCATGAGTGACAGTTACTCACCTCAAATGTTCTAATTTTGAGACAAGCCTTTTTTTTTCTTTTTATTGAGTTCATTGGTACAATCTCGGTATACAATACAGTTACAGTCATTATTGGGATCTTGTGCCTTTACATAACAGGTCTTGGTTCTCATTTCTTCCCCTTGTCCCTGCCCTCCCTTCACCCCCTTCCTCCCCTCCCCATTTACAAACACTTTATTTCCATTTTTTCAATTTCTCATATTTTTCCCTCTCCCTTATTACCTTTCCCCCACCCTTCCCACTTCCGCTACACCTTTAGCCCTTTTCTTCCTATTTCACATTGTCAATTATCTCATTAGGATCTTATATACTATTATAGTTTTTCACACCAGAGAAACTATTCGGTATTTCAGTTAAAGAAATCTCTGTATGAACATTAAAAAATAGGGAATCCTAAAATAAAACTAAAAAGGAAAGTAAAAGAGAAAAGGCAATGATGTAAGATTAAAGTAATCCTTAATTCTGAAGATGAAAATGGTCCCTTAACATGTTTAAATTGCTTCTTGCTCTTGTAGTCTTATCTTATTCTTTTTTTTATTATTTAGAGAATACTTTATTAGTTTCTATATTCAAACCCAAGTAGATATGACCTTACATATTTAGTACAGTGTGTTACCTCTGTACAAATGGAAAAAAAAAATAAATTAACATTTCTAGACCAATATGGCTGTCCATTTCTGTACGATGCCAACTCAACACAGTAAATTGGGATAACTTTTTCCAAAGTTGATAGCACCGTTAAAGTTTCCCAAAATTCAATTTATAAATAAAAAGACTAATAATAGCAGTATGTTATGCATCAATAGCAGCTTTTCCAGGTTCTGCAGTCATCTGAACAAAATTATAGACATTCAGCACATTCCATTAAAAAAGCAAAAAAAGGGGCCGGAGATTTAGTTCAGTGGTTCGGTGGCCTGCCTGGCAAGCGCAAGGACCAAAAAATCCCTGGTACCAAAAAACAAAACAAACAAACAAACAAACAAAACAAAGAAAAGAATAATATCCAGAAAACAGCGAAGTTCTGTTGCTGTTGTGGTACCTAGCACCATTTTTTTTTTTAAGCATCTTAATCATCATCTGGAAAGAGAACATTCTGGAGTAATATCGTTAACTATAGCTCTGATAAAGCATGGTCACTACTATGTATCATAAAGCAGGTACAAGATATTTTACATTCACAGAGGTACGATACAGTACCATCCTACATCAATAATACTAGAATCAGTTTTGGTTTGAAATTGCTTTGTGACAAGTTTTTTTGATAGCTGGTGTTTCTGATTTTATAAATGTTATGAGGGCTGTCATAAGCTTACAAGAGGGCAAGGAGAGTCCCATTCAGGAAAGAGACTTAGTGTTCAGAAGAGTGGTCAGGGTCCTGCTTAAATCCCAGAATACTTGTAAATTTTTAAACCTATGTATTTATTTGTTTATTTGGTACCAGGGATCGAACTTGGGACCTTGGGCTTGTGAGGCAGGCGGTAGAACCACTGAGCTAAATCCCTGGCCTAAACCTATTATTTTTTTCCCCATTTTATTTATTTATTTTTCTCATTGAGTTTATTGGTACATTTTAGGTATACAGCACAGCTACATTCATCATTGGGATCTTGTACTTTTACATGACAGGTCTTGGTTCTCATTTTTCCCCTTTCCCTGCCCTCCCTTCAACCCCTCCTCCCTTCCCTATTTACAAAGACTTTATTTCCACTTTTTGATTTTCTCATATTTCTTTTCTTTTCCCTTATTTCCTTTCCCCTACCCTTTCCACTTCCCCTACACCTTTAGCCCTTTTCTTCCTATTTCACATTGTCGATTATACCATTAGGATCTTGTGTACCATTATAGTTTTTCACACCAGAGAAACTATTTAAACCTATTTATCTTTAACTTGGGTAGAAGAAAAATGTGACCACTTTGTAGAAAATTGGAAAAGTGAGAAAAAAAGGAAATACAGTAGTCTATCGACCCTCATGTAAGTATGTGGATGGTTCACTTACTATGTTTTTCACTTCCTACGTTTTTAAATATTGTTTTAGTGATACACAGTTCTGTATATTTTCACATTAAAAACTCATAAGAATTCTTCACATGGATATGTCATCACCATAACTAAAGTCTAAGCACCTGCCTAATAGTCCATTTAGGATGCATTATAATTTATCTTCTCAGAATTGTTGGCAAGTTATTCAGCGAACTATGATCTGTGGTCATGAATGTCTATGACTATTCATTCATTTTTGTGCCAGAGTCAGTAGTTTTCAAATTCAAGAAACAAAATCATGGCTATTGATGAGGAGTTTCCTAGGCCACATTTTTTAATACAACATATCTCTGATGACGTGATAGTGATGTCTTTTGTTCAAGAGGTACGCACACAACTCTATCTGAAGTTTCCTTGATGCAGCCTTAAAGGAAATACTTGCATGCATTTTTTTAGTCTTTTGTAACTTAGAAGTGAAAGAGGATAGAGGAGCTCTAGAAGTAACACATTTCTTTAGTAAGAATAGATTTAGAAATTTTACTCATCGTGAGCATTTCAGAAACTGGTCCTACCTCCACTGCGGCTACCACTTTGTGCTTCAATTCTTACTTGTGCAACTGGTTAAGACATTAGAGTAAAAGAAATTCATAAATGTTTTGGGATGGATTTTAGTTGCCATCTGTGGAAGTCCATTTTGAATATGGGATTCTTTGACAGGAAGTCAGTCTCTGAAGAGACTGGACATTCTCACAGGGAACTAAGATACAGGAAAAAGAAAAATCTGAGGGAACTTGAAGAACTCAAAGCTGAGCCAGTAAATCACTGATGTAGGAGCTGTTAGGATCCTCAGTCTACAGATAAGATTAGTCTCAAAATCTGTAATCATCCCAGGTCTACTGGTTGGGGTATAATAATATGACCCGCATAGGTTAGAGGAATATAGGACAATAGGACCAAGGAAGTGGTCCTTGCATTATCACTATAAAACAAGAACTATGTTGGGAGTGTGCTAGAGATGAAATGGTTGGTACCAGTTCCCAAAACAGATTGCTAAATTTTAAGGCATTTTGCAGCTGCTTGTTAGTTTTGTATTAGTTATCAGTTGCATATCTGTAACACATACGTTGTCATGACAGAAATATGCCACAAAATGCTACAAATCAACACCCCCACACATACACCTAAACATTTATTAGCACACCCCTGGTGATTCACTCATCAAAGGCAACTTCGCTTTTTCAATTTTCTTTGGAGAATCCACCTATCTGATCCCCAGTTTTCTCATGTATAAAAATGTGAAAACCAGTGTTTAGACTGGAAAGATATTTTAGAAATTATCAGTCCTAAATTTTTATTTTTCTGTTGCTATGTGTTCTAACTAGAGAGTGTTTTTTTTTTTCCCCCTCAGAGTCAGAATCCACAGAGTCATCTGTCACTTGGTAGGAAAATCAGCATGGTTCACTCTCCACTGAAGCAAAATCCTTAGCAGGTGAAGCCTAAGGTGTTGCAGAGCTTGGCACAGAGCTTACAGGGATGGGCCAGGCAGCAATGGGAAATCCAAGGCTAGGAAGGGAAGGCATGGACGAGGAGCCCAGTAGGCCAATTGCATCAGAAGGGTCAGTCAGCCATTTCAAAAAGAAGTAGTAGGTTCTTGTGATTTGTTGGATTAGGGTGAGATCTTATGAGTTGAGGTGGGAAAAGATAAGGCACAAACCCAGGACAACACGAGAGTTTTTATCCAAACAGGTAAAGGCACTTGTCTGGCAAAGTCTAGACATAAAACAACAGACAAAAGAGAAGAATGAATTTTCTAAAGTTGATGCTGAATTTCAGGAAAAGAAGTCTATTCACTGGCACTTCTGCAGTCTGTAGGGTCTATTTCAAATTCCCTAACACACACATTACATACACAATGTCATCAGCTAGTCTAATCTTCTAGGCTAGGAAGTCCACACTTCAAGGCTTTATGACCAAAGGAACAGATTCCTAGCTCAAAAAATCCTTGAAAGAAATCTTAGGAAAAAAGGATGAGAGTTCCCCCCCGCCCCAAACTTTTCTAATCTTTTTTTTTTTTTTTTTCACCCAGGATCAAACTCAGGACGTTGCACTTCCCAGGCAGGTGCTGTGCGGTTGAGCTACATTTCCTGGCCCTGTTAACCTTTATTTCTATGTTTTACATCTTTATAATCAATGCAGTTGATTTTGATTATCTCAGAATTGGCTTACTGCTTGATGTTCAGACTATACCTAAGTTCATTAGGTTTTCTTTACTCACTAGTAACCAGTGGAGCAACTGAATAATATTTGGAATAAACAATTTAAATAATAAATTTTAGAACGGTGCAGTGTTTCGTGCCTATAATCCCAAGTACTCAGGAGACTGAAGTTGGAAGATCACTTGAGACCAGGAGATGGAGGCCAGCCTGATCAGCAAAGCAAGACCTCATTTCTAAATCAATCATCAATCAATCAATCTACTCTCTTTTTTATTTAATAGCAGGTATGCAGGCTAAGGAATAGAGCTCTTTCAGTACTAGGAGCAGATGACCAGAATCAAATGAGGACCAATATCAAGAGAAAAATATGATCTCTGAGGAACAGGTACAAATGGAGGCAGTTTTTATGAACTTGACTATGATAGAGTCAGTTGGGGGCCCAAATCAGAGCCCAATTAGGGGGAACTGGAGTTTTAGCTTGAGGGAGGGTTCTCAGATCACTCCAGTCCAGTGTGCTATGACACAGGATGAGAGGGAAGGGGTGTTGATTTAGGAAAACATGAGGCATTACATGATTACAAAGTAATTGGTTTATAATAGTCTTATTTTGTTAGCATAGATGATGAAAGAAAGATGTCAAGTCGACAATAACACTACTAACAGCTCACAAGTATTGTTCTCCCACAAACCAAAGGTCTTTAGCCATAGTTTAATCATTTAAATTCTCCAGTAGCAGTGTCAGCTTTTTCTGCCTTACAAATCCAGCATCCAGCACAAGGAGACATGCTTAATTTATTTCACAACCTTTTTTTTTTTTTTTTTTTTTTGCTACCAGGGATTGAACTCGGGTCCTTGCACTTGCAAGGCAGGCCACCGAACCACTGAGCTAAATCCCCGGCCCCTTTCACAACTTGTTTTAAAGGGGACTTTACTCATTGCTATTCAAATAATGTTTGATAAGCAAATATTCGTTAGGTATTTTACGAACCTAACCTTATTAGATAAAAATTGTTTTAAGAAAACCAATTAAGTGTGTCTCATGGAGTTTATACAGTCAATTTTCCTCCTGAGACTATGTACTCTCATATATGTCTGAAAGAAAATATTTTTCAGCTTCCTCAACAATGGAATCATAAATTTGGGGGGGTTCCGGGGATAGAACTCAGGTACTTGCACTTGCAAGGCAGGCACCAGTACCACTGAGCTAAATCCCCAACCCTAGAATCATAAAATTTTGATAAATGAGAGTACTAAAATGGATGGGAGAGAAGGGAATACATTTGGGCCACTAGAAGAAATTTTATCTTCCCATTTGTTAAACGGTACTAGATCTGTATGACCAACATGCTAATTATAAAAGATGACATCTGTGATACTCACTCCAGGAAACAGGATTTGGGTGAACTAATAAAGCTGATGTGAGAACAAGGGCACAGAGTGAAACTGGGCACATCGTACCATTAGTCATGGGTACTAAGAGCAATGGGGAGAATATACGAGTGAAGAAAAGAGGGTCCACGGCTAGTGTAAAACATTACTGCTCACAACTTAAACGATTTTGTCTTAAGAAATCCTATCTTATCAGGCTTATGATTTTTTTAAAATTAGAGAACCGAATGATTGCACTTCATAACTGATGGATTGTGTAGAATGCACCAAATACGCATTGATGTAAAACAGCTGTTTGTGATTTCCAATGCCAGCATCAGAGAAGCCAAATAAAATTAAGATGTTCTGGCACAAAACTAAGACATCATTGTAATCATCAAAATGCCTTTTACACATTGTCCTAAGCTCATTGTGTAACTGTCTGATCCTCTTGATAAATTCTTCTCAGCCGCTGAGCCAGTTATCTCGATAAATTCAACATCCGTGATTTAATCTTGAAAGATAACTATTACAAATTAATGACCATGCAAGCCCCTCGTGATGGAGTACTTCTCCATCGGTTCTGCTCAGTAATTTCACTGTGCCTTGTTCCGTTTTTAAAAGCTTATTTTTAGTTTTATTAATATCTCCGTCTGGAGATGAGTATATAACTTTTTTTCTGTGGTGGCTTTCTTTCCCAGGTTTTTCTTTTTTGCTTCACCCAGTAGTGTTGCAGTACTGCCTCAGTTATCCCTGCACCATCAAAATTCAATTTCTGAGAATGTTAGATGAATTGTGAACAGTCTGCTGTTGTCAGCGGTCATGTTTTATGTTTTCTGAGATGTTTCTGCAACATCTAAATAATAAATAAACTAATATACAGTTAGCCCCATTGATTATTGTTTATGGACAACTGAACATAAACCCTCTTTCAGGAATAAAGATTCTGGGATAAATTAGAAATACTCAAGTTTTTAAAAATCTTGGTTAGACCAGATTTGGTCAAACCAACCTAGTCAAATTTTCCTTGCCTTCTTTAGCTTAAATTCTTCATTAATTAGAGCTAGAGTAGAAATTTAAACTGTAAACCAGCTGGACTTGTATAAATACCACATTCTCCAGCAGACAAAACATATTTGAAACTTTTATCCTTAATTCACTACGCCATTTCTTTTAAGAGGTTCTGACTGTATATAGTGCTTGAAGGACTACAGGAAATTCTGAAAGATATTATCGATAAAACCACATGAAAAAAACTACTATTAATTTAACACTGAATTCAAAGTATTTCTGCTCTCAGTTTTTTGTTTGTTTATTTGTTTGGTACTGGGAATCAAACTCGGGACCTTGCCCTTGCACTTGCAAGGCAGGCAGCAAAACCCTGGCCCTATGCTCTCAGGTTTTAAAACTTCTCTGTTTGGAAGAAAAATGAGTTATTTCATGATTTAATTATCATTTTTCAAGCCAACAAGTTATTTAACAGGCAATATGGAGTTATTACTGAGACCAGATTTTTATGTGAAACATGGCACATCTTTGTACTAGTTTAAGACTTCTGCAGGTTACCTCTCGATTGCACACATAAAAAAAGGAAATATTGCTGGCGCACGCCTATAGTTCCAGCACTTGGGAGGCTGAGGCAGGAGGATCACTGTGAGTTCGAGACCAGCCTGGGCTACAAAGTGAGCTCCAGGGCAGTCTCAGCTACACGGTGAGACCCTGTCTCAACCCCCACCCCCAAAAAAGGAAATATTAAAATTTAAGGTAATTTCTCCTGCTCTCTAAGTGTGTTTGGAGTGGACATTAAAGTGTTTAAAATGAATAAATAAAACTAATTTCTGTAACTGGAGACCGAGGAAGAGAGAGTCACCACTGGGGGGAGGGAAATGGTTTTATACAGTGGAGAATATCAGGAAGGGAAGGGTGAATTGTAGATGTTTACCTTGAATGGTTAAGATCCAAGGCTTGGTTATAACTCAAGGGAAAGGTGCAAATCATGGTTTTGTTTCATAACTTTGAATGTGTTGCGCTGCTGCATAGGCCCACAGAGGTTTCACCAGCAAATTTTGAGGCTGTCATGAGGAAATTAAAAAAAAAATTGGAGAAATATTGGTAAGAAAATCTGGCTTCTAAAGAGATGTACTTGTACAGATGTAGGAATACCCTCTACATCATTTTAAATAAAAATAAATTCCTTAATACTATCTATATGTTTATTGTTACCAGTATACCATAGCTAGAAAGCATTTCCTTATTAAAAATGTTGTAAGCACCTTAACTAATTTAACAGTTCAGTTACTTAAATATTTGTGTGTTCACCTTATTTCCACCAGAAACTACCACAGGGCATTGTCATTGCTCCCAACACCATCTGTTTCAACTTGAATTTCTCTACTATTTTTAACCCAAGTGTTAATTGCCTCATTAATGCCACAAGACTTCTCCCACAGCAATTAATTGTTCCCAAGCACCAATTTATCCTGGCCTCAGGGATTGTCTGGCCCTGTGGCATTCTCCAACGCTCCCTGAACTGCTTTTTTGAAGGAAAAAAAAAAAAAAAATCTGTGGTTGCCCCCAGCTGCTTTTAATTCTTTCATTGAGCACTGAGTGAAGGCAACAATTCATCTTAAAGATCTGAGATTCATTTGCAGGAAACCATTTTTAAAGGGTTAAACAAGGACAGATTATAAAGTTTTGTTACATAATTCAAAAACTGGTGAGTGTAGGAGGGTGGAAAACAAAATTCTAATGCTTATGGAGCCTTGATTACATGTATTAGGGATTCTGCAAGGCACTTTTCATGTTCGTATTTAACTTTCACAATACCTGTGTTTTTCTATTCACTTTAGAAAAGGAGAAATGGAGGCCCAGGTGCAAACCTTGTAAGAGGGAAAAACTAAGACTGGAACATAGATCTGCCTAACACTAGCATCATGCTCCATGTATGTAAAAGAAACAATTTGTGATAAAATGTTGAGTGAGAACAAAATTGCAGTCTGGACAAAATGGCAAAGAGTACACATCATTTGTGTACTTGGTGCTTCAAGTTCAAATATTGTTAGAAGGCAGAGTTTTCTAAGCAAAACAACACTACAATGGAATCCCAAATCACTCCTCAAGACTTTTCTGGAGAGCCTCAGACTTGGAACAAACAATTCAGGGCAGAAATTTAAACTAGACCACAGAGATTCCTCAGTATGATATGCTGGATTTTCTGATTTAAAGAACCTTTGATCTCCTTCCCAATTCTGAAAAGGCTTTAAGTCTCCATAAAGGGCTGCTGAAAAAGAAAGCATTCGGGTGAGGTCCTATTAATTTTCTCGTTAATTCTGATGAAACACTACCATGAAAATGAAATTCTGTCTCTTTGCCTTTGATAATCATTAGAGATAGAAATAGTTGTGATAAAATATTTTAAACAAAAGTAAGTAGACCGCATTGCTATCATAAACATGTTATGAATATATTTAATTATCTCAGGTACTAATTTAAAAGTTTGAAAAGTAAGGAAAGAGATCAGAACACCCTTAAGGTTCTCTATCCTTTAGTAATAATAATAGTAAGTAGCCAACACTTATTAAGGACTTTCTATACCCTAGGGACTATAGAAAATTCTTCCAATGTTTTAATTCCTTTAATCCCCATGATAATCCTATCATAGATACAGTTATGATCCCTTTCTAGCATATACATGAGATGAGTTTACCCATAGCCCGCACAGCAAGAAATGACAGGTCAGGCTTCAAATCCTAGATCTCCACAACTTGGCTCTGCAAGAACACCGTTAAGATTCTCTGGATCCAGTTAGTGCTCAGGCTTACAAAGGCCAGGTCTTCCAATATTTGGAGAAATATCTAGACCTCTAGGAGGGAAAGAAATTTTAAACAAATTATCAGAGCTCCCAAATTCCCAGAGAATAATACCAAATGACAGTTTAGAGTAAAACTGCTAACTTGCCTGTAAAACACCAGAGAGTATATATTTTAGGCTTTATAAGCCATATAGTCTCTGTCACCATTACTTATCTCTGCCATTGTAGAGCAAAAAGTCTCAGCCAATTGGCATGGCTGCATTCCAATAACAATTGCTTTAGAAAAATAGGCAATGGACCAAATTGGACCCAGGTATTATCCTTTGCCAACTCATTCTGCAAAGCAGTGGTTTTCAAGGAGTGATCCCTAGACCAGCAACATCACTACAGCACTTGTCAGAAATGCAAACTTTAGGTTCCCCACCCCAGACCTACTGAATCAGAAACTCTGGGCAGCCCTTCTTCTGTGTTTTGACAAGTCCTGTAGAACCAAGCCAAAGAACTGGGGACAACTGAGTAGGGACTAATGTTTATGGAGTGTCTGCTTTGTATCAGATGCTTTCACTATTTTTCCTTGCAGTTCTTTACAACAATTCTTTGAATTACTTTCCCTATTTTACGACTGGTGTCCTTAAGACAGCTAAACTAAGTGACTTGACAAAGCTCAAACATCTATAAGTAGGAAAGCTAGGATTTGAACCAGTGGCTGCCTGACTCTATATTTAGCTAACATATGCCCAAAATAACCTTGCAGACCAGTCTATTACCCGTGTTGATTTTCCAGTCAAAGTAGTCGGGGACCAGTTAGACTACATAGATTCATCTCAGCATATATCTTCTTATTCTCAATTCAGGAATCTTTCCTCTGTACTATGCCAGAATTGTAAAGCGAGTAGAAATCCCCTTCAAGTGCTGGGACAGCATGTGATTATACCTGAACAGGCAATTCCCAGCACTACGAAGCATGATGGAAAACCTCCACTCCATCCAAGGGAAATCTAACAGGTCCCACATTGCTAAGGCAAATACTGGAATTTCCTAGTCATCTGACCATAACTTGGGTCTCTGAACACAGTGCTGGCACACTGTCCAGTCTCTCCTCAGTTTCAGGATAATAAAGGCAGAGAGGTGATCTCAAAAGTGTGCTAAAGATACAACAGGAAAGAAGACATTTATTGAGTTTTTATTAATGCTAGAAATTTTTTTATCTTCTTTATGTATCTTAGCTCAAACAATCCTTTTAAGAACCAATGAAGAGTCAAGTGTGGTTGCATATACCTGCATTTCCAGCTGCTCGGGAGGCTGAGGCAGAAGAATCACTTGAGCACCCAGAGTTCAAGATCAGCCTGGGCAACGCAGTGAGACCCTGTCTTTAATGCAGCCCCCACTTTATAGTCTCAGTGTGTGTAAACAGTTTATAGAACTAGTCCTGTGTCATGTATCTTCTAAGTAAAACCGGGTTACCTCAAGAAGCATTGTGTGCTTCTTGGTTGAAAGGCTTTGTGTTTAAATTTTGATTCTTTTTAATGCAAGTAAAATCAACTCCAGAAATGTGAACACAAGCAATCAAATAAGAATGAATTTGGATTAACATTCCTCACAATTTGACATTTGGGAACATAGCACAAGATTATTTTGTTATAGTCTCCCTTCCCCTAATTTCAATGTTTTCTCATACATAACACTTACAAATTCCAGCCAGAGCCCCATAAAGCAATATTCCCCCCACCCCATATAATAGTTTCCTGCACATAGAGTTCAAAAACCTGGTCTCTTGGAAAACATTATAAAGAACTTCCAGTGTATTAGAATGTAACTCACACTCCTTCAAGATCAGGAACATAACTTAAACATAGCACCATGTTTAAAACATCTCTTCCTGTAGTTGTCTTTCCATAGTTTATAAATATCACTCTCCTCCAAAATTGTTTAAACAGAAAATGAAGTGTGAAGTTCCTGCCTACAAACCATATATTTTAAACAAATCCAACTGAAGATATTTTTGAAGCTTTGTTTTATAATAAACTTTTTAAAATGGAGGACAAATGGTCTCCCTCTTCTTAAATTACTGTATCAGTTTCCTAGAACCTCAAACATTGTGGCTTAAAACAACAGAAATTTTACTCACATAGGTCTGGAAACTTAGAATCTAGAATTAGGGTGACGGTAGGGCCATATTTTCTGGGAAAGTTTCTAGCCTCTTCCTGGCTTCAGTGGTTTTCTATGTTCTTTGTCATTCCTTGGCATGCAGCTTCATGACTCCAGTTCCTGTCTCCATCTTCACACAATCTTCTCCCGTGTGTATCTGTGACTCTGTATCTGAATTTCCTTCTTATTTACTGTACGAAGACACCAGTCATTGGTTTTAGGGCCTACTCTGATCCAATGTGACTTCGTGCTAATTGGTCATCTCAGACACCTACAGTATTTCCAAACAAGGTCGCCTTCACAGGTAATGGAGGTTAGGACTTCAGTATAGCTTTCTAGAGGATATAGGTCAGACAACTACAGTTATTAGGCAAATAAATATATCTATATATTTCATTAGTCATGAGAATAGGTTGCAAGATATTCAAAATATTTGTTCATAGAACTAATTATTCTAGAAGAAATACTTAGTTTATAATCATATTTTTGGTTAATAATCAAAGTATGGGTTTTTACTGCTTGACATCTACAAATGTGGTTATTCTTATTAATGTATCTTCTTAACATGACTCAGTACTGATAACAATTACAATAATAACTATAAATTAAGATCTTGCTATGTCTAGTGTATGTAATGGCGTTGATCTTTAATCTTTATAATAATCCTATGAAGTCAATACGGTTATCACCCTCAATTTACAAATGAGAAAACAGAGACAGTGTCGGGGCCCAGTCATGGCCCACTGGAGTTTGACATTTGGAAAATAACTTCTTCCTGTATAATTAAGGCATCAACATTTGCTACTCTTCAAGGAAACTGTCTGTTAAGCTGGTTTTGACTCTTTCACCCTGACATAACAGGAAGCTCGTTAGCTGAAGATCTGATGTTATCAGTAAGAGTCAGGAAATCCGGTCTTTGAAAAACAATGACTTGGTGTTTTTGGTTGTTGTGTGCCCTTAAAAGCTTCCTGTTGCTGTGAACCTATAAAAGGAGCTCTTTCTGTGAAATAAATCAGACTTCTCTTCGTCTCCGCTCAGGTTTGAGTGTTCTTTCCTTTCTCAATCCTCACTCCCCGACTCGGGCATGTTCGTGTTGTGACGGCTGGACCGCCACAAGACAGAGATGTTAAATAGGTTGTCCATCATCACACAGCTAAGTATGTAGTAAGTGATGAGGGTAAATTTCATGATTCAAAGTTAGTCAACATCTACTTCTATGCTAAATTGTGAAGCAGTTTATAGGGAAGTTTTGACTGAAGGTGTTGGAGCACCAATGTGTTATCTTCCTTTACAGTCCCCTGTGCCAAAGTAACTGAAAGAGGTATTTTTTCCTGCTGTTCATTCAATAACGAATTTTCCAAACACATTCTTAAGCACTGAGTTAAGCAATGGTTTAAATAATGCAACGAAAAAGACAGAGGATAAAAATCACTGTAGACTATTGGTCCAACGTTGCAGTCCCCTGGGCTGTAAACTATCTATAAGGAATGTCACATGTTGGATACAAGCAAGAACCTGTCCTGAAGTTATGTAGAAGTGGACATGGTATCATTTTCACTTGCCAGTGGCTACTCTTCAACTATTCCCAAAAGAATATTACAATCAAATCCTCAATTGTCCTTTAACTGAAACTTCTAGTGAAATAGTAATGGCTCAGTATTGTACTATGGTATAATGCTAGTTTTTTACTCTGATTCCTTAGCCCAAGGAGCACCCAGATTTATTCATCATGTTCTTTCAATTCTGTCACAATTCAATTTGTGGTTGGTACATTGAAGTTGTAATTCACTTGAACATTGTGTGTGGCACAGTTATATCTGTCTACTGTAGCCAAGATGTAATACTTATGGACAAAAAGGAGAGAAATAGTTTCACCACTCAAATAGACGCTTATTCACTCAGAAAGAAAAGGATGGAGAGAGAAAGGGATGGAAGAAGAGAGGGAGGAAGGAAGGAAAAGGAGGGAGGAATGAAGGATGGAAGGAAGGAAGGAAGGAGCGAGGGAGGGAAGATGGAAGGAAGTTCTCAAGTTTTTGGCAAGTTTCTTTGGAAGGAAATATTTTCTTTTATTATTTCTTAGGTTTTATTTCTAAAATAACTCTAAGAAGGGTAAAAATCAATTCTATATGTATCTACTTTTTACAATTCAAAGAGAAAATGTGAAGGCGAAATAATTTGTGCATACACAATGATGAATTTTAAGTGTATTAAATGAATAGAACTTTCTATATCACTATTAGCATCTTTCATACTTCCTATGTTTGCTTGTTGCTAGTTACCAGATTTTTTGTTTATCTTTAGTAGACATTGATTATTATCATCTTTCAACAAGAAGGAAACTCTGAATTAACAATGGTGGTTAGTGGTGAAAGAGTTCATCAAATTTTCCTGTACTTCTGAATTTTTCATAGGTAGAATTCTCTGTGTTGGAATGAGGAGGCTTATTTTGTAGCAAGAAAAATACTGGAGTGCTTTATTAAAATGAAGCTTTTCTCTGTAAAGAAACTTCTTTCTGTAAGTAATGTAAAGAGTGAGGGAATTTATAAATATTTAGAAATATGGTTTCTAAGAATTATTGTGGTACTTCATTACCTTTCAGTCCAATTATTTTGGCCATTCCTAAGCAAACATTTGAAGATTACCAGGAAATTCAACATACTATATCTATCTAAAAGTTGATTTTATTGCATCATTTTTCTTCTAATCATCTTGAGTTGATGATTTCATATTTGATTTGGAGAAAACTCAATTCATCCATGTTTAGATAATAATGTCTAGGCATTTAATAGTCATTTTTTTCTTATTATTCACTTACTCAATAGACTAATACTTATTTTAAAATCATATTTATACATTCACACATGTATCATTGGAAACTATTTAACAGTGTGATATATACACCTATATGGTTAGATTTAGTAGTAATCAAATATGCCTTCCAGCTCTAAACTTCCATGATTTGGTAATGAAGGTGATGGCTTAAAATAGAAAGGTGCTTTAGTTAAAAACATAAGTGAATGAATTAGATGATGGCAGCTCTTAGCAACTAGCTTTCTCCAGCCTCCAAACTTCTCATCACCTGGAACTCAAGGACTCCCACATAGGTCTGCTTGGTGTACATTTTGGAATCGACATGAACAGCTCCTCATTAGGAAAAGCCTGGAGACCTTAGACCCTGGAGAATGGAAGTGGAAAAGCAATTACAATACAGTTCAGTGAGTGAGGTGATCTATTTTGATTTTGAACCAAAGGTTAATTTGTTAAGCACCCTTGATCCTCTTCCATCGCCTGTTCAGCAATAACATCAGTTGGTCTGAAGACTTCTCTAAATCCAGAATATCCTGCATACATTCGTTGAGCATTTCTAAGTACTGTATGAATTATAACTCATTTAATCCTCACAATAACTTTATTAAACATATAAGAAAACTAAAGCAAAGATATTTAAGGCTATACAGCTAGTACATGAAAGAAACATAATTCAGGATTCAAATTCTCATTGTCTAACACTGAAAGAAGGATATCAGACTGGTACAGTTATTACCTAAACCTCAGTTTCTCATCCTACATGTATTTGGAACATACAATGAATAATTCAGACTTTGAGATAAGAACTACTACTGTACCTTCGTTCCCAAGCTGCTTTGCCTACGTGTAGACTATAGAGATGATTGCCGGACTGTTCACATTTGTTTGGAAAGTCAGTTGCCATTCCTTGGAGACCATCAATAAGATTACATTAATTGGTGATCTGAGCTTCATCCAGGTCTGGCAGGTCTCTGGAGCCAACCTTGTCTGAGGGAATGCAGCTGTGCTGTCAGTCAGCATATTGAGGCAGGTGGGCCTAATTACGAGATACAGACCCAAATAAAAGACTCAGAGACAAAGGTTGCCCTCTCTTTCCAGCCAGAGAATTGAATATTTATCAACTTGCTCTTTGGAGAGATTTTACCTTGATGCTTTCCATTTCCCTGAAATTCTATAAACCTTTTGATTTGGGATAGAGAGCCAGAGCAGTTCTGGTTTATGTTCTTATTCACCTTTATCTTTATTCACCATGTTCCCATATTCATATTTAATAATTATAAAGGAAATTGTAACAGAGAGCATTCCTTGGACATTGGGACAATTGTCTTCCAAAGTGCTGGCGAGGTCTCTTACTCATCTTACTGGAACCAAAGTATTTTGGCTATTAAATGAGAGTCTTTCAGCAAGCATTATTTATACAAGAATCACAGTTAGAATTTTGGCTTATATTCCCAAAATACTTTCAGCAACTTCTGAGTGGGATATGCCTGGCCCTTGACTTGGAAAACTAAAAAATGGCTCATATATTTCTCCTTAACGAATTCAATCAGTCCTGGAAACCTCAAGTATTAAAGAAGTAAAGAACTCCCAGGATTTTCTTAATTCACCTTGTTTTCTGATGAGGCATTCTGTTTTTCTTTTCATTAAGAAATGTATTCTTAGAATGGAAAAAACTCTTCCCCAGGGAATACATTCCTCCTGTGATACCTAGACAAGTGCTTATCCAACTTCTGGCAAAACCTCCAGGGCCTAGAAACTCTAGGTAAAAGGTTTTCCCCCATTTTTTTGACAGCTGTTAAGTTTTGTAAGTTTATTCTTCTATCGAGCTGAAATTATGTCATTATAGATTACACCTTTGTGTGTATTCTTTTTTGCTTTTCCTTACAAGCTCCTCTTCCTCTGCCAGGCCCAAAGATTTTGACGTTCTCCAGACATCAACATACTCTTCTAGTTTCACACAATGACAATCTATGGTCTCAAGATTCCCCTCTCCTTTGACACCAGGACAAAACATCCAACCACCAACCAGGCAAATTCAGATGGCTGCCTCATAGATACCTCACATGAATATAAGTTTGTCCATAGCAAATGGACTCAGGTCAATCTCAGCATTATATCATTTGTACGTGGATCAGCATTCGCAACCCTCATCCAAGAACTTGAAGAACTTAAACACTTCGATTTGGAGATCGTCAACATCAGAACTCTGTGTGCTAAAAGATACTTATGCAGACTGACATCTATTCATTAATCAACATCTGTAGAGAAATGAGTATGCTTTGGCTTATAGTATTATCTAAAAATATATCTCTCAACATTTTCCATAGGAGTATCATAAAAATCTAGTCAAATACCTTGCTGAAATCCAGATATTCTGTGTTGATATGCATGCCTTTGATTCACCAGTTTTGCCAAACTGTCCAAAAAGGAAATTAAGTTAGTATTTCAGAGCTTGTTTTTCGCGATTCAGACTAACTTCATGTGGTCAGAACTGTGTGTGTGTGTGTGTGTGTGCACACGCACATGCGTGTATCTGTGTCCATGTGTATGGGGTGGTGATGGTGGTGGTGGTCCAGTGCATGTGTGTGTGTGTGTGTGTGTGTGTGTGTGTGTGTGTGATGGGGAAAGAAAGAGATCATTTTAATAAAACCCTCTAGAACCTTACCATGAACCAACATTGCTTCATTTATAAAGAAACATACTTGAACTTATAAGCACATTGTTGGTTTTCTTAAGTTTTCCAAAACACTGAAATCAATACAGGGAATGTAAAGGGTTTTCTTTTCCTGACTGTTTTAGATACATTGAGTCATCAGTATTCAGTAGAACTTATGTTAATGAAATAATTTCTCCTGGCACATGGAGCTCCTGCTGAAATGGCTGAACCTGAGACTAACACAAACTCTAAGATCCCTGGACATGCTTGTTCACAAGGATACTAGCTATGTAAATATGCATTCAGTTATAAGGATAAGTTGATTAGTGGCAAGTCAGGAACATTAAAACCAATAATTGTTACCATTTGGAAAGGTTTGGAGGCAAATGCATCTGGATTTAAACTGATAGCTTAGGTAATTGCAGCACTTGTTTTGTTTTGTCTCCAAATGAAAACAGGACTGTTTCTGGTTGTCCTGAGTTTGGACCTTGTAGCAAAAGGAGACTGCCTTTCTCCTCTCAAAGGATAGTTTTGCTTCCCTGCCTGCAATGTAAGCTTTATGAGAGCTCCAAATGAGAAAATTTAAATGAGAAGGAAGAAAGACATTTACTATTTAATGTACAAGACTTACAATCATTTATTTATTATGGCACAATGATGGGATCCAACTTCCTAATCATGTACTTCGTGAAGTTTTTTTGTTTGTTTAAATGTGAAAGTGTCCTCAACCAATCACCGTGACATATAATACCTCATGACAGTGAAAGTAAATATGATGTTACCTCTGTACTTATCATCATCATCATCAGAAAGATCTGTATTTCCAATGTCTCTGCTATCAGTAAGTTTGTGCTGTAAATTTGTCTCTAAGTCTATTTCATTATCTAAACTTTTAAAGGACAAGTGGAGGACAGTAACATTTATTGAGCTGGTGCTATGTGTCAAGAACTATTTGGTATATTATATGGAGTGTTTCATTTAATCTCCACAGCACCCCCATGAACATGGTAGCATTATCTTTATTTTTCAAACTGAGAAACTAAAGCTGAAAGCAAACAGTGTGTGCTTGAGGTCCTGTGGCTTCTAAATGGCAAACCTAGGTTTTGATTCCATATTGAGCTAAGATCACTCTTGACTATAAATGTTCATGAACTTTTCCAGCTGGAGCTATATATCTATCTATAGATGCGAAATTTCACAAAAAGATCATTGAGTCTCTCACCTATAGGGGGATTTATGCATTCCTACAGATTTTCTACAATTCTTACATGATTTCTCTGATTCTTAAAACAAAAGTAAGGAGGATTGAAAACATATAATAGATAATGCAAAACAGGAAGAAAAGGTCTAAAGGAGCCGAGGAAGTGGGAGGGGTAGGGGAAAAGGAGAGAAGGGAAAGGAAAAAATATGAAAAAAAGGAAAAAAATGGAAACAAAGTCTTTCTAAATAGGAAGGGATGGAGGGGTTGAAGGGAGGGCAGGGGAATGGGAAAAAGATAAGAACCAAGATATATCATGTGAAGGTACAAATTCCTAATGATGAATGTCATCATATTGTATACATAAAATGTACCAATAAACTTAATAAATAAAAAAAGTAAAGAGGTTCATAGAATCTGTCAGGAGTATCATATATCATAATATTAAAACTATCACCCTTATTTAAACAAATGTAGTTAATGTCACAATACATTTTTTAAAAAGCATTCCACATAAATTAGATATTCATTCATGATGTTTAATGCTGTCTAACTTTTATCTAAGTGAAATAATTACTTATGCAATCTGTATATGAACTTTAATCCTTCCGTTCACATGTCTTCTTTTATAAAATGCTGACTGGAGAAAAGTTCGTCTTAGTTACCCTTGTCCAATAATGTTTCTCTTGCATTTTATTCAAACCAAAGTCTAAAACCAAACATTTTTAGGAAGTACATCCATCTCTCCTCGAATTAGTCTGGTTACTCTTGAAAGCATACTCTAATTCTTTCCATTTTAAGTATTCCCTCAGTATGTTCTACCCACATTTAGTATTTCTTTAAGCAAAGTAATGCTCCACACTTTTGGGCTGGCACTATTGAAATCTGAAATAGTTTCCCCTTGAATATGTATTCCATAATATATTGTAGTCCTAGGCTACAGGACAACAACATAACCACTGTATATTTTAAAAAACCAAAGCAGCCTGAGAATAAAATGATCAGCAATTATAATGGACAGCTAACCACCCTAAATCCCTAATTTGGGAGCAGTTTAAACATCAAGCTATTGCTATATTTCTATTAATCTTGGTCAGTACTGACACAAATTATTCCATTAATAATCTAACTCTGTTAATTTAAGCAAGCATTATACTCTTTAAAAATAACTAAAATTTCATCAAGAGAGAATTGCTTTGTATATTACTCAACTAATGCCTTTCAATCAGTTTACTTCCTAAATTAAAAAGTGGAAGCAGGAGCAGAATATAGAGACTTGAAGTAAATATCAGCAATGAAAGAGAAAGAAATTGGTTCTTAACCTGTGCATGTGTCTTACCTCACACATGCAAATACATGCTAGGTCCACAGGAAAAAGTACTGGTGTAATAACCTGTCTGCAAACATAAAACAAAACAAAAGACAGGAAAATAGCTTTATATGATTAGTTCACATGGATACTGCAAGTTTCAGTTTCTGCTTGAACAAAGAGAGATATGCTATACCATAGTAAATGCTAAAGACTTAAGAATTGCATGTCAAGGGCTAGGGATTTAGCTCAGAGGTTCCACCGCCTCTTTGCAAGCACAAGGACCAGAGTTCGATCTCTGGTACCAAAAAAAAAAAAAAAAAAAAGAATTGCATGTCAAGAAAAATAATTTTAGAAGGTGCAATTCAAAAGACAGATTTAGAAAATTTCATGTTGGAATTGTTGCCAATCTGAAAGCCTTTGAGATCTTTAAATAAATAAAATTATGACCACGCAGGAAATCTTATTTTAGAGCATAAGAAGATCAAATATAATCATTTAGATTCCTGTTCCTTATTGGATGAAAGCCAATGGAATCAAGCACAGTTGTACTGATTCCTGCTACTAATCACAGGGTCTTCTTATTTTCAGGTCTGCCAGGAAACAATCGGTGACAGACAGATCGGCCAGCACAGCCACAGACAGATCTAAAAGGGGAAAACTCTTTCCAAAGACCTAGATGAGCCTCAGGGAATTCCTGGACAGATTCACCAGAGAATTAAAGAATGTTGGAAGCTAAAAACCAAAGAATTTATTTTCAGTGGGGAAAGGAATATTATAACTGGCTGTACTTTCTTAACAGCCTTTAGGTAAATATTAATTCTTCATATACTGAAAAAGAAAACTGTTTTAAAATTATTTTGAAAGCCAGAAGCTGTGACTTAGGGTGTCTGTAGTGGTGATGGGGAGCACAGAGTATTCAAAAGACTAATAATATTGTATTTCTTATATGACTTTTCAGATTTTTGTTATCCTTATATACATGCAAAGTGCTCTCATACATTTTTTTTAACATGAGGAGAGAACATTTGTTGTGCAATATGACCTCAAACATCTGTTGGTGTATCTTCAAAGTATTATTTTAAAATTATTCTATTTATGCACATCTAGAACAGTATTTTAAATATGAAATGCAAAATTAAACTTTTCTCCTGAACACTTTGGAGTAGAATTATATCCTGTGAAAGGTGAGGGAAATTGCCAGGGGAGATTTAAGAAAAGTCAATCTGGACAGAAACTTGCCTTTCACTTCCGAATCACTGAGTACTTCCATAAAATGGCTCTTTAGAATCTATAAGGGAATTGGGGTGGAAATACACTAAAAGTTTTGTAAATGATACCTCTGTGAGAATTCACCCACCATCAGTTTCTCTCCCATCTCTAGCGTGTCACAATGCACCAACAGGTGTTGGAGATGCTCAGGACCCTGTTACACACTGTTGTCTCCCGATGTTAAAAACTGTGAGGAGAGGGCTGGGGATTTAGCTCAGCGGTTCAGTGGCCTGCCTTGCAAACACAAGGACCTGAGTTCAATCCCTGGTACCAAAAACAGAAAAAACTGTGAGGAGAAATGGAGGGTACATCACAAGTGCACAAAAAGGTTAAAGAAGAAAGTTTAAAGGAATTAGAAGATATCAGAAGCCATTGTTTGCAGCAGTTATTTTTCAATGCAAAGAGGGAATTAAAGGAGGATCTTTTTTTAATTTCAAAGGGAAATTCCAGAGCATCACTATATATGTGTGTGTGTATATATATATATATATTATATATTATATATATAAATTTTTAACTAATGGGCTCTCTGGTAAAGCTGTAGCTTTTGTAATTCATTCAGAAAGGATCTTAAATGGAAATGCTGACAGATTGTGAACTCCAGCAGTATGAATGCCACCACTGTAAAACCTAACTAGACATGAGGCCCACTGTAACAAACATTCTTAACAAATATTCTTAGGGTCATATCTTAATTT
Source organism: Fukomys damarensis (assembly GCF_012274545.1). Lineage (NCBI taxonomy): Eukaryota > Metazoa > Chordata > Mammalia > Rodentia > Bathyergidae > Fukomys > Fukomys damarensis. The sequence continues at coordinate 19,572,608 of NW_022900945.1, read as the reverse complement.
TTTAAAAAACTTCACACACACATACACACATATTTGCTCGAAGGGCAAACCAAAATAACAAATCAGAGCAACTACTGGGGCTATCTGCCATTCATATATTTTCCTTTTATTTTATCTTGTTTGACATTTGCCTTCAGAATCTTTAAACAGATTAGAGCTCCCAGTGAAAGAAAAGTGACTTCAAGGTGATCAGTGCCCTCCATTTAGTTCATGTCACAAATGAACAATATGAATCTGTGCTAGACAACTAGAAATGTGAGCCACTGTACAGAAAGAATGAGAAACAGAGAACAGAGAGGCAGGGATAAGTCCTTAACAGACACAGGGCTTCTCTTAGTTCCTGGTCATTTGAGTTTTCCTTGTTTTGTTTTTTTTAAACTAGGCAAGATAAAAGCTACAGTAAGGGTGAAGTGTGGAATGATTGAACTCGATAACCTGGGGATTTTGCTCAAAATGCACGTAGTTGGGCAAGATTTAATGGTAGAGTCTTAGTATTGTGCGAAATTCATCAAGCCTGTGAAGCTGTCTAAGGGGAGTACAGGTATTCAGGTGTAATTACATTTTCTACCAAAATTCAGAATTACTCTTCCATTACCACATGGCACAAACACCATGAAAACCTTGGGCATCCACATGGAAAACAGAAAACACACACACACACACACACACACACACACACACACACACACACACACACACACACACTGTGGCACTCACTAAGTCTCCGACCAGGCAAACCAAGAAAAGACCATTCTGCCAACTGTTCTGGATACATATCTGAGTAAATTCAGAGAAGACTGAAAAAAAAAAAACAAAAAAGGCTCACAACAAAGGAAAAACAAATCCCAGTCTAAACACTGGAAACAGTGGAAGCTAAGAAAAATCTACAAAGTTTGGTAGTAAAAGAAAAATAGGGAATAGGGAGCAGGGATTGAGATATTTTATCATTTGCAATCTGTTGTGTATAAATGTGTTAACTACGTGATAAAACATATACAGTTAAGTTGTTTCTTATGGATCTTTTCATTACCTTCTCAAAGTCACCAGATAAAACATCCTTTCAGCTATTGGAATAAACCCACACTGGCTTTTAAGGCCAGAGTAAGAATCCCTTGTTACTTTAACAAAGTCTGTGTCTCTAACCAAGGTGCATTGTATTCTAAACACAAAGACATTGTAGAACTTTCAGGACCCGTACAACAGAGAGAAATTTAAACATATTTGTCTCAAATGTTTCATCACTTTCTAAGGCATCAAGGCCATTTCTACTAATAGAAAAAAATTCTTCATATTGTTCTAGTTTAATAAGTAGAAAGGAAAATTAGGCCAAATCCTGAGAGACTCTAGGATCTTTATAACCCCGTCACTATAGTTTAGCCAACAATACCAGTGCCTTTCATACCCTCATGCTTCCTCCATGTTACAACCGACACTGCCACCTGTGTCCGGACTGTTCTTTATGGTAAATGTCTACTCATTCTTGAATTGTATAATATACTAACTGTCCTATGTTACCATTGTTACCTATTTTCATTATTTCTATCATCTAAACCTGTTTTTTTCTTATTAGAGTTTGCTTCTAGAAGTTAGAAGCTCCACTAGAGTAACAAGTATACCCACATCTTCATAACCCTTGGTCTCGGAACATTGGCCAGGTGCAGAGTAGATATGCCACTCCTTAGTTATTCACTAGTTCATTCACTCATGGAATTTCAATTAAATCATACTTACTCTTCCCAAGGACACAGAGCCAGCCAAAAACATGTATACATGCTTCAGGAAAAGAAAAATAGTATGATATTTCTTCAACAGATGGTGTTGCCCTCGTCTAGGGGACCCTAGAGGATGCTGTATATCACAGAAAACCCACTATGCTTCTGGCCCTTTGAGAAAAATTTGAAAATGCATGTGCAGCAATCTCAGTGACCAAGGTTACTCAAGCAGCAGTTCACCATACTAAAAATGTCTGGAAGCAAATGGCCACCATTTTGAGCATCTCTTGTAATTGTAGGGGTGAAAGGTAACTTGCATAAATCTCCTGATGTCTAAATAAATTTAGTATTAAAATATTTATGGAAATAAAGTGTTTATAAATGAGGAGGGGAGGAGGGGGTGAAGGGAGGGCAGGGACAAGGGGAAAAAAATGAGAACCAAGACTTGTCATATAAAGATACAAGGTCCCAATAATGATTGTAACTGTACTGTATACCTAAAATGTACCAATAAACTCAATTAAAAATATATATTTATTTATACACATTTTTCTTTTCCTGAAGTATGTATATGTTTTTCGGCAGGATCTGTATAATAAACAAGAGCATTTACTCCTGAAGAATTATCACAGGCAGTCAGAAAGTATTGCACTGATAACTAAATCAGGAATGACTTAACACATGAATATATGATCAGCAGAATATCTGCATCACAATTATTTAAGTATCTTAAAAGTGCAGTCTCCAAAGTTCACTTCAAATACGATCAATCAAAATCTCTAGGCATGAGATTCAAGAAACTTTAAATGTAAAAAGCGACTCATGACTTATATGCACTTAAAAGATTAAGAATCACTGGATTCTGAAGACTATGAATTTCAGAAATTGATGGACTTCAACTAGATTTCAAGCTCTATCATTTATTTTCTGTGTAACCTTGGAAAAGTAAATTAAATTCTTGAAGCTTCAGTTGGAGGGGAACAGTGCCAAGATAGGAAGGGGCTGGGGACCAGAATTGTGCCACTAAGGTTACAATTCCATGACCACCAAGACACACCTAGAAGTGTGCTTTACTAAATCCTTAGGCAAATACCAGGCCAATCAGATTGACAATTAAATTTAACCACCACAGGCAGATATGAATATCCCCTTTCTCATTTATACCAAGCCCTGCAATCATGTGACAGGATTTGTAGGCATTCATTGACTCCCTATTAATTTCAGAAACTGGCCTGTGCAAATTAAGTTTTCCTCCTCTTCCTTGGAAAACCAGATGTTTTTACAATCTTTCATAATATTCCATTGTTGCAAGAATTTTATTCTAAAATATGGAAAAGTTTCTTCCACTTCTAAACCTCAAAAATACTGTTACCTACCAGTAGTCTTTCTTTTTTGAAAAAGTATGATGTATGTACTTTGAAATTGTTAGAAAAGATAATATAGAAATGTTCCATAATGAATTTTATTAGGTAAGGTGAGAAGAATTTTAACTAAAAGTATTGATGGAAAGAATCATGATTTACAGTCTTATGTGTCACCAAAAGCAGGTAACTATCCATCAGTTCTTATCTGACATCTGATGATGTTATTGTATCACTGGTTTCTATAAATTAGGTTCTGTGTTAATGTTGGTAGTATTTTATTAGTATTCACTAATACACTAATACACTAAAACACTTGCCACAAACTGTTGGTAAATTGTAAAGTCAATCAAAAATGGGGAGAATCCTTATAAAACAACCAAAGTTATAATGAAACAGGAGAGAAGCAATACATTTTATTAGGCTTCTTATTAATTCCAAATGGCACCAATTATCCAAATGCTTTCTAAAAGAAAATATTATATCTATCCTTCCTGATAGAGTTCTCTACCAGACAAACTAGCTCCAACGGTCGGTCCTACCTTCTAAAATGGCTCCCGTTCCTAAAATGGTTCCTGCTTATGGAGATGAGCCACTTTGGGGGATGGGGGGGGAGGTGAAACCTACCCACTGTGGAGAAGCAAAGCCTAACTTGTTGCTCAGCCCTGCTACCCTGTGACACTCCCCTTCCAATCACCGGGCAACACTGTTGCCTGCCCAACAACCCAATTCTCAGCTCTTATGATTACTCTCCCCACTGCACCTTCCTTCCCACTCACACCCCTTAAACTCACTCTGGCCATTGTTGGAGGCAGCCCAGCAGCTACTTTCCCCAATAAAGCCTTGCCTGGAGTATTTCTGTTTTGGCTAGTTTCCTTTCATTTGAAATTCAAATGGACTTTTCCCTACTATATCCTTACCTCAGGCTACAAACTTCAGGTACTCCTGTAGATAATAGCCAGTTGTTGTGTAGCTGGTTCAGATGATGGTGAATGTTTGATAGTTCACTTCCACTGGGCCAACTCTTTTCATTAATAAGAGAATAATCTTTCCCTTTATATTATATGACACTGAAAAATCAGTATTCAGTACTAAAATTAGTCGTTGGACACTGAATATGAAAATCTCCATCTCTGAATGGAGACATGTAATCCTGTTATTTTATAGCTTTAAATACAAATTCTACCTTTCCTAGAAGACTATTACAGTAGAGGGCTCCAACTTGCTTCAACACATAAAGGGGAGGAAAAACAAAACAAAGAAGAAAAAATGATATTTTTGAAGGTAAACTTTCAACATAACATTAAAATTTAGTTTTTCTTCTCTGCCATGATTATACGAGTGTGTACATATCTACCTGTTTGATTTTTCTACAGATGAGCTCAACTTATGGATCTTCCTCTTTCTTTAGCTATAAAAACATACTTTAATCCACTTATTAATGTCAATGTCTTTTTGTATCTTCCATAGAATATTTACCATGTTAGTTCTTGATTATCTGCTTATAATCTTGGGCAATTTAATGTTTTGTGCCTTAATTTCCTTTTATATATAATGAAGATTACCAAACTTACTTAACCAGATTAAGAGGATAAATACATACTACTCAAAACAATACTGCATTATAATAAGCATATAAAGTATTTGCTATATTTTGAGCTGCTATACTATTATTTCATATATATTTCTTGTGCTATCGCCTTTTAGTTCTGCATTTTCTTCATTTTTCTGAAGCCTGAATTTATATCCTTGACTCTCTTTTCTATTTTCAAAGTCTCTTCTTTGAAAACAGACTCCATTATCACTGTTTCAAACTCTGCAGAGATGATGATGAAATCTAAAACTCTAGCTCTAGCTTTGGTCCTTAATGCTAGCTTCCAAAACCTCTTTGGATATTTCCAAAAGGATTCTTACCATGATCACAAACATAATGCCTCAGTATAAATTATTCATCTTCCCATTTGACATTGACCAATATAGAAATTCATTATCATTTAGGTTTGCCATTCTAATCTGTTTCCTCCCTTAATCTAACCAGTTATCAAATCTTGATTCATTTTACCACAGATTCTCTCTTCCCACTGTTTGTCTTATAGTTCAAAATACTGTATTAACATTGTCTCAACATCTACATCTAGCTTATCTTCTTTGCAGTTGGTATCTGATGCTGACAAATCTTACAATGAAATTTTGGAACATTATCATTTGTCAGTTTAGAAGGTGTCAATTCATTTCCTACTGCCTATAGGAGTGGGGATTTGCATAGTTGACTCTCAACCTTTCTTCCAATATGCAGACCTTTAAGCCAATCTGATGAATCTGCTGTTTCTTCACAGATATACTTCAAATTTCTCTCCTTGCCTGTTTGCTGTTAGTCGTCTACTTTCTCTTTACTCATACACTATCTTTCTCCTCTCATCCTATATTAATATTTTTTGCTTTACATGGTGTTGTTAAATCCGTTTCTCTTGCTCATCTGTATTGATCAGTTTGACCCATTCCAATCTCTATTATCATATAATGTGTATGGTATTTAAACCTTACTGTTGCTTATCTTTTACTTGCCTCCTTTCCTGAATAGAAATTGTCTGGGCATACACATGCCTTTTAACATCTCCTACATCACAAGGGCTCCATTACCTCTAACTAGCAACTAGTCTATACTCAAAAAATCTGTGATAACTCTTTTTATACAACTTGCAGCCCCAGTATAGTGATTAGAAAAAATATTTTAAAACTGGGTGTGGTATCTTCTACAAAATGACCTCCCAGTACTCTTCAAAAGAGTTGAGGAAATCAAAGACAAAAGAAGACAAGAATCTCACAGGATTTGGCAGGCTAAAGGCAGGAGAATCACTGCAAATTTGAGGCCAGTTTGGGCTACATAGTTTAAGGCTGGCCTATTTTAAGGATAGATATATATCCTTAAGCAACTGATGAGGAAATCAAGTTAGAAATTAAGTGAGTTTTTAAGATCTGCTAAAATGTCAGTTACTGTTTCCATGAAGCCAAATTACCTGTCCTCCTTTAGTTGACCAGAATACAAAAGCCAAATAAACAGTCGAAGTTCTCTTAAGAATGACCATCTTCCCTCAGAATTTCCCACTGCTCTGGATTTCTAGGAGGACTTCATTAACAAAGATTGAGGAGAGACTGTAGAGTGTGAGACCTGTGATCCAAGCTAATTAATATCACCAGTGATATTCATGCTGACACCCTTGAGAAAGGTGTATCACTTCAGTGATATTTTGCCCCTAGTATGCAAACTGAATATAATCATGAGACTACATCACACAAATTCAAACTGAAGGACCTTCTACAAAATGACTGCCCAGTACTCTTCAAAAGAGTCCAGACAATAAAAGACAAAAGACAAGAATCTCACAGGTGGAAGGAGACAAAGGAGATATAACAATATAATTAATCATACTGATCAACTAAACAGACTGTAGGCTGCTGGGTCAGATTCTGGGCCAGTGAAAGGATATTACTGGAAATACTGACAAAATCTGAATGAGATTTATAGACTAGGTACTAGTGTTCTACCTGTGTTAATTGCCAGGTTTGGATCACTGTAATTTGGTAAAGATGTTAACATTAGAGGAAGCTGGGGAGAGAGTACACAAGAACTCTATACAGTTTTTGGAATTTTTTTATTAATGCAATTTTCATAAATGTAAAATTAAAATAAAAAGTTGAAAAATTGAGGGAAAAAATGAATTAAATTCTGTCATCTTGGAGCAAAATAATTGCCAGGCTTGAGAATCCTATTAATCATTCCATTCATCGACATGACCAATTTGACATTATGTGTGTAATGTGGGATCCCTTTCAGCATCTGGAGTGGCCAATAGTTTATGAGTTACACACAGTACAGACAAGGAAAACTTGGAGAAACGACATTTAGTAATACACAGCAGTCGCTAATTCATTTAACAGACATGCCAGGTAGTATTTTAGGTACTAACAGTACAGTGATGGAAATTCTAGGCTTGTTAGCAAGAAAGATAAAATTAGAACTTCTGTTCTTTTGGTTTTCTTGAGGTTTTTTTGTTTGTTTGTTTGCAAAAATCAGTAGGTACACTTTTCAGTGGAGAGATAGGGACTTGTGCCAAGTGGAAATTTGTTTCAAATTTTGAGCAAGTATTCGAGTTGTTAAGGCCGCGGTGTGTTAGCTCGTCCATGCGTGACTGCAGAGCACTGATTGACGCTCTTAAGCAGATAAAGGGCCTGAGAAGGCAGGTGAAAAGGTGGGTTACTGGAGAGAAAAGCAGTAGTAAGAGGGCCGACTAAATGGAAAGAGTAAAGAGGAGTAAAGGTAGAATCGAGAACCGTCGTAGTTAATGAGGCGATTTGGTCCTCAAGGGTATCTGCAAAGAAAGCCAAAGGGCAGGTCGGAGAAGAATGACAGGTTCCGCTAAGGAGATTCAGAAGGTGTGGGCGAAGATCCAGAGATAAAGACTGGGCACGGGAGACGCTCAGGAGGAAACCATGAATTTGGGGACCGCAGCGCAGGGGAATGGCACTTGGACCCCATGGGGAGGAAGGACGGGTCACCTACGCAGGGGAAGGGCGAGCGTGCCGGCGGACAGGGGCCCCCAGGCCGCGCGGGTGGGGGAAGGTGGTGGGGCAGAGGGGAGGTGTGCACTGTTTGCTGATGTCATTGCAAGTCAGAGCGCGGTGAAATTTAACACCGGCCGGATTTGCTCGGCTCCTCTTCTTCCAGGCGAGGCAGCCGGCGGCAGTCAACGCCGAGCGTCTGCAGTCGCCACCGGCCCCCTCGCACCGACCCGACTTCCGAAGTGGGTGTGTGCGCTTGTTTGACAAATGTTCGGGCGCGAGCGGTTTCCAAGGACTTCCTCCCCACCCACCTTATACTATTTCCAAACTTGGATATAAATGTTTTTGATAGCATTATTATCTATCTCTAAATTATTCTGCTTTTAATTTGACCAAACTGAAACTCAGACCTTCCTAAACTTTAGCTCTCCATTCTGTCCACCTCCACACTCCTGCGCCACAATCTGTTTTCTGTCTGTCTGAATTGGGACACCTAGGTGCCCACTGAAATTACTGTGTCATTCTGAGACCCTCAAGCTATTCAGTAGCATAAGGTGTTCGAGCTTCATCCATCCTGTAATGTGGGCCAAGTTTTCTTTTCTTTTTTTTTTTTTTTTTGGTGGGTTTGGAACCTGGTTTTCATGTGATTTTTTTCCCTCCTTTTTCATGGACAGTACCTGCACCCTTAACAGTTGGGAGTTGGCTTCTGTTTTCCGTGAGCGCTTTGCTGCACGGACAAATGCATACAAATGCATTTAGGAGCCCACAGGACAAGGCGTGGAAAGGTCTCCCCCACCGCAAAAACGTAAGTATCCCACTCGCCCGGGCGTCAGACCAACCCCTCACTCCACCCCCTGGATCCACCGAGGGTTTGGAGAGTTGAGGTCAGGTTCCGTGGCACTTTTTGGCGTCGAGAGCGGGCGAGAAGCCGTGACATCCTCTTCTTGTCTTCTCAATTTGTAAAATACTGTGTTTGAGAGGAAACCTCGTGCCAGCCGGTCTCAGACAGTTTATGCTAAAGCGAGGCGGCGGCTCGGAAGGAAAAGCTCACTAGCGGGCGTCCGGACGGCCTCGCCTCCGCCTGGTCTCCGGCTCCCACCGCCCTGCGCCCTCCTACCCTTCTCCTCCCTCAGGGTCCCGGCTGAAGTCCTGCTGCTTTCCCTCGGTGTTCCTCAAGGCGTTCAGCCTGAGCTCGCTAAACGCTAGCAGTCCCCTGGGCTCGGTGCCTGCAGCCGGGACCACGGGGCACCGGCGAGGGGCAGGGCTGCGGGTGAAGAAAAGGTGCGCTTGCAGAACCTCGGACACGGGGCGCTGCCCTACCGGGGGGTCCAGAGCCAATCGCCTCTAGTTAGGAGGCCCACAGACGTGCTGACCATCTGGATCCGAGGCTGCGCCCGGATCCCTGGCCTGTCAACCGGGAAATGGCCACAAGGGGGGTGGGCAGGCACGGGGCGGGGATGAGGGTTGGGCGGTGCCTAGGCGACGCCCCCCCCCCGCCCTCGAGCGCCCAACCTGTCTCCACCCCACTGGGAAAAGAGCGAAGACGGGGGTGCGCGGTCCCGGCCACTGCCCTTGTCCCCGTGAGTTACACTCCTGGGCCTCCAGCCGTGGCTGTGGTCAGTGGTTGCACAAGTTTGCTTCTGGCCCGCAGGAGCGAGAGGGGCGAATGCAGTTGTGGTGGTTTCTGCGGAGAATCTGCCCCTCGGG
>NW_022900945.1:19532893-19563002 GCF_012274545.1 Fukomys damarensis | reverse complement strand
TAGGCGCCGCCCCCCCCGCCCTCGAGCGCCCAACCTGTCTCCACCCCACTGGGAAAAGAGCGAAGACGGGGGTGCGCGGTCCCGGCCACTGCCCTTGTCCCCGTGAGTTACACTCCTGGGCCTCCAGCCGTGGCTGTGGTCAGTGGTTGCACAAGTTTGCTTCTGGCCCGCAGGAGCGAGAGGGGCGAATGCAGTTGTGGTGGTTTCTGCGGAGAATCTGCCCCTCGGGAGAGGAGGTGGGCGGAGGGCAGGGCAGAAGCACCCGAGTCAGCTCGGGGCAGGCGGAGGCGGGGTGTGGAGAGACCGCCTCGTGGCGGTGTTTGTGTGCACATGTGCGTCTCAGCCGCGTGCTGCCGGAGGAAAGCGCAGGCCGCGTGCTGTCGGGCCGGGAAGACCCAGGTGCGGTCTCCCAAAGCAGCTCCTGCAGGTCCCTCGGGCTCCCAGGCAGAACTTTTCGTGATCAAGGCCCCCAGTGAGGACCCTCCGGACTGTGCGGGGCGGGGGTAAGGCCATCCTGCGGACTGCGCGCACCTCTCTCCGGTCCTTGGCAGTGCCAAGGGACTCAGGTCCTGCAGAAGAGGCCCAGGGCGGCCTCCGCCTCCCGTCTGGCTGCAGGGTCCCACCTCTGGGGGGGGGGCCCGTCTCTGATTAATACTCCCCTTGGTAGCCGTGACCGACCTCGTAGATTAAAGCACATCTTCGGCTCCTGGCCTCTGTCTTGTCTGGTTTACACTTCCCTTCCAGACGCTCCCAGAAAAGGCCTTGCATAAATTCTTGGGCAGTTTGGGGTTTGTAAATTGGGTCCAGATGATTGGGGGGAGGGAGGCAGAGAAACCAAATAGAGCCGATTACATCGGAGGAGGAACTCCTGAGAGGGGAAAAAAAAAAATCACACCTCGTGGATGGGGGAAAGAACTCTTGTGGAGCAGATGCTGAGTGAAGGTGCTGGTCTCTCAGAGGGCCTATCAGCCAGGGCCCTTGCAGGCTTCCCACAGCTCAGGATCCAACTTGTTCCATTACAGAAGCCCGTGGGGATGGGCTGCAGAGAATTAAGGATAATTCATAATCATAGCAGATTGTAGAATTTCACAGCTCCAGCCACACACATGCAAAACAGAAAAGGTAGGGATTGGGCAGAGAAAATGTTTCTAGAAAAAAACAGCCAATTAAAAAAAATGCCAACCCTTGGGAAAAGGGGAAAGACTTGGAAGAAGCAGCTGATTAGCTGATGATACTGTCAGGCCACTGAATTAAACCTTAAGAGTCCTAATGAAAACCCTGAGGCTTTCATTTGCCACCAGCTTTTTGTGGTGAGCCGTTTGCAAGAGCAGGAGCAGCTTTTTAGAATCGTAGTTCTGATTAGTCACTCAAAAACATTTATATTTTAAAACTGAATTCTTATAAACATTTTCTTTGACAGGGCTACTTTTAAATAGATTGACTAATGTAACTGTGGATGTAATAAAAGAAAATTAAAACCCAAAAGCCAGTGTTAGATATATTGATTTAACATACATCAGAAAATACCGCAGACAGACTCATGGTAATTAGAGGGTTTCTACAACAACAACAACAACAACAACAGCAACAAATTTCTATATGAAACTCCTACTTTCACAGAATTCTATTTTTAAAAATTGCTTAGTTGCCATTGTTTTTAAGTGTTGAAAATAAACTGACATGTCAAGGAGGAAAAGCATATTTATGTAAAGGAATTTTGAGTATTTAGACATTCTGCTCCTAATCTGTAAAGCTGAACAAGAAAAATAAATTTTATTTAGTTTCCTTAGTATGCCTTGCAACTATGACATTTTAGAATTTATATCTCTAAGTGGGAGATGAAATAAAGACCATTTCATTTTCATTCTCATAAAAGCTTTACATTCTGTCACTCATTCAATAAATGTTTACTGAGTTTCCCTTGTGTGCCCAGCATGGCTCTGGACAGGGATACCAGGAGCGTGCAGTGACACCACGGCCATCTTCCAATTGCACCCAGGCTAACTAAGGACATACTAAGTGAATGTGCCCAACAAAATGAGATAAGGGTGTATTCCAGAAGGGCATCTAACAGTCCTAGGCATATGGTGAGGGCAGAGAGAGGCACTGCTGAAAGGAAAAGCAAACTAAAGGGAACAAAATCTAGACTGAAACCTATGTAGAAAGGTCATGGACTCTTCTAAGCAGGGAACATTAAAAGGCTCAGAAGCCAGACAGCACAGTGTACTTGAGGACCTGAAAAAAAGTTGGTTGGAGCACACATTCTAGGGAAGAAGTGGCTTAAACTAGAGCTGCAGGGAGAAATGGGGATTAGCTCATACCTTTCGATTGATCTAAAAGAAAACCACAAACATTTAAAAAATTCTCTATTTACAATATTTCCCCAGTACTTCTTACTATTATAAAGCGATTCTATGTAGGAATGAGTATCATCAGCCCAAAGATATACATTATAATCCTAAGGATCTCATGGCTACCCTAAAGAAAAAGATCCCTGGTATTTCTCTAAAGTAAGTTGGACCATTCAGATAAAGAGAAAGCTGACCCACTCTTTAAGAATCACTTGGGGGAGACCCTTGGGATGGTTATTAGTATCTTAGATGTTCTAAGTATGATCTTTAGTTATCTGTTCTGCTTGGTCTCCTATAGGTTTTTATCATCTCTTGGTCTGGACACGTTTGGACTGTGGTTGATGTCAAACTCAAAACACGGTTAGCAGGCCAGATATATGCAGAGTGTTTCATAGTTTCTTAGACATCCTCAGATAACAATATCATAGGTTATATTTTAAACCTTTATTAAATCTTATATTGTTGATCTTCTAAAGACATTTGTTAAATATAGTGAGATCATTGTAATTTCATACAGTGTTCCTCGATCTTGTTTGCACATTAGAATGACTTGATAAGGGTTTTAAAATGCATGTACCATGTAACATCAGATGTACCATGTAACATCTAGGGATAATACTAGAAGGAAAGACAATGTAAAGAAACAAACATATCAGTAGTTTTTAAAACTCCACAGGTGATTTCAGTGTGGAGCCTAGATTTAAAAAAAAACAACACAAATCATGTGAGTATCTTTTCTTGAGTATTGCCTATTCTAATGTGTGATTCTCAGAATTGGCTCTCCAATCAGCAGCACCAGCATCAAATGGGAATTTGAAGTAAATGCAAATTCTTGAGCCTCACCCTAGACCTACTGAGTCAAAGCTCTGCAATTAAGGTCCAAAAACTTTTCACAAGCTTTCCAAGTGGTTGTGACGTACACTAAAGTTTGAAAAATCACTGAACTATGTAGTAGAAAAGGATTTTTAGCTTCAGATAATATGTTGTATCATAAAATCAAATATGTAATGTAAGCAAAAATGTCTATTTACATGTATTAAAATTAGAATGTAAATATAATTAACATTCTACTTTTTTCTCTGTCTGGGACACACATAATGTGTAATTAAAATGACCTCATTAAAATGTATACATTCTAGAGCTCCATTCTAGTACAAATTTTTGAGTCATAGTTTTGTAGAGGCCCAGAATCTTCTTTTTTTTCACAAGCACATTAGGTAGTTCTTTGGAAAACTAACATTTGGGAACTGTTGATGTAAATGAATAACATCACATATGAAAATGTTTTATAGGCTTCATTAATATACATGGCTCAACTTTTTGCCCATATCAGTTAAAATTTCCATAATAATTTAGTTGCTTATTTTGTAGAGTTAGTGATAATCATTAAGTATTCTATCAAAACTTTGTCATATATATATTTCATTTTTTATTACACAAAAATGAAAATCCTAATTTAGTACCATTTTAATACAAGTCTGTATTCCATTATGTCAAGAACAGTGTAAGTTTATGTTGTTCCCTTAACCTTCATAAAAAGATTATCCTTAAAATAAGTGTGCTATTTGATAAAAGCAAAAATATTATATTGGTAATAAGTAGAAAAATACACCAGGAACTTAATATAAAAATATTTATGGGGCTTTGCAATCACTCTTTGAAGAAGAACATTTCACAAAAATGTCAAATGGAGAGCCTTTGAGTTCAAATAAAAAGTAGAACCAAAGTCTAAATTAGCAAGAATTAGTTAATGTTGATTGTGTTCAACATGACCATTTTCACTTTCCAAAAATTATGTATAATTTTCATCTGGGAGGCAGATATAGCCAATTATTAAGATTATTCAAAGTAATTATAAAAAATTTGGTTGTACTAAAATATCACAATATTTTCTCTTAGGTAATCAATATGAATAAACGTTTTTATTTATAGTGATTGGATATTGTTCTCATAATTACCAATCAAATGTTCAACATTCACACCTATAGGCCATTGCTATTTTCAGAACCAAAGAATCAGAATTTTGTAGAAATGACTTAAATATGATATTCAAAGGGCTTTCACAAATAAACATTAATCTACACAAATAATTGGGTGGTTCCGTCAATATATAATCATTATAGTTGACATAATTGCATTATTTAGTATAATTTTGTTACTTTACATGAATTATCTGGTAATTTGCCATAATATATGATAATAACAACTATAATATTATCTATACTAGTTTACATTTATTGCGTTATGTGCCACACACTGTTGTATGTGTTTTACACAAACTTTTTCAGTTAATCTGTAAAAAAAATCTTTATGAATAGGATTAACATATGAAGAATCAGAGGTATAGAGCAATACAATGTGATCAGATCACACAGTAAATCATAAAACTGGAACTTGAATTCAGAGCCCTTGATCTTAATTAGAATTAGAATAGTAGCTTAATTATTAGCTCTGCTTTAGAGTTCATTCTAGATTTGATATAGTTTGAAGATTGTTAGTGTCCAATAATTGTTTTTTCTCTTTCATAGGAAACTACTTCCTCATTTCATTGTGCTATGTATGGCTTGGATTACTGTTCACGCACAAGAACAAGGTAAGAAAATTACCTTGTTACTTATTTCTTTAAACAAAGTTCTGCTTCTAGACAGCAAAATTACAGACCTTTGAAGTTATCACAACCTTAAGTTCAACATTAAACAATAATTAAAATATTTTACCCAGCATAATGAGAATGTGAGAGTAAGGAAATCAATTTTGGAGGGAAATATGACCTTTAAAAAATTACTCAGATCTTCCATCTGTGAAATTGCTTACATTTTTAAGCAAACTCTATAAAAGGGAAGTTTTGTACAGTAAAAAGGCTTTTCTTGTGACTTCATTTTAAGTAGGAGTTCTTGGGGGTGGCAAACTGTGACTGAATTACCTTTGCACTTCTTGAAACAACAACAAATGTTCTATCTAGATTTGCATCATTAAGAAATGAAGTAAGATTTGCGTATTAGTGGGCTTAGGATATTATTTAATTCAAACAGAGAAGTTTAGAAAATAGTTCAGTGCTTTGTTTTTGCCTCTAGCTGCTGCTTTGGGAAAATGATAGGGTTTCAGGAGTATATGTATTCATTCATTTATTAAACAGCATTTTAAGTACGCAGTTCCCAAGGAATATCCTAACTGCCAATCATTGAAATACAATATGATAATGTGAAAATGAAAAAGTCATTATGTCAAAGGTTGAAAATAATATGAAAGTCAAAGAGAAAAATCCTAGAACTGTGCTGGACTTATAGACATTATCACGCTTTATACTTAGCTGGGCTGTACTTGGCTGCCAAATTATTCAGAGAGAACCAGTTTTTTAGTTCAGTGACCAACTCAATGATACACTTATCAGTTTGGTCAATTGAACAGATAACAATATGAAAAAACTCGTAAACAGGTAAGCAAAGACTTGAATCTAGGTCTATCAGTAAAGATAAAACGCTTTACCCTGCAAATCACCTTGCATGACTATTTCCAATGTTATGAGTTTAATAATTTGCCAAATAATTATTGGCAAAATATGAGAAACTCAATGAAATAAAGACATAGGAAAGAGGATATTTATAATATATTGTTTTATTTATCTAAAACAATACAAAATATGGTTTTATTTCAGAAAAAATCTTTTTCAACCTTATTATAACCATTTTTATTTTATTTTATTATAACATTTTGCCAGTTCTTAACAAAAAGAACAGTCTTTTAAAATCCATCTCAGACTTTAAAATTTGACTATTTTTGAGTAGAAAAATGGAAATAGTATATTATCAGAAACTTAGATTTTTTTCCCTAAATAACTTTTTTTTTATTAAATTGGCATCACGTTCCATATAACTGGAAGATTAGAATATCATTATTAGAGAAATTGTGCTTTATAGTGATCACAAATATCAGATAGATAGATAGATAGATAGATAGATAGATAGATAGATGCTAGTGATTATCCTAAGTTAGACTTCTTATATTTGTGGCTTATGAGATTTTTTAGAATGAAAAAGATATCATAATTCAAGGGCATATTTTAAACATCAAATTGCACAACAAAACGCATAACAAAAACCAAAACCCTCTCCCTTTCCCTCCCCTGAGTCTCTGCCAACCTCTTCTGGCACCTTTTGGTTTTTAACCTTTGCATTTCTACATAATATGTTTAAATATTTTATTGACTGCTTATTGCTGATTATGAGAATTCTATCGTAATGTCCTTCCCCTTCCTCATCTCCACATTTTATTAGTTTATAGTTAAATTAATATCCACAATTTCCCTTATTATGACCATGTACATATTTGTCACTGAGCCATATATGTTTATATTTTGCCCATACAGTGTTGCAAGATTGCTCCTTTATGTTACTCATGTTGAGTTCTATTTTATGATTAATAATTTTCTCAGGTATTACACAGGAATTTTTAAACTTTCAAAAATATTTTTCCCCAAACACCATAGTATTCCATCAATTTTATTATTTTCTTAAAGCTATTCCTTGTAGATGCAGACATTTTCCTTTTCTTCTGTAGATTACTAGTTTTTTGTGCATCTGGTAGACTTGCTGGTTCTCCTCTGTGTTTGCTGGAACTCATATCTTCCTCTTCATAGTCTGTCTCCTTATTTGGGTGGAGTATATCTTCCAGTTGCATGTACTGAAGTGGTACATTTTTCACAACATTGCATTTCTGAGACTGTGTTTATTTCATCTTTACCTTTAATTGTCATTCTATTTAGATGAACATAGAATGTTAGGTTGTAAATACTTTTTAGAATTTGAAAGGCTTTCACCTGTTGTTTTCTGGCTTGCAGAACTATTAGGAAATCTGATGTTATATTAATTCTCAATCCTTTACACATGACCTTTTTATTTTCTTCAAGGCTTTCAGATGAACTTTTTATCCTCTATGTTTTGAAATTTCACAATAATGTGCCTTAGTACTGTTCTTTTTCAACTTATTGCATGAGGTGCTCAGTAAGCTTTTTCATTTTTGCTCATTTTCTCTGTTTCTGTGTGGGTGTATGTGTGTGTATTACTGTGAGTTGAATAGAGAGCCCTCACAAAGAGTTACATCTGCAGCCCCCCGACCCCACACACACTTTTTTTTTAAACAGGGTCTCCCAACATTGCCCAAGCTGGGCTCAAAATTGTGATCCTCCTCCTTCAGCCTCCCATAGTCCTGGATTTACATCAGCAGGTTTTTTCAACATGAAAACAGCCTTCATTTTCTGGACATTTTTAAATAGTACTTCTTTCTTTCTGATGTATTTATTTCTCTTTATGAAAGTTCTGTTAATTTTGTGTCTTCAGAATTGAGATTCTGATTTTTTTTACTTTAAGATCCTTTTTCCATCTTTTTTTGTATTCTATTTTATATGACATTTTTATGAGTTACTACTCCAAACATTTTATTTTTTATTTCTTCTTTATTTAAATATTTTAGTAATTTTCTCACTCAGATTGCTGCTTCTTTTTTTCTTCTTTTAAAATAGCATCTTATTCTTGTTTCTTTGATATAGTATCTATTCTTATCTAAGGGTAAGAATGGTTTTGAACTTTTGTTTTCCTTGCTTCCTGCATTGTCTTTGCTTCTTCCAAACTTGTTTGTTTTGATGTTTGTGTGTGCGTGTGTGTGTGTGTGTGTGTGTCACAGAAATTCTAAGTCTTTATTCCCTCTTTTATCATTTTTAAAGAAAAATATGCTTGTAAACTATTTGTGGGTTATGTTTGTCCACTGAAATGCTTCACATAGTGTTTGATTATGTAGGAACATGGCTCACCATCGTATTGTTGGAACTACAAATGTCTGAAGCTCTAATGTTCCTTTAGAAAAGATAACTACCCAATATCTTACTTGCAGAATATGATCATGGTTGCTACTGCTACTGAGATTAGGTGATATAAAGGGGTTCTGAGATTGGGAAGTGTCTTCCAATTTAGTATATAGATTTTATTTGACTCCCTTGTTCTCCATGTGGTATTTATATTTGGTCAATGATTTTACATAATTAACCTTTAAGCTCTTGTTATGGACTCAGAGCTTATACAGGCTTTCAACCCCTCGCCTACCACCATTCCCCAATTTGAAGTCCTGTATCTCACTTCTGAATTCAGTGATTTTGTGTCTTCACTTCTTGAGCCTTTTTGGAATTTTTCTATATGAGCTAGATCACCTGGGATTAACGTCTGCTTCTGAAACTCCTTAGTGGGTTTTTTTTTCCAGATTTGCTGATTCATGTACTTATCATTTTTCAAAACTGTCAATCTCTCTTATCTGCTATTGTCTCTTCTTATCATTCACTTTACATGCAGTTTTAAATGGTATTTCCTTGTTCTCATTTTAGTGAGATTTTTTAAGACAAAAAAAATTTGTGTGCCTTGCTATGATTTGTTATTCAACTAAATTTTAACATAGGAAACAAAAACAATTCTAAGTGCCTTGCTAGTTTATATAAATTTTATATTTCTTTTATAACCAAAGTTTAGGTGAATAAATGATTTTTTAAAATTACATATATAAGATTGCATTTTCTAAGGCTTTGACAGACACAGATACCTTTAATTTGATATAGTAAACCTTTCTTCTGATTCTGACTGCACCAATATTCTGGCTGCCAGTGAGACACTGGCGTAGCTGCAACATTGTTCCACAGTGAATTACACCATGAGAGATGTGTAACTAATTCTCAGCATGCTCAGTGTCCTCAGGTTCATGATCCCCAGAGTGTGAAAACCACATGTGTAGAAATCAATGTGTAGAATACGCATCTCCAAGAAGAGTATTTCCTATAAAAATTAATCCAAAATGTGTTTACTATTAACAGAGCTCTAAAATGAGTTAACTCCAAGTACTTTCTGCCAAGAACCCTTACTGGGCCCTTATCCAACTTAAAGCTTCATCTTATTTTATAAATAAGTTGGAATTTATCTCCTTACGCAGAATAAGTGTGTTATTTACATTAAGAAAACATTAAGGAAGTAATGCCACATTTAACCTACCCAGTCTGCCAGGGGAGCTTAAGCACTGGTGTTTTGGAGCCAGAATCCTGGGTTTATGGCCAGGTTCAACTACTTAGTAGCATGTGACCTTGAACAAATTCCTAATGCTCAGCCTCATTTTCAACAACTCTACAGTGAAGGTACTAATAATACTACACATATAAAATGTTTAGTGCAGTGCTTGTTATATTAGGCTGCAGTAAACTTTAATGGGAAAAATGAGAATATTCCAGATCCCTTTCTTTTCTTATATCCTAATATTGAAAATATAAAACAAAAAAAAAATATAGTTGATTTTGAACAATTTCCTTTAGTTCCTTAACTCAGTGTACTAGAACAAAGAAGCCTGTATTTTAGCCTTAGTTTTGGCACTATTTAACCATACAAAACCATACAAAATGAATATAGGGCAACTACCTAGTTAATTTGGCCAGTTTGGGAAAACTGGCAAAGAAAAGGGAAATATGTTGAGGCCTGTGCATCTTTCTCACTTAGATCTTTGGTGATGTTGTTTTCAACAATCATTTTACTGTCTTTCCTACAAACATGAAAAAATGTAGCTTTGGAGATTTTATAGCAATAGGACTGTTATTTGTTATATTCTGTAAAGTGATATTCTTACTTTTTGGAGAGTGGTAACTGGAGTTTGAACCCTGGGCCTCAACATGCATACTAGGCAAATGTGCTACCAATAAGCTACCTCCCCAGTCCTCCTCTGTACTTTTTATCTAAAAAATTGATGATGTTCTTTTAGTCCTTTAAGTTACCAATTACTAAGAAATGTAAAAGTGCCTACATATTGAGAGATAAACATAATACTATTTTTATTCTTCCAATTCGTGATAGAGTATTGACAGATGTCTTTTTCTTTGTACTTGTAAAACAAATGTAATCACAGGCTCGCTCACATCTGTTTCTTTGGGGGAATAGGCTATATTCTACCCACTGAATTAATCATTGGTCACTGGATTTAGAGTCCAAGACATGGTTGTAAGTCATAGTTTTATCACCTACTGAGACTCAACTTCTCTTTTCCTTCAGCCTCCTTTGTCGCCTTCCTCCACTTTATCTCATCCTTCTTTCATTTTCCTTTCTTCCTCTTTCTGTGATTCTAACTTTTGATAAGAACGTTAATTCTGCTTACAAGTATCAAATGAAAAACAAGTAAATGGGTTATCGTTATCTGTATGTGACAGTCAGCTTTGCAAGCACAGAAAACAAATTTTTAAAAAATTACCAAGAAAGGATCCATGTGTTATTGGTGCATAAAAATAACAACATAAAACTGCAGTGAAATAACATTTAGTGTCATGAACCGTAGTACCAACTATTTGGGAGGCTGAGATGAGAGGATCACTTGAGCCCCAGGAGTTTGAGGGTAGCTGAGTAACATAGTGAGATCTTGTCTGTAAAAATTAAAAAGAAATTGATGAAAAGAAATAGCACTTGAATTGAGTTTTGCAAGTGAGGAAAGTTTAAAATAGAAACTTTTAGTAGGACTCTGAAGACTAGGATTAAAAAAACTGATAATCGTTGAGATAGCAAGAAATTCAAGGAAGAATAAAAATGCATAGAGAATGCCTGGGAACATTCTTTTCTCTTACTAAAGGGAATATGAGTAAGTGAGAGTATAAAGTTAGAGGGAAGTTTCCAAAATCGCTCTTAATTCTGACACAAGTTGTTCTGGGGTCCCCAAGACTACATTCAGTTTCAAACTTTGAGAAAGATCTTCACAGAACTCTCTGAAGTCTGTTATATTCAGTTATGTCTTATTATAATGAAATAAGACAGAGTAAAATTAGTCTAAAGAATGAGCATCCCAGGAACAGAGAGTAAAAGTATAAATACTGTGACTAAGATGTTAGGTTAGTGATTTTACAGAATAATAAAGGACTCTTTGTCTGGAACAAAGAAAGGAAGTGATAGGAGACAAGATTAGAGATAAGAAGAGATGACCTAGATTCTGTAAAGCCACCAGAGGGTTTTTACAAGGGAAGTGGATTTGTTATTGGGTTTTGGGTCTTGCAGTCTCCTGCTGAAGGTGGTTTCTGGGTGCTTTCTGTCCTGAACAAAGAATTGATCAAGGCAAATTCAAATGGTAGCAAAGTTTTATTGAAGGTATTAAAAGAAACAGTCTATGCAGGGCAAGGTTGGGCAAATTAAAAGTGGGAAAAGACTCCATAGCATGAGTGCAGGCCACTGTGCAAGAGCCAAGACAGTGGCCAAAAGTGAAATGTGGATTGTCCTTTTTGTAGCATCCACTCCTCAGATTGATGTTAGATCTAGGCCATTCTATTAAAACCCTGCTCAAAAGTCCATGTGCAGGGCTTTGGGGACTTCTCTGAGCCCGTACCCTGGAATTTTGTAATTAATAGGTTACACATACTTCTCCAAGCCAGCTCTGTCACACCCTAGTCTCCTGTCTCAGGCAGATCTATTTTATATTGCAAAGAGATTTTTCTGGCTATTTGTGTGGTGGTGGATTCCTTCACTGAGAAGAGCACTGTAGTAAGAAAAACAAGGTTTGGGGAAAGTTAGAAGTGCTTCGTACGTTTAACCTCTAGTGGATAAATTCAATAGGTAATTGGATACACCAGCCCAGAAAAGAGGTTTGTGAGTCAGCATATGCGGTTGTTAAAGCGATGGTTTGGATGAAGTCATTAGGCTCCGTGTTTATAGTAAAAAGAGCAAGCTGTTGTCTCGGTGACTCTACCATTTACACTACATTTAAAAAGCAAACCAGGAAGGAGACACAGTCAGTCATTTGAAAGGTCACAAAGTTAAGAAACTGACTCTTGGAGAATGCCTGTATCTAAATTCTGCTTTTGCACTTCCTAGTTAGGTGAACTTGGATGAATGATTTAATTCTTGTACTTACTTTTCAGAAATGTCAGATGAGGACAACCATAGTATGTACCTCAAGGACTGTTGGGAGAATTATGTTACTCAAGACAGGAAAGTTCTTAGCATAGTGCTTAGTACATAGAAAGAATTTAATAAATGTTGCCATTAGCCTCATTCTTTAAAAATGTAAAGCACCTAACACAGTATCTAGCTGATAATCATTGTTTTAAACGGTAAATGATTTCCTAAGTTACATGAACCGGATTGATTTTTGGGTCAGGAAAAGTACTTACTGAAGATAACTTCTTTATTTATTGTTGTATCTAAATCAATTTCCAAATTGTAATTTGGTGACATCCAGGGCCAGTCCTAAATTAAACGTTAAATAGTTTGTCTGCTGTGTAGAACTTTCCTCCTTGCTTCCTTTTCTCCTTCCCTCCCTTTCTCCCTCTCTCCACCCTCCCCGAGTTCTCTCTTTCCATCCATTTTCTCCTTTCCTCTTTCCCTACTGTTCTCCTCAGTCCTTCTCCTAGGTGCCATGTACTTTTGACATCTACTTACATACAGTAGTTTAAATTGAGGTGACAACTCAGTTTTACTTAACGTACAAACTCTAGTGACTGCACAGAGACTACTCCCTACCTATGAGATTTTTGTTAGGGAAAGAAGTGCTGCTGTGATTAAATAGTGAGGCTTGCAAAGGAGATGTAGAACTGTATGGGGAGGGAATAAAATGGCTGAGAGGCAGTGTGTGGAACAGGGAGAATGTAGACTTTGAAGTCAAATTGGGCTCAAATCCAATTCTGTTCTTTGCCAGTTCTATGATCTTGATCAAGTTATTTAGTGTCTGTGTGTCTCAGATTCTTATCTGTGAATTTGGCCTAAACGTTAAGTATAAACTTGAAATCCTAAGATATTATCTTCCCATTTCTATCATATCAAAACAAAGGTCAGTGAAAATAATAAATAAACCTAAAGATTTCATTTTCAGCAAACCTGGGGTCCTAATATAATCTGAAAACCCCAAAGATGTGCCAAGAAAAGCAGATGCCTCATAAAGTCAATAATAAGATTTCAGAAAGCACCAGCAAAACCAAACTTCCTGAAGGTGAGGAGCATACCTTGAAGTACTTAATATCTAGCCCTTGAATGCAAGAAATGCTAAAGAATCTGAGGCGGGCAGAAGCTGCCCAGGGGGAAATATAAGAGGCACAGCTGATAGCCAAATGGCTAAATGGGACTGAATCTCAGAATGCAAAAATACACTTCCTGGCCAGGGATTTAGCTCAGTGGTTCGGTGGCCTGCCTTGCAAGCGCAAGGACCAGAGTTCAATCCCAGTACAAAAAAAAAAAAACAAAAACAAAAAACCCAAAAATACACTTCCTGAGGTTAAGGATTCATCCGGAACCATGTACCAGTGAGAGTGGATACCGAGAAAGAAGAGTAAGAGGTCGTAGGCAGAGCCCACTGTGGAACTAGTGTGATCTAGAAAAAAGAGGGAAAAGGAAGCTAGTAACATTGAAGCAGTTTTGAGATTTGGAAGTCATGGCCCAATTCCCATAGCACCCTTCTATACGTTCCTGGGAAAGGAACTAATGAAAAGCAGTTGGTGCAGCATAAGAGGTAGACAACGACAATGAGAAAAATATAGAAAAAAACAGCAAAGATGGGAATGTACACATAAAACTTTGCTACTAAACAGATAAAAATTTTGACCAAATATTTTTAAAAATTCAAATCACAGATATGAAAAAGATGGCAAAGCAGAAATATTCTCAGGGAAAAATGAAGAATACTCGGGGGAAAGGAAAGAAAGACAGAAATGTGAGTTTATAGAACTCATAGGTCATAGAAATAAAAACTTTATAAATTCAGGTAAAATTAGAAAAAGCCCAAAAGAAAACCTGACATTGTGGAAAACATTAAAGATAGAAGTAAGAAAAACAAAACAACTGAAGATAAAAGATATATTAAAAAGAATTACAGTCAAATGATATATTTGTAGAATGTAGCTTGATTCAACATTCTCAAAATAGGAATTTTTGAAGAAGAAAACCAAAACTTTATGAATTAGACATAGCCAATGTCAAAGGCATAACTCATGCCAACTTTGCTGAAGTAAAAAGATGTCTTGTATTTATACCATGGATAGACAAACTGTGCTCCAGGAAACACCCAGGTGGTCAGTAGGGACCCATGTTCTTACCACATCACAGCACTGCAAAGACAAAACACAACTCTGGGCGTGAAGGCAAAAAAGTGAATCACATATAAGGGCAAAGAAATTTAACAGACTTCAGATTTCTCCACTGTAGCATACAATTTGTTAAAATGGTGGAACAATAACCATAAGATATTTCAAAGAAAGAAAATATCAGCAAAGAAATTTTTATTATACTTAAGGTATAAGGCTACAAACAAGCATTTTTGAAAAGTTCAACACTCAGGTAATGATCCCATGAACCTTCTTGAGGAAACTAATAGAGCATAAACTGCAACAGAAGTGTCCAAAGAATCTATTCCAAAAGGTGAGGTTCTTTATCAGAAGAAAATACAGCAAATACCAAGCAGTATCTCTGGTGTGAATAAACTATAATAGTACATAAGATCCTAATGAGATAATTGACAATGTGAAATAGGAAGAAAAGGGCTAAAGGTATAGGGAAGGTGGAAAGGGTAGGAGAAGGGTAATAAGGGAAAGAAAACAAATAGGAGAAAATGAAAAAAATGGAAATAAAATGTTTGTAAATGGGGAGGGGAGGAGGGGGTGAAGGGAGGGCAGGGACAAGGGGGAAAAATGAGAACCAAGACCTGTCATGTAAAGGTACAGGATCCCAATAATGAATGTAACTGTACTGTATACCTAAAATGTACCAATAAACTCAATGAGAAAAAATTTAATACAGAAGAAAATATGGGAACACGGCAGAATAAACTGCCATATAAACTGACAGAGTAAGAATGGCACAATGATTAAAAAATAAAATGAGAGGGAAAGTAGAGAGGGATGAAGAGTAGATTGATTTTTCTGATTGCCTTGTTTATAGAACCTAGGGTTGAAAAATTATCCAAAATTGATAACTCAATAAAAAACTTTAAAGATATTTGACAATAAAATGGTACATTTAAAATAGGTATTCCTACTGACTAATATTAATGGCACAGGAAAGGATAAAATGGGAGGAAAAGACATGGTTTAAGAAAAGAAGTACTAGATATGTCTAAAGGGCACAGCATTGTATATGTACTATAAAGGGCAATTCATAGAATAAAAATACAAACAATTCTAAGTCTTAAAAGAACTACACATGAAAAGGAGTGGGAAAATCAAATGAGAGAATCTAAAATCTGTTATAAAAGCATAAAATGACAGATTAAACAAATTGTGTAAATTAACATATTTAACATATTGGATCACACAGCATCCCCTTCCATTTTAATCCAAAACACGATGTTTCAGAGTAGATAAAAAGAAAAGCACGGGCAGAAATATATTAGACAAATAGAAACAAACAAAAATGAGAGAAAGGAAGTTTAGGTTTAAGAGAATGCTAAAATTACAATAAACCATCTTTTTATAATTCAAAAAAGCATCATGTAAAATGAATATGTGAATTTTATGACGATATGCACCAAACAATTACATCAGTATTCATAAAGTAAGGAGATATACTAGTGGCAGCAGACTTTCTTAACTTCAGTCTATGATAGATTAATTGCATAAAAACAAGGATATAGAGGCTCTAAATGATATAAATATACCTTTTCATAACTATAGGAATAATTAACTAGTATATATTCACTAACTGGTATGTATTAAGTTAATAATGATTAAGAAATTACTAACTAGTATGTATTAAATTCTTTCTCTGAAAAACTTTCACCAGGGTTTATAAAGCATTATCGAAAATTAAGTGGTGGTGAAGCTCATCAAATTTCAAAAACAACATGAAGATGAGACATCATTTTCTGATCATAATGCTATTAAATTAGTTTTAACAAAACCAGGAAACAAAAAGACCCTTTTAACTGCAAATATAAAATTAATAAAAAGTCAAAGGGAATATATAAATGAAATGTTTTGTAAAAAGCAGCAGAAATGAAAATACTACATGTCAAGATCTATTGAATACCACTAAGCAGTACTCAGGAAATGTTTGAGCGTAAATGACTTCATTATCAAGAAAGATAGGAAAAATCAAGACCTAAGTAATGAACTTCTGAAATTAGAAAAGAAAATGAGGGAAAACATAATGAATAAAGACAAATGCCAAAATTAATTAATGACATAGAAGACAGACAAAAATAATAGAAAAGATAAACACATCTAAGGGCTATACATTTTAAATGACCAGTACTAAAACCTTAATTTTGAAGAAAATATTCAAAATTAGAAAAAAGTGAGACAAAGAACCATAGAAACAGGAGAGCAGAAAGAATTATAAAGAATTACTACATGAAAAATTTTGAGTAATACATTTGAAAGCCTAAAGGAAATTTATTTCATAGACAATGTAAATATCTAAAATTGGCTCAAGATGAACTGAAAAGTAGAATAGATCGATTCGCATGGTAGAGGTTAGGAAAGCAGATGATGTGCTAGCAATAAAAGCCAGCACAATAACTTTAGTTTGTAGATGAGTCTGTTGTAATTTCTTAGAAAAAGATAATCCCCAAATTATTTCAACTTTCATTAAAATAATGAAATTTCACTATTGCAGTCTGATAAGGAAGAACAGAAAAACAGACAAGACTAACTCACATATTGGACATAGGATTTTACATAAACTTGTAGAAAATCCATCAAATTAGCAGTCAAAAATCCAAAAAAATATCTAAAGAATAACTTTTTAAAAAGTACATTATATTTGAGGAATGCAGTCGTTCACTATTACTGCAAAGTTCACCACTACTACAAAGACAGTTGATTCAAAAAATAGTTATTTGTGATTAAAACTCCAGTAAAACATGATTGGAGGAAACATATGATATACATATAAGAAATACTGAAAACATATTTACATTTTAAAGTTTTCAAATACTTTTCCCAATAAAAATATTTACTTTAATAAGATCAGTAATTTGAAGTAATTCCTGAAGGAATTTGTTTTTTGCAATGAGAGGTTTTTGGGGGATAAAGAGTAGCACTGAGTATCATAAAAAAAAATGTGACTGTTCTTTTGTGTAAGAACAGCTCATTTGGCATCAAGGAATAATAGTTTGTGATTGTATATACTTTAAGCATTTTAATTTTTGAATAAGCAGTGTTTCTTCCCTTGCTCAATTCTCAGATTTAGATGTGCACACACTTGAAGTGAGGTAGCATTGGGCAAGGGTGCTCAAGTCACAGCCTAACATGGCACATGGATTCTTATTCTATTCGTTCAATTGAATATATATATATATATATATATATATATGCATGTGTATATGAACATATATGAATATAAAGCTTATATATATATGAGTAACAAATAAGACTCCTATTCAAGTGGGAAAAATGAGTAAGCTAAAATAATTTTTAATTGAATTTTGGGTTAAAAGATATTATGTAGATTATGTGCATATATATACACATACTTAATTCAAATGTTTACGTGTAATATGTTACTCTCCCTCTCCCTACCTGTTGTTACCTGGAAATTATTGATAGAACATGCTTATTTCAGAAATTACTATTTGTACAAGGAAGATTTTTTTCTTATACTCAAACCTGAATGCCCAAGAGTAAGACTCTTTCTCTCTCCCTTTTTTTTAATTTTCAGGCATAGACATTCTTCATCAACTAGGCCTTGGAGGCAAAGACGTACGACACTCATCATCAGTGACTGCTGTACCATCGTCATCTACACCATTACCTCAGGGGGTCTATTTAACAGAATCAGGCGTCATTTTAAAAGATGATGCATACATTGAGTCACCTCTCCCGAAAATTTTACCAGTCAATTTAGCACGGCCATTTACAATATTAATTGCACTACAGTCACATAAAGTGAATAATGCATTTTTCTTCAGTGTTAGAAATAAAAATAGACTGCAATTAGGGGTCCAATTACTACCTAAGAAGTTAATAGTATACATTGGAGGAAAGCAGTCTGTTTCTTTCAACTACAGCGCTCACGATGAGCAATGGCACACCTTCGCCATTACTGTTGGAAATCAAGTTGTCTCAATGTTTAATGAGTGTGGAAAAAAGTATTTTAGCAGAGAGACTGTTTCAGAAGTTCACACATTTGATCCTAACAGTGTGTTTACCTTAGGAAGTATGCATAACAATTCTGTCCATTTTGAAGGAATAGTATGTCAGCTGGATATTATTCCTTCTGCAGAAGCATCTGTGGACTACTGCAGATTTGTCAAACAGCGGTGTCACCGAGCAGTTCAATACCAACCTGAAGCAAACTTTCCTTGCACAACTATCATACCAAGTAAGCGACTGAAACACTCTTCCCTGCCCAAACAGTTGGGAGAAAAAGTACTGTCAGAGAATGCATTCACTGAAGAAGGCAAAAACATCCCAAATATCATTACTAATGATTCTACAACAGAGCATAAAAGACCAGAAGACCAGATATTAAGACCTCAGTTAACTTCTCTTCTTTCAGGAAATGTCTCTGCTCCGGATCTCAAGAATTACGGGATTCAAAACAAAAAAGCCATCACTGCAGAACATAGTGAGGTGAATTTCAACCTGCTGGCCATCCATCATGGCCTCAGAGAGGCAAGAATGAGTACAGAGGAAAAACTCAGTTCTCTGCTAAACACATCGAACAATATCACAGAACACGATACAGTGACTGGTCTGTCTCCATTTAAGAAGATGTCCACTATTCTTCCACATACAAAACAAGAGAAAATTACTAATCTCAAGAAGGCTATCACAGCAAATCTATATACTAATGAACTCATGGAAATGGAACAGATTTTAAATACCACCTTGCGTAGAGTGACAGATGAGCCATTTGTGGATAATCACCTTGACTTAAGGAAGGAGGGTGAACTTTATCCTGATGCTACTTATCTCATCGAAAATAGCAATGAAACCGAGCTTTCTGATTATTATTATTATGAGAATCTTAATACAGTGCTTGAGATGGAGTATCTGAGAGGCCCAAAAGGGGACACCGGACCCCCGGTAAGTTGTTGTTTTGAAAATGTTTTAATGCACTACCTACACATTACATCTTGGACTATACCATGTAGAACCAATCAGACCTGGCATAGAAATGTATTCTGACACAGCAATTGTACTTTAATTTGAAGAATGCACCTATTGGATGCAGCTTTGGCTCAAATACTATACTTTTTAAAAATTGACAGCCCAAAAGGGTTAATTCTGAGTAAAGTAGTAGGCAATCTATATGTTTTTCTTGTTCAACTGAAATTCAACCAGGAAATTAGCTGCTAAATATAGATCAGCTTTCTTTATGTAAAAAACAAACAAACAAAAAACATTATCTTAACACATAGTCTTGTGGAAAGACGAACATACAAAAGTTATGGTAGGTTAAAGAAAATACACTACATTGATTATTCTTTTAGCTAAATAGCATCAAATGGATTAACACACTGCAATAATTATGCAGAGGTTATTTTATAGTCAATCACTGCTGAATAATTCTCTTTTTTTAAACCTCTTGATATTGTCATTTTAAATATAACTTTTTCATTCTCATGAAAAACAACATGTATCATTATATCTGTAATGATATAATCAATTTACACTTAGGGATTAATAAAAGCTAACCTATCTAATAAATATGACCAGTCAACCTACTTTTGGGGGAAAAAACACACCTATCAAATAGGAAAAAAACCCTGTCATATTTTATAATATATAATCAAAACTGTGAGATGATACACTGAATTTTTAACTCTGACTTTCTTTTGCACAAGTGTAATTAGGGATTAATATTTGAAATTGTCTAACATCCTTTTAAAGCCACTTAAAAGCCCTTTAAAGCCATTTGAAATCACAATGCTATAAACACTTGTTTTTGCTTTCATACTGGTATACCTTGAATAATTTACCTCTGTCTTTAGAAATTAATTTTCAAAACTGCAAACATACTAAAATATATTTTAAGAATCTGTTTAAGGACAACAAAATTTGAGTCATTGATTTAATTCTAGAAATCACAGAATGAGATAAGATAATACCATTTTTTTCTTAGATTGCATTTCCTTATGGTTATTATTTGAAGCAATTTAATAGATATGAAGCAACTCAGAGTAAATGGTTAAGGATTTTTAAAAATCTGAGAAATATTATAGAGACATAAACTCTTTTCAACTGTTACAATTAATTATCAACTTATTAATTATAAAAAGAATCACCTGGGAGGTCTCATTATACTAAGAGTGTCTTAAGCCATTTACTTTCTTTAAAAAAGTCAGTATCATGAGATGAACAATAATCTCTTCTATAAATCCCAAAACAGTCATTCGGCTTTAGTAGGTGCAACAGTAAATATCAACAGATATTTACTTGAGTCTCAGCTATGTGTAAGGCAGGAATATAAAGTTTACACAACACAGTCATTTCTCAGAAGGAACTTACTTTTCAGTAATGGGGTAAAGGAAGTATATGTTTATAATTCTATTTTGTGACAAAGTAAGACAATTGCTTCTGAGAATTACACACAAGCTTTATTGGGTAGAGATATTCACAGGTGAGAATAAAATAATATATTTGAGGGAATACCTGTGAACAGTCACGTAGAACTAAGCGGGAGCTGTTCAGGATAGGTTTTATGGACAAAACGAGTTATTATGTAGGCTGAAAGAATGGATACAATTTTGCTAGTGACAGGAGTGAGTATGTTTTTATACATAGTAGCTATCACCCACTTCCTTGTGGAAGACACTCAATCATGCGCTTCACATGCATCGTCTTGAGAGGGCTTTGTAAGGTTAGTGTTCTAATTTTCAATTTGCTTAGGTAAAGAAATTTAAGTTTAAAGGAGTTTATTTGCTTGCCTACACTAACGTTGCTGGTAAATGATACAGCCAGTATTCAAATCCAGAAATAGGTTTTCTGCCTCTATAGCCCAACTCTTTCATATTAGGCTAATGTTAAAAAATCTAAGCAAGGTATCACAGGTTGTGGAGAAAATGAATAAAATCAAAATGATTGCTATATATGAAGGCTTCAGGTTCAGAGAATCATGATATCATCATTAAAAAACAGTGAGGAAGAGAGCAAGCCAATTTTAGCAAGGAAAATAAGTTAAAAACACTTAAGGCAGGGGTCCCCAGTCTGTGAGCTCTGCCATCTGTCAGATCAGATTGAATATGAAATTCATTTTGGGTAGTGTGGGCATATTAACAATATATATTCTTCCAATCCTTAAGCATGGGAGAGATTTCCACTTTTAGTGTCGTCTTCCATTTCTTTTATCAATGTTTTGTTATTTCCGTTATAGAGACAATTCACCTTTTTGGTTAAAAGTAGCCTAGGGTATTTTTTTATAGCTATTTTAAAGGAAATTGCTTTTTATTTTTTCGTGCTCAGCCAGTTCATTACTGATGTATAAAATACTACTAACTTCAGTAGTTTGTATGTTGTTTATATATTGCAACTTTACTTCTAATAGGCTTTAGGTAGAGTTTACGCTTTTCTGTGTATGGAGCCATATCAGAATGGCTTCCTCTTTTCCTATTGGTATCCTATTATTTCTCACCTGCCTAATTTATCTGGTGAAGTACCATGTTGAAAAGAGTGTTGAGGGCTGGGGATTTAGCTCAGCAGTTCGGTGGCCTGCCTCACAAGGGCAAGGACCTGAGTTCAATCCCCAGTACCAAAAAAAAAAAAAGAAAAGAGTGTTGAAAGTCCTTAATGATCCTTTGTTGTTTCTGTTGTATAACTGTTACTGTCTCCTATACTTTTATTGTCCTTGAAGTTTATTATACCTATTAGGCTCTGTGCCCATTTTTTTCTGGTACTCTTTTGACCCAGAGATTACTTTTTATTACAAGAAAGTTTCCCCTTTCTTCCTCAACTCTTTTCTGTTCCATTCTCTACATTCTTCGGGCACACATTTTGCATGAGTGTGATGATGTCAGTTGTGATATAGTATTTACTGTCTTCTTTACAGCCATATCATTGCGATTGCTCTTTTCCATTTTACCTGTGTGAATACATATGTACTATATCCATTTCCCTTTATTGGTTTTTCAGTTGCATTTAATCAACTTTTGTTGCTTTTGACAGTTTTCATCTATAATAGTTTCTTGTTTGCATTTTTATATCTTAAGCTTATCAGGGTAACATTTAGGAACTTGTTCTTTCTGTATTTATGAAAGTGAACTTTTTATCTCTTGTAACACTTTTTTGTACTCTCTTTTTGTAGAGAAATGTCATATTGAAATTCTTTGAAAATGTAGTGAACTACATAACTGAATTCTTTCTCTGTTGCATGAAGTAATTTCCCATGTGGTAAATTATTTTCATCTACTTTATGTTCTTATCCTCCCACTTCTCCATTCCTCTCAATACCCATGTATACAGCCCATACTGGATAAGTTTTGGTTATTACATTTTTTCAAAATAAAGGCAATAATGCCTGGGTTGTTTTGCAATAGTACAGGGAGAGGCCAAGTCAAATAAGGTGGAGTAATATATAGAATCAAATTTAGACTGCTGTATTTGTTTTGATACTATATTTGTTTTGCCTACTACCAATTTTGTGGCATGTCGCCTTTCATTTTCATATGCAGTTTCTGTGACTCTTTCATATCAGAGGTTCTCTGGGAAATTATATGTTGATTTATGCTCTTGTCTTTTATTCCCTTTCAACACCAGAAATCCCCTATGTTTAGATTTGGTTGTAGATCATAAAAATGGTGGGTTCTTTTTCTCCAGTTCAACATTCTCTATTCTTGGGCTTTGAAATTAGGTCTTTGCTGAATCCTGAATTATTTCTTCTGTGCTTGCCCATTGCCTTAAGCATCATCACTTAATCAAAGGATTGCTAGAACTGATGTTAGATATTTCCTTAGTATTTAATAGCAACTACTTTTTAGTTCATTTGGGCCCCTATCACTACACACTACACACTCGGAGGCTTCTAATCAACAGATGTTTATTTCTCACAGCTCTAAAAGCTGGGAAGAACAAGACCAAGGTGCAGGAGGATCTGGCGTTTGATGAGGGCCTGCTTTTTGGTTCACAGGTGGCGTTTTTCACTGCGTCCTCACCTGGCTGCACAAATGAGCCCCTTGGGAGCATTCGTGTTAAGAGCACAAATCCATTCACAACTGTGCTGCCCTCTTTTTATAATCTGCCCCCAAAGCCCTCACCTTTTAATACTATCAGTTTTGAATTTTTCAGGGGGTTCTAAAGAGTCAGACCATAATGCACCCTAAGATCAACCGCCTTTTCAGTGTGATTGCAATATTGTTTTCTTCAGTCACAGAGTACCGTGGCAGGGCACGAAACAAAGCTGGAGATTTACAAATTAGGATTTTCTACTGCTTAAAATCTTAGCGCTAATTTCTCCTTATTTTTGAGGGATTAATTCAAAACAATAGCTTCACTTGATTATAACAAGAACAAAACCTAATTGGAAAAGAATGTCGTCTTTTCCTTGATAATAAATACAAATAATTTACACTCACTGTGTAGCAGAGGCTGGCCTCAAACTTGCAGTGTCCCTCCTGTCTCAGGCTCCTCAGTGCTGAGCCTACAGGTGTGCCCCACCACACCCAGAAAAAAAATCATTTTTTAATGGAAGCTAGTGATACAATAATGGCTAGGAAAATATTTGAACAGCTCTAGAAAGAAAATGCTTTCAGACTGTGGTTGAATAGAAATGGTGCTTCTCTCTCAATCCTAGGGAATACATGAATTCTATCAAGTAAGGAGGGAGAAGAAGAAAAAGAATACGATTAAAGAAAAAAATGGGCAGTTTGAAATATATAATGAGTATCAGAAAGCTAAAAATGACTGTGATATTTAAGCTTGTTTGTCCTAGGTGAGAGTAAACAAGGAGCATAATGGAGGATAGATATTGGGAAATGGGAGACGATATTCAAATGGGAATGGGAGAGGGGAAGAGAAAGCAGTGAAAGGAATAAGGAGAGACTAGAAGGAAAAATGGAAACAAAACTTTTGTAAGTGGGGAGATTGAGGGGAAGGAGGGAAATGGGAAGAAAAGAATTAAAGACATATTATATATAGGTACAAACTCCCTATGATGAATGTGAGCAATGTATGACAAATATGTACTAATAAAATATAGTTAAAAAGCAAAGACAATATTACCGAGAACTTGAGACATGAAGTATACAATGTGAATATATATTTAATAAGACTTTTGAGAGAATGTAGAAAAGTAATATTTAAGTAGTATTAACTTCAATAAACCTGTGCATCCAATTTGAAATGATTGCCTATTACCAAACAAAACTGAAAAGGGTAAGCTGCATCCTGAGGCATCCTAGTGCAAGTACAGCTGTGTGCAGTTGAAACTATGTGTTAAAGTAAGTTCACAATTATGAAAGACTACACATCTCAAGATTAAAATAAAATAGGATATAGATATTAAATTTTAGAAAAGAAAATGACTTGATATCAACAAAAGTAAAAATTTCAGGGAGTAATTAATATCAAGATGAATGAGATGAGAAATATGCTATATAATATTATTTTTAGCGTAACTTTCTCATACCCCTTATATAATTATCACTGAAATTACTTTCCTATCAATCCATTTTCCCCCCTTACAATGCACTTTTAGGTGTACCTAGCCTTGCTATGTATTACATTATATGAAATGTCATTTTTCTAAGTTAAAAATCATCACATATTGGCATTTCGTTATGAACCATTAGCATACATATACATATATATCAAAATGAGGTACACTATGTCACACTGCCTGTTAGTGGTAAAGCCAGTACTTTAATTTTGATGTGCCTAATTTAAAGCTTCTACTCCATTTACTGCAATAATGAATGGATATTGCTTCACTGGAATATGTATATTCTTTATACACACTCAAAGTGTTGTCGGGCCAGAAGAATACTGTGATAATTAAATCCGTGAGATATGAATGAATATGTCCCCCATTGTATCACAAATGAGCATTTATTCTTCCATAGTTGGCTGCTAAAGTAAATAAAAATATAACACAAACAACTATATGAGAAAGTAAAGAATTAGTTTTCTGTTTATCATTTGGTATAATTTAAAAATAACATTTAAATAACTCAAAACCTAGTAACAATTGATCAGTTTTTACTTTGATACTTTCTTTCAGAAGTCACTACCTTCTGGGGGGGTGCATTTAGCATAAAGCAGATTTATTACTGCATATATAAAAGTCTCATCGTGACATGTTATCACATTACATAGACCTTTGGTACAATTCTCTTAAAAGAACATATAATGGTTAGGGCTTTATTTCTCAAGGCTAATCCTTTTTTGAAGTGCATTTTTAAAAACCTGTAGTTGTTGGTCTCCAAAACATAAACTGAATTACTCCTTCTGTAATAAAAGTAAGTTTAGGTAAAAATCATCCACAAGAGTACTAGTTATGGTCTCTGTAAAAACCAGATACACTGGCTGTAACCATAAGTTATAGACTTCCTGCTGCCATTTCTGGCCAGATTAAAGAGGAAACTGGAGTTTTAACTCACCCCTGCCAATTTGGGTGAGGAGATTAATCTTATTTAAAAATCATTATCAGTTGGGAATCAGGAATGGAAAAAAGTTATACTGGAATGGGAATCTCATTAAGGCTTATAAGAAAAGATATATCTACTATCATGCCTAATATCTTAACATTTGTTTTGCAAGGGTCCACCTGGC
The DNA here is from genome assembly GCF_012274545.1 of Fukomys damarensis. NCBI lineage: Eukaryota > Metazoa > Chordata > Mammalia > Rodentia > Bathyergidae > Fukomys > Fukomys damarensis. Next base: position 19,536,968 of record NW_022900945.1, on the reverse strand, counting down.
CCAGCAGGTGTCCCAGGTCCATCAGGAAAGAGAGGTCCACGGGTAAGTAGAAAGGCTCTATTTCTTGCTAGCTGTGAGAATTAGAAACTTTTCCACATTTTTGCTCTTGTACTGTACAGTTTGTACTTCCTCTGGCAACCTGCCTGGATCTTCAAATTTACCTTTACTTTTGCCAATTCAAAAGCTTAAGAACACATGCAGCCCTGTGTATTTGAGTATAAGCAGCTAGCCAAAGAATTCTCTGTGAACATGTCCAAGAAACACCATCCAATTTGTAGATTAGTGGCTGTCCTGGTGCTACTTGTAACATTATTCTTAGTTATAAAGTGATCTGAGTAGTGTAAGTGAAGTTCATTTGGGAAGAGGACTGGGGCTACCTTAAAATAGTACATTCCTGGATTACAGAGTGAAAATACTGGAGCTATTGGCTAGGGAAAAAAATTGCTTTAAGAAAAAAATCCTGTCTTAAGGATCACCAGTAGTTTCTCATATTACACAGCTCCAATGAAAGATTCATTGCTATGTTAGAATTAGCTTCTTTCAAACCTCAGAACAATAAATGTGGGTTTTTCCTAAATAAAGGTTTTTCTTCAGTGAACTAGAAAAAGACTTGTGTATTGTAAAGATAAATGAAAATGTCTTTTATATATTCCACTTTCTTTTTATCCTGTATTGTTTATCATACAAACAATATAAGGTAAAATCACTTTAAAATATTAGTTTAAGTTATCTGTATTACTCTATATTAGTACAAGTTTTCTTATGTAGGTGCAGCCTAAGATAAATTTCTCCTTAGCTGATGACCTATCACACTCTTCCCATATCCCTTCTAAACTTTACCATTCTTCCCTAGCTCTGGAGCCGTCCTCTTCCTCCTATCTCTCTGCAAGGAGATTTGGGTCCTATTTTTCTCCAGGAAAAAAGGGTCCAACTTTGCATTGGGTTCCTTCTATACCCCTAAGGCTGATCTTCCAACAGCATGATCTTCAGGTTCTGAATCTCCAACTATTCTCAGTTTCCTTCTTCTCCCCTTTTATTTATTCAGTCCTCCTTCCCTTAAAGAAAAAATAGTATAGCTCTTCTCCAAACTAGCTACTTTAATTGTTTCTAGTATCGTCCCCGCTAATCAATTAAATTTGAAAGTTACAATTTCTTTTTTTCACTCCCTAAGTTATTTCACATTTTACAATAACCAAAAAATTGCCTTCTTTTTAAAATCCCAAGCTTTCATGTGTATTAATTTTTCCTAAATATACTTTCTTCACTGTTGCACTACTGAGCTTCGTGAAATAACAGTTGATACTCATTTTCTTTCTTCTGCATCAACAATTCATTCAGTAATCCCCATGAATTTTTCCCATTTCCCATTTAATTTCCCATTATCAAAATATACTTTTTGAAGGTTACCAATCACATGTTGCAAAATCTAATCTTTTCCCTCAGTTTTCATCTTGCTATACATGTCTTAAATACAGTATTTACATTACTGATCCCTCTGTCTTTCTGAAACACTTTGTTATGTAATACAGAACCAAAGAAAAAATAATTATCAACTCTATGTTACACGTTTAGATGAAGGTATAGCTAAAGAGTATGGAGGAAGGATACAAAAGTCTAATAAGCACAGGGGATCTGGAGGGTTTTTCTGAAGGTGATTCTCAATTTTTCTACTTAATGGTTACGAAAGCTGAATTTTCCTCTTTTCTACCTTGTAAGATTGTTATAAAGATTAGAAATGAGAATATAAATCATTAATATATTTCCTGGCACAAGAATTAAGTACTCAGTAAATAGAGTTGATTTTTTAATTCAAATTGTATGATCAGTGAGGTACAAATTAACAAATGTCTATCAAGTGGCCAATATATGTATGCTAAGTACTGCAATAGTTGTGTAAAAAGAATCCCTCTACAGAAAATGGGTAATCCCATAACTTAATGGCATATTCCACGAAGCAATTAAAATAATAATAAAATACTTTAATGGATTAGATATGTCCCAAGGCAATAAACAATTAATTCATAGATAAATTTTACAGGCAGTAATTCCTATAAAAGTTAATAGGAGAGATAAATTACTGTGTACTATCTGTGGTTAGGACCCCAAAATGAGAGGGACTGGATAAAGAAGATGTGTTTTTTTAATATATAAAGGAGTACTACTCAGCCATAAAGAATGAGAAACTAGAGTCACTTATAACTAAGTGAATGCATATCGAGGCCAAACTCTTAAATTAAAAAGGACACACGTGTAAATACTGAATAGTTTCTCTGGTACAAAAAACTAAAAGTGTAAATGAGGTTCAAATTGTATAATTGATAATGTAAATTATGAAGAAAAGGGCTAAAGGAGTAAGGGAAGTGGTAAGAGTAAGAGATAGGAAGAAGGGAAAAGAAAAACTATGCCAAAAGGAAAAAATGGAAACAAAGTCTTTGTAAATAGGGAAGGATAGAGGGGATGAAGGGACGGTGGGGGTATGGGGAAAAGGTAAGAACCAAGACCTGTTAGGTAAAGGTACAAGATCCCAGTGATGAATGCAACTGTACTGTATACCTAAAATGTACCAATAAAATCAATGAAAGGAAAAATAAGTTAAAAAAAAACGAGAGGGGCTATCAACTGAAAGTTGAAGAATGATTTGGGAAGATTTAGGGTGGAAGGTATATTAAGTGTAGTTAAGACTACTGACAACATAAGTAAAACTCAAAGACAGAAAAGGACAGCACATGCGGAGAGAATAGCACGTTGTTAGGCTTCTTCCTCTGCACTAGAGGAAGGAGCACTAAGCACGAAGCTGTGGCTGGAGAAAATGTGGGAAATAAGCACCACAGCGATGGGCTGGTGAATAAGGGAGGGAAACGCCTTGGGGTGTGTAATGACACAAAATGAAAGCAGAGTTCTCCTTTGTAATTAGGATAGTTATCCTTCAATACACCCAAGATCTCAAATAATTTTTTGGGAAAAAGATAGCATTCATTTTAATTAAATTATAAGTGTTTATTTGGATATCAAAATACATACCTATTTGTATCTATATTTATAAGTATGAAGAATAGTAAGACTTTTTCATAATTTGCAGGGTATACAAGGACCGCATGGAAATCCTGGATTACCTGGACTACCTGGTCCAAAGGTAAGTTATTAATAATGAATATCACATTATTTTCTTTCCTTTTAAAAGAAGATCCTTCACTTTTAAGACCAGATGTGAGATATCAAGTGTCTCTGTTCTCTCCAGATCATGATGCTGTAACTGAATTGTCTTAGCCTGGCAGAGAGTTGGTTTCTCCAAAAGCCTTTCAAACTCGAATTTCCATATTTAGTGGTAAAGTCAGGTACAGCCCTGCTTTCGTACTCTGAAGTGTTAATTGTCAAAATATGACAGAAATGTACAGCAAACTCTGAAATATATGGATTATGATTTTGAGTATAAAAAATAATAGTGTAACAGAACTATGAGCATAGGAAGAAGGTATAAAAGGATATATAGCAGGCTGGTTACTTTGAGAGGGTTATAGGAATAGAAAGATCACCAAATATTTCTCATACATATGAAATAAAGAAAATTCTGGTTATTTTTCTTTCGATTCTTGACAAGAACAACACAGCTAAAGTCATTGGGCTTTACAAATAGTGTATAAAATCGCCTTGTCACTTGTACATAAATAATCTATTTGTTTCAAGAAGAGAATTACCTGAACAATGGAAAGAGCAAATTACAGCAACTGCCAGTTTAGGAATGTGTAATGGAAATTGGAAATGTAACACACTACGGTATCTTTAACAAATATATTTGGATTAATAGTTCTTAAATTATTAGAACCAGAATGTGCTTTACACAAGTTAAACAAAATGATGCACCTAAAGGACCTGACAGAACCCTTGCACACAGTTGGTATTTAAGAAAATGTTATTTCCAAGGCCAGGTGTGGCAGCGCACGCCTGTAATCCCAGCACTTGGGAGGCTGTGGCAGGAGGATCACTGTGAGTTCAAGACCAGCCTGGGCTACATAGTGAGTTCGAGGTCAATCTCAACTATACAGTGAGACCCTGTCTCAAAAAACCAAAAAAACAA
>NW_022900945.1:19487593-19532827 GCF_012274545.1 Fukomys damarensis | reverse complement strand
ATAGTGAAACCCTGTCCAAAAACCAAAAAAAAAAAAAAAAAAAAAAAAAGAAAAAGAAAATGTTATTTCCAGGCTAGGGGAGCAGCTCGTGGTAGAATACACATGTTACCATGCTTGAGGCCCTGGGTTCAACCTCTAGCACAGAGAGATGAGAAGAAGGAACAGAAAATATTGTAATGTTATTTCCTTTTCCTTAGAGAAGTTATTTATGAGGTGACTAAGCAAATTAAAAATAAAATTATTACTAAAATGGCAGATTTATTATTTGTTAAATAAACAGCTTTGTGGCTCTTATGACAATACTTTAATAATATAGAAATATATTTTACTTATAAGCATATTTTTAAATTTCTGAGAATAAAATCTACTTTGTGAAAATTGTCTAGATTGACTCCTGAAACCCTAAAGCCAAAATAAACTCTTATTCTTCAAGTTTATCTCAGGTGGTTGTCACAATGATTAAAACTGACTAATCACACATGTAATTTGTAAAGATTGACCTCACTCACATGCGCAATCTAAACAATTTCACTTCATAGGAGTTGAGAGTAGGATCACCTTACTGGAGGCCAAGGAAGAGTAGACAGAGGGAGAGATGAGAGGCTGATCAATGGATGCTAAGTAACAACGAGAAGTCCTGTGACGCTATTCTACAGTAGGGTGACTACAGATTGCAGTTATGCATCATGTATTTCCAAAAGCTGTAATAAAGAATCTGAAATGTTTTCAGACCATAAACAAATTATTAATGTTTGAAGAGATAGATACGTTCAATCTGATTTAGACATTGCACACTGTATACTTGTATTGAATTATCACATGGTACCTCATAAATATGTACAATTTTTATGTTTTGATATATTAGTGTGTTTACTTCAGAATGGAAATTATCCCGGGAAGAAAAGCAAAGCTTAAAATTATTCAGGGAATACAATATTCCAGTAATATCCTGAAGAGGGAGAGTGGTGGGTTTGACTGTTTCATGAGAGATGGCAGAGTATTTTAGAACAGATTTAAATGAGACAGGAGATTGGATTGTGAGAGTTTATGAATGTTGAAAGCAAAATTATCAGTATAAAGAGAGAAATTATAAAATAATCTATAAATATGAGAAAGTGAACTATTAGATGCACTAAATATAAAAAAACAAAACGATCAATGTAAGAAATCATAAGTTGAAAGTGAGATTTGCCAGAATGTCGTTATCTGTGAGTCACATCAGCTACTAAGGGAAAGAAGCAGGATACTTGGAGAGTTTAAATTAACAACTGAAAAAAAAATTAATTAACAACTGCCGGGTAGGCTAATAAGACGCAGAGAGAATGAGGCATTGGGGTCTTTTATGTATGCAAAGGGGTGACTGATTATAACATATGACCCTTGTCGTTAGACTGGGTGAGGGGGAAGGTGAAGCCGTGGGGAAGATGACACTGAGGCACAGAGGAAGGACTCACGGATTAGCAGTTCCAGTGGGTTACACAACTCTTCAAGTTGGAGGCAGTTGCCTAGAAAGTGTGACCTATAAAGATCAGCAGTAGTGGTTATAGAAAGAGCTTCTGTAATTGTTAGTTATGTCAAAGTCAGGAATTTCCAAACGATACAACCTCAAGATCATATCACTGAGTGTTTCCTTTGTACTGTTTCCCAGTTTGCTTTATCCGTCCCTGAAGTTTTTAATTCCAAATTCTTTAACATTTAAGTTTTTCTGCTCCAACCATTCATTCAAGAATTGTGTTCTCTGCTTTTAAGATAGCCACAATTATAAACTTGATTATATCAATGTTGCTTTTAGTCTTGTTATTTTTAATACTGACTTCTAACAGCTTTACACAAATTTGGTCCTAAATCTTATGAGCTAAGCTAGTAGTTACTATACTATTCTTTGCATTTTTATAGAGGAGGAATCTCAAAGTCAGAGGTTAAATGACTTCCTCATTGTTTTCAGTCTGAATCCCAGTGTTCTTTCCATCATATTGGTGGACCCTGACCTGAAAACTGTGCTCTAGCATGTTACTAGTCTACAATCTCAGGGAGTTTCCTGCCCTAGACAGAAAATTCTAGAGAGATCTAGTAACAAAAAGATCTACGCTGAGTGGAATTTCAGACTAGCAAATCAGTGAGACAGTTGGGATTTTGAGAATACTTTGAGCAACAAAATAGTCAACTTCCTCTTCTGCTTGTATTCAAAAGGATATGTAGCTTCTTTAACAAAAGTCATGTAGGAGTAGTTTGAAACAATATTGAGGTTCAAAACAATTATGATTAATGAATTTATAAATATAAATATTATAGTTCATTCCAAAGGAGATTTGAAAACCCAATCAAGTAAGACTGAAAAGTCTGTCGAGAGTAAAAAAGCTGATTCAAAATGAAAGAGAAAGGAAGAAATAGGGTTTTCTCCTATAATGCAGAAAAGTATGCCTTACTTCCCTGACCCTTAAAGTAAAGTTGGCATATCTAATAATCTCTCCTTCATGCTTTTTTATATTAAGAAGAATTAACCCACAACTAGCCAGGTTAGGACTATCTCATTCATGCTAACTAGAACTTCTGGTTCTAGAACATAAGTTGCTCAATTAACTGAAGAATATTTGTGTGGTAAAGAGATTTGACATATATGTCTTTGAATGTGTTGCTGAGATACATAAAACATTTGAATAAGGAAAGTCAATATTCAAAACTAAATTCTATTACTTAATTCATACCTTTTTCTATTTTTAAATAGAAGGTAAAATATTAAATTATTTGACGATATTATTTATAGAAGCTTTTGATGTTTAGAAAGCTGCTAAATAATATTAAATTCAGACGGGTCCTACAAGTAAGAATTTTGACATAACATTTATATGTAAAAACACTGACCACTGGGGCTGGAGATTTAGCTCAGTGGTTCTGCCGCCTGCCTCACAAGCTAAAGGATCTGAGTTCAATCCCCGGTAACCCCCCAAAAAAAACTGACCACATAAGACTTTATTATATTTAAAATTCTCAAGGGCTGTCATCTCTTAAATTCCGTCAACGTTCTTTTGAAATTGTTTCCTCAGTCTACAGCCATACTACCCTGAACGTGTCCGATCTCGTCTGAAATTGTTTCCTCAAATCAATCAGCTGTATTTTATAATAAAAGATTAAAGTGTATGAAAGCCAAACAATGGCCTTTCTGAACCTCATTACTTTTTTATCTATAAAATGGGCTGGGATTACAGGTGTGTATCACCATGCCTGGCATTCAAAGCCATTTCTTCAATGAATAATCCTGGAACCAGTGATCTAAAATGGAAGCCTCAATGATAGAAATGTTAATGGCTGTGGAAGGGGGAAAAAAATCAACTTTTCTCCAAAAATTTTCCTTGGCTATTTCTTATGATAGGGCTCGTAGCAAATTTTCAATTTTTCTTTACAAATGTCCAATTTGTAAATTGGAAGACATTGGGAAACATCCAGGACCTTTCTCCTAATCCTCCTTTTTTCATTGGTTAACTTGAGAGGTATTTAAAAGCAGCCTTAATTGTGAGAAGTAAGATGTAACTATTTCCCTATTTCTCATACTTTGCTCCTATTTATCTGTCTTAGTCTGTATACTGTTGTTGTAACATAGTATCATAGAATGAGTAATTTATACTGAAAAGATGTTTGTTTTGCTTCATGGTTCTAGAGGCTGTGAAGTCCAATATGATAATTTGCCTCAGCTTGATTTCTGATGAGGGTTTCCTGAAAAGGAAAGGGTATGCAAAGGCATGAAGAAGATATGAGGAGACCAAGGGGCTGACTCACAGCAACCTGTTCTCATAATAATCTGTACCTGCTGAGAGCAGGAGAGTTCACTCAGAGAGATGACACTGATATACTTTGACATGAGACTGCTTTGAAATGCGTTAAATTTGGTACCTGACTCATTTTGATGCTAAACTTTTGTCCTGGGTACTAGTCCTTTGGTAATCAACATGCAAGCTAGAACTTGTCAGTGTCCTATCATGACTTGCTACCCTTTCCAGCCAAAACAATTCGTTTGCTACTCGTTGTTTTTGATAACCATCGTGCCTCCCAGAGCCCGTTAACAACATACTCAGGTACTCAGTGGACTCAATGGACTCAAACTTCTCCTGTGAGGCCCCACCTGCCAACACTGCTGGATTGAGGAATTAAGCTTCAGTATGAATGTTGGTGGGGACAATGACATTTAAACCAAGTAGTGTCACAAAGTAGATTTTAATATTGTATTAAAAAACTTGAGCTGAAACAATGTCATATACCTCTTGAAATGTAGAAGATAAAGATTCCAAGATATGAAAAGTATATGTATTTTATAATAGACCAGAATAATTTTGACGAGAACTACGTTTTTGTTGTTTTATTTCTTTATGATAAAAGTAATGCATGTGCATTGTAAGATTTTAGAAAATACTCAAACTTTTAATGGTACCTTAAAATTTGAAGGATTATAAAAAGCAGTTTTCCTTTACTAGTTAGCTTTCCAGTGCTAAAAATAGAAATAATAACTCAATGTGTCACAAAAATGGAAAAAATAGTAATGACTGTACCTAGTTCCTCTAAGAAAATGTTTCAATAATGATATTACCTTATTTTATGATATTAAAATATTAACTCTGCCTAGAGAATTTTTGGAAATCTCAGCATTTAAAAGTAAACCTGGCTGGGGATTTATCTCAGTGGTTCCGCCATCTGCCGTGCAAGCGCAAGGACCCAAGTTCGATCCCCAGTACCAAACAAACAAATAAATAAATAAAAAGTAAACCTAAGATAAAATACATCAGAAAGGTAAATAATGTATTCCTACCTTGTTAGTTTAAAATAATTTTATTTAAAACCATATAACAAGTGTGATACACTGCAATATGTGGCTCACCAAGTGTTTTGTAACCATTTTATCTAGGGCCCCAAAGGAGATCCAGGATTTTCCCCAGATCAAGCTGTTTCTGGAAGAAAGGTATTTATTTGCCATGAAATACAATCAAGATTATATATTTTGAGTACTTAAAAATCATTTTCATCTTTTTAAAGTACAGATTTTATTGTATGATACAATTATTGATTTTAATGAAGGAAGAACTATTTGAAGAATTAAGTATATCATGTCCCATCAGTTTAACTTAGTGATTTAAATCCTACCTACCACTAATTTCACTGAGTGTCTATTGTGGCCTGCCATTTCACTACCTGCCAATTAGCGATGGGTAGGGTTACAAATTAATACTACATGAATCCCAATGCCATTTTATACCCTTTTAGGATAGTTTCACATACTTTTTATTATTAAATGATCACAGTAACTCTTTGTGAAAGTAGTCATCATTATCTTATTTTCTAGTTGAGTAAGTGAAGTTAATAAATGTTAAGATAGATAGTAAATGGCAGAGTGAATAGTATGTCCACATTTTTTGACTTCTAGTTCAGTATGTTTTTCATTTTATCATAGTACTTTGAAACATGAACACATATACCGTTAGGTAAAAACTAATGTTTTAAAGTAAAAATAGCAACAGTCTTTATTGGGAGAGGATACTGTTTTCCAGCAAGGAAAAATACAAATGAACTTTATAGAAAGACACTGGGGAAGCTTTATGTAGACATGCACTTGATAAATGGGGTACAATTATAAAGGTATTTCTGTTTATGTGCTATTTCTCCACAAACAGAACCCCTGCACAGTTATGATAATTCCTGGTTTAAAATCTGATCTTTTAATTTTCTTACAGAAACTTTTGTAAACATAAAATAAAACACCATAATAATGAACTTTTTCTGATAAATTCTCAACAAGTAAATCCTTGAAAATGTTTAGGAATTTTATTTCTATAGTAGCACTGAGCTGAATCTCAGCATTTAGTAAAAGAATAAATGTTTATTTCTAGAAACATAGCGTTTTCATCGATCTCTTAGTTTTTACAAGGAAAAATATACTGCAATTGAGAAGGAAATACAATTGCCACCATTTAAAATTTAAATATAGTACATTTACTTTCCTATTTAAAGGTTAGAAATTAGATTCCCACTCTGCTTTGGTAATACTTCAAATAAAACTTCCAGATTAAACATGAACACTTATATCAAATGCTCAGCCTATCTGTTCCTGTGGTTTCCCTGTACAAAATATAGGGTACTTAGGTATAATAATTGAGGTTTGGACATTATGTTAGGCTTTTTTTCTTAACATTTTGAGTTACTCTTATTCATTAGAGAGTTACAGCAAGATTTAGAATCTGACAGCATGTTGCCACTGAGTTGTGAGTGAAATCCATATTTTAAAATTGACAGTGATGGATTTCTAAAATAGTAAGCTTTAAGCCAGGTACGGTGGCATATGCCTGTAATCCCAACACTTGGGCAGCTGAGGCAGGAGGATTGCTGCAATGAACTAAATAAGTGAATAAAATGGTAAACTTTAAAAATAATCTCTTAGAAGTACTATTTATATCAAACTGAATTCAAATATACAGAGGAAAGCGATAAGGTATACAAATACATCCTGAATAGAAATATTAAATTGGAGAGGGCAGAGAAAGATTGGAAAACAAGCATATTTAAATTATTTAGCCATTTTTACAATGTATAAGGTCAGTAATGAAACAACAGAAGAAATACAAGGACTAGTTCTCTATGGAAAATATGGTAAGCAGCATATGTAATAAGACATATATAAGTTTTTAAGCCTTTTTGAGACTTCAAGTGTACAATACATAGTTTTTAGATAGTGTAATTTTTTCTTTCCCATAAAAGAAACAAGGCATCATCATCATCATCATCGTCATTATTTGAAAAGCTAAAATAAATATTAGAACAAATGGAAAAAACACCCCACTGTTAATGACCAGAAACATCCCTTGGGCTGGGAATGTAGCTCAGTGGAACGGCACCTGCCTGCAAGTGCAAGGCCCTGAGCTTGATCCCCAGTACCGCACCCAAAAAAGAAAGCAGAAAAAGTCTTTTCTCTTCCAATTGTTTAATATGATGACAAGCCATACCTAAAAACTAAAAAAACAAAAACAAAAAACTGTGAAGAGTTATTAAGGAGTCTCTTTAATATCATTACCAAAATATTCTTTCATTTATTCATGCATTCATTTTTGGTGCTGGCTATGATCCTAAGTCCTCTTGCCTTATAAACACGGGGCTCCACCGCTGGAGCTGTGCTTCCAGCTCCTCTTTTTGTCTTTCTAATAAAACATGTATTTTTCACCTGAAATGATTCTATTACAGTGCAAAGAGGGAGAGAAAAGTTTCCCAAAATATGTACCTTGAGTAAACTGGTTCAAGATGATCCATGTTGCCCATCTCTGCTTTCTCCCATACTCTTTTTTACTTTACTTTTCCTTGTCAATTCATAAGCTTCCTCTATCTTTCTTGGCACTTCTACCTGCCACAGGTGCCCTTCTTCCTCCAGATGGGTGGCAAGTCTTCACCAAGGTGGGGAAAACATGGCCTAGTTGATGAAGTTTAGTCTATCGCAGCCAAACACCTCGACATACCCATAAACTTCAGCTATGCTGCACTTACTCCCAGGTGTACATTCTGAGCTTCTGCACCATGGAAGGGAAAGTACCAGTGCCTTCTGGCAGTAGCCTCCTTGGTCCCTCAAGTGAACTGTGCTTTCCACAGTCCTTGAGGCCTGCCTAGGGGTCCCACCAAGTGTCGGTCTTTACTAAAGAGGGAAATTGCCTCATAAAATCTTGCAGAATTTTGAACAAACTCCTTTAGATGTTTTGACTGACAGGAATTTGGGGAGTACGGGGGTTTGTAGAGAAAAAAACCAAGAAAGAGGACAGACACGGAGGTGGGAAAATATAGTCCAGGTATTCAGCACTCCAAGGGGGCAGTCTCAAAAAGACCCAAAAAGGGCTGTGAAACAAAGTAGAACTTGAGCTAGATTTTGAAGATCAAAACTGAAAGTAGTAAGGTCTTGTTGTCTGAGACAAAAGGGAGCTTTCACTTTATATTCTCTTTCATGACATTAAACCTCTTTGTTTTGTCTATAGGGTGACCCAGGCCTTTTCGGATTGATGGGACCCCCTGGTTTGCAAGGTGAAAAGGTATGATGCAGTTTTACTCTGACATATTGGATGTCAGATGGATCTGAGAGCTTTTCCACTACTACAATCTGGCTTTGACGTTGAGCCAAAATTGTTTTAAGTTCCTTTTCTTAGAAAAGAAAATTAGATTGCTGTCCTAATCCAGAAAAATGATGCCCACAAAAGATAAAAACTTAGGAAAAATAAAAGTTAATGATGGGCACAAAATTCACATGCAGAAGAAAGTAAAAGATGAAGGTAGACTACTGAGGTTTTCACCCTTTTAAAGTATATTCTCTCATAACAGCATTTTACCAGCTTGCTCTCTTCCATTCTGCTCATCTTAAAGCCCCATCTTGGTTTCAGACCACACGAGGAAATGCTCACCGGAGTCTGATTCTGGGTGATTTTACTTGAATTCTTCCTATCTCTCCAAGCCCATAATGACAGCTAAATTAAAAAAAAAAAAAAAAAACAACAACAACATTCTTAAAGAGTTCAGTAATCACAGAATTCTAACACTAATTTAAGCGAGAAGGAAATTTAGCAATAATTTAATTCAGTGCCATCATTTTACAAATATTGAGACTCATGATATGGCTAGTAAGTGGAAAATCAGATCTAGAACTCAGTGTGCTTGGTCTGTTCATTATTAGTAGTAAAACAAAACAAAACAAATAAACCTTCTCAAACATATTGTTTTACTTAGGCCCTTTGATTGCAAAGAATGGAGATTTAGGCCATCTCAAGGAAGAGAATGAGTTATTTCAGTCCTCTTCACAGCATTAAGAGAAACAAAGATCACATGGCATCTAAAAATATGTACTACGCTGTGATTTGGTCTCACAGAGATAGGCACTGATCCAAAGCAGCTCTGATTATCTTAGCAGCATTACTGTGTGGCTATTTTATATATGTTTTTCTTAGTATTCCTGTATTCTCTCTGCAGCTGCCTTTTAAAGTTATCTTTCTTTTCCTTTGTCAACTTTTTTTCTCAGCATAATTTCTTCCTCCTCTTAATTTTTAGTTATAGTTTGGCTTTCTCATAGCATCTCTAGGCCCCTATGCTTCCTCTTAACCTTTCTTTGCAAATTTTTCCAGCTACCTCTTCCCTGCTCCTAAGTACTTTTGAATTTTTCCATTACTGTTTTTTAGTAATTAAATTTCATTTTTTTAAAAGAGAGAATTTGATTGGCCTAGCTTACTTTTATTTTTTCATTTAATTTTGCATTGCAAGTGACCTTATAGGCTACTGGACAGTGTTTGTATTTTCCTTTCTTAGATCAAATGCCAACTTCTGTGGCTGAGATAGGAGAGATTTCCTGAAGAACAGATCACACCTGCCTAGTGCTGCCACTCTATAAAACATCCTTACTGAAGAAAAATTCCTTGAAAGGAAATTGTACATGCCGAAGATACCATGATTAACAGATATCTTTCTCTGTTAGTGCTTCAGGAAAAGTTCATTCTAGGTTGGGGAGGAAAAGAATGCTGATCGGAAAAACAGGTGGTATCCAAAGAAAATGAAGAATGTCACTAGACTGAAGGGTTCACAGAAATAAAAACAAGTAAATAAATAAAAACATACTTTTTTAAAAAATGGGAAAAGAAAAGCAGGCAGCAGAGTTTCTGTAACCTAAGTTCCTCCTTCCCTGGCTCCTTAATAAACCAGTCTCCCTGGCACTCATCCAGGAAGCTTTTAGCTCTCAACCTCCGAGAGCGGCTGCCTCATTCCAGGGATCCACTACCACTTTCTTACTGCTGAGGATGTTTTTGTAAAAAATCTCCTGTTAAGAAAAAAAGGGGGGACCCTAAGCTTTATGGATAATTTTATTTGTGGAAGTTTGTGTGCTCAGTTTGGACATCTGAGTACACTATGTTGCATATTTTTACTTACACAAATCTTCAGCTGTCTCTAAAAAATGTGAAAGCTCAGAAGGAAATTGAAAACCACTGGAAATATTAGATGCATTAAACATAAGAAGCATGTAACTTTAATAGCATCATGATTTTTGAAATATAACTTTTCATTGATAAGTTTGAACATGCTGATGAGAATTAGGACAGGTCATATCTGACGACGAGATAATTAGAGGCATATAAAGTAACTAGAAAGGCAGTTTACTCAAGTCCTACTAAGTCTATCATGTCACTATGACCTGACTTTGGTTAAGTTATTTAATTTCTCAGAATTAAGTTTCCTCATCTGTGAAAACTGAGATGATACTTGCAGCACAGTATTGCTGTAACGGCTAGGCATTCAGAAATAGTGCACTCAGTGAAGTTTATTGGTTTCCTTCTTTCCTTTTATTCCTCTCTCGCACAGCTATGTCCCTGATTGCTTTCTAACAGCTTAATCACAAAGAAACCGGCTCCGGAGGACGGGCCTTTTCGTCTTTCCTCTAGGTTTTTCTTCTTTTTCATACGTTTTTCTAATCTCCTATATCGGGAACATAGAAATCTTTGTCCACAAACTTGCTTTTTTTTTTTTTTTTCAATTTTTCCTTGGGTTTCCGTCTTAGTCCACTTTTGTTGCAACATTACCCGAGGCCCTGTAATTTATAAAGTAATGAGGATTTGGCTTTGGAGCCTGAAAAGTCTAAAAGCATGGAGCTGGCATCTCTCGGCTTCCAGTGAGGACCTCAAGCTGCTTCAACTCACGATAGAAAACGGAAGGGCAAAGGCACAAACCTGAAAGCGGCAAATCAGGCCCTGCGGTCTCACCGCACTGCACCATGGGATCAAAGTGCGCATGCGGGCTGGGGATGCTGCGGCTTAGTGGTACCGCGCCTTTGAGTTTTGGCAGGAAAACTCCACATCCAAACCATCGCAGTTTCCGAGACCTCTCTATTTAGGCATTTTAGTGTAGTTTTAATTTTAACATGTTAAAGCTTCCAAATTCACTCCTTTTTATTTCAAATGGGCTTCTCATCTATCTGTAGTCCAACCAAAGCATCTTTTTCTTCAACCCATCAGTCCAAGTTCTTCTCTCTTGACAAACCCACAGTGACTAATCCTGAATAATTACTTTACTCCATTAGGCAAACTTTTTGTTTGCAATATATTATTGGGACGTTTAAAAAATTTGTGAACCATGGTTTATTTCAAGCTTTTGAGTCGTTTTGTCTAAAATCCTATGAGGGTTTTTTTTTATTTCTTTATATGTCTGAAAATCTTCTAGGAAACAATAGGTTAGTTCTCCGATTTTTGATTAGAAGAGTACAATTAAGCTCCCAAGTCTGCCTTTATTTCTTTAGTCCTATCCTTTCTTTTTAGTTTCTTTCATTTTGTTCATAAAAGAAGATCTCTCTAGAAGAAGGATATTTTTTATTTTATAATTTGGGGTGTTAATAATAGAGATTAAGATTTGATTTTGCTATTATTTGGAAAATATTTTTGTTGCTAATTTCTTAGACCTTATAGGACCCCTTTAATCTGTGAGCAGCTTTTTTTCATTTTAATTATGTTACTCATGAAATCTGAGAACAGTAAGAAATCAGAGAAACTACCTGGCTTCGATCCAGTTTTTTAATAAACAAATTTTGCCTGAGAGTATTTCATCTCAGCATTATTGAACTAAAACCAACTTTTAAAAAGCCCCAGCAAACTAAGCATACACATTGCTAGATATGACTCTTTTTATTATAAAAGATTCTATGATCTATTATATATTACCATTTCAGTTGATAACAAATTATTCAAATAACATCCAAAATCATGGAATGTATTATTTATTAACAAGTAAGCTTTGGGGGCTAAATTAAATAAGAAATAAATTTAAGAGAATTGAATTTCATCGATGATTAAGCATTGAAACTTTCTTTAGTTACTTGGCTTATATGGTATAATTTTACTTTTCATAGTATATCTTCACCTTTTCCCTTACAGGGCCTTAAAGGACATCCAGGGCCCCCAGGACTCCGTGGTGAACAAGTAAGTACTTTATAAGATATGTATTTTCTTCAGTTAAAAATGACACATTAAGGGACTGTCTTGCGAGAATATTTTCACCTAAATTTTCAATTTTTCGTCAAAGTAGTTCCACTCTCTTTAGTCCAAAATGACCTTTTAATTGGCTAGCTACAGATATTTTTCAAGAAAAATATTTAACAGATAACACAACAATTTTTACTTTCATTATTTGCCTAACTTTTTCAGAACAATAGTTGTTAAATTTCTATGGTTTATAGTCCCCTTCGAAAAACCTTATAAATGCTATAAATCCCAGGAGACAAGCATATTTTTTTCTCTCTCTCTCTCTCTCTTTCTCTCTCTCTCTCTCTCTCTCTCTCTCTGTCTCTCTCTCTCTCTCTCTCACACACACACACACACACACACTCTTAATGTTTTTTGTACAATTTCAGGGTTTTATCTATTCACTAAAGCATATTTATAGCTATTAGTTCCCTACCTTTGCATAAGGAAAGGCAAATAAAGTTTAATAGCAATCTCAATTAGGATAGTTCATATATTTTCCATGATACACATGCACATTATTTAAAAGCCAAAATAGTTTTGAGACTATTTGGGTTTGAATCATGTTATTGATTCTCTTTTGCACCAGAAAATATCATCACATAATACGATAGAGTCTTTCAACACAGGATATTTTAAACCAGTATCAATAAAATGGAAGAGTACGGATTAAAAACTAATTTGATATATACCATTATTAAAGATTCAGCAAAGAGCCTCAGGAAAAGCAACCTCAGAAATTTGGTTGGTTAGTTCCTGAAGGAAAAATACAAATAAAGAAACAAAGGCCATTTTTCTCTTTTACTCAGGTTAAGTATGAAAATACCTTATTCATCTCCGAGACACAATTTTTCAAGATTATTAAACATGGCAAGCAAAGCAACATATGTATAAGGTTTGATGTTAAATTCCTGAAGATCAAGCAAGGCTGCAAAGCATTTGAAGATTTATGGGGAAAAATATGAGAAGGATGGCAGGAATTAGTCCTTAAAAAAGGAAAAAAATTCCTAGAATATTGTCTTGGCAGAAATGTGTGGATACCAGAAAGGAAACTGGATAATTCACAAGTCAGTGAAAAACTAGCTACCTAGCTGTATTGACGAGTTCTCCCACAATTTCTCTATCACCTCATTCTGTTAGCTTACATGTTATTACTGTGATGGCAGAATACTTTTTAGAAGAGTTTTAAAAGTTGGGATTATATTTTGGAAGTCATTCTTGCTTTCTGAAAAGGAAGTGTGAAAATTTGTATTTACTTTTGAACAAAAATCATTTTGCATTTTTACTACAAAAACACTGTGGATATTATAAGAAGCATAACTGATGCACTAGAAAACATTCCCTTCTGGAAAACAAGTAAACAAATTGGCCAGAAAACATATGGAAAGACAATGATGTCATCTTGTGAGCTCTAGTAATCAAAACTGTTTGGGCCTCTTTCTTCTATTTGCCAGGCTGTCTTACTGATAAATGCAACAATTATTTATTCAATATTTTCTATATTTTAACTAGTCTAGTGTTCAGCAACACTGGGCATATTTTAGTTACCTTTTCTTTTGAAGATATTCTTCTACATTGTTCTATTTCTTCACCCAGTAATTTCACAACCTAGTTATTATTCTGTTTTACTGATGAGAAAAACTGAGATGTATATGGAAAAGACCGATAGTAGCAGAGCTGAGATTCTGAATGAAATCTGATCAACTTGGCATAGATATTTTTATGTTTACAGTGAAAAATGAGATTGGGACAGTTTCCTAATTTCCTAACTGTAAATTTACCAATAGGTTAGTGATACAACTGTATCTTTGTTCTTCCATTAGATTTAAAGTGTTGAGTGAACAAACTTAATTTTTTAATTTTTTTAAGTGTAGAGTGAACAGAATCATGGTGGTTCAAGTTTCTTTTGAATTTCTGCAGTTGTTGCAGTGATTTTTGGGATGTGGATGACTTGTATCTGAACTTTATTTTTATTTTTATTTTATTTATTTATTTTTTTTGTACCAGAGATTGAACTCAGGTCCTAGCGCTTGCAAGGCAGGTGGTGGCACCACTGAGCTAAATCCCTTGCCTTGGATGGTTTGTAATATGTTCATGCCATATAAAGATTCTGCTTAATGCTTACATGTTTATTTTGTTTAATGCTACTCTAATAAAACCAAACTTAGACATCAAGTAGCATCCTTTTATATTTTTCTCTATACAGCTGGGATGTGTTAGATCTCCATATGTAAAACTCCATTTGAAATAATATTTCACTTATGCCCCTAACAAATTTGCTTTTTCTGGAGGTCAGTTGACCTAATTTGGCTAGGAAAAGAATGGGAATGGTGTTGGTATTAGCCAGATAGGTAGTGACCTATACAGTAAAAATGGCCTTTGAAACTTGTTTCACTCCTTTCAGTTGGCATAAACAAATCTAAGATTTTGCTGATCTCTAGATGTAGGCTTATGTATTTTGCAATTGGGTGGAAGATAAAGGAGGGCAATTATATATATGCTGAAGCAAATCCTATTATTAGAATGCTTTCCCTAAAGTGTGATTGGAAATTATTTACACTTCTGAGTCACTAGGGAGGCAGCCTCGAATAGTGGTCTCTGGAATTAGAATTGCTGATTTAAATCCTGGCTTCTCACCTAGATAAGTGACCTTTCACTGATAGCTTAAAAACTCTGTGCCTCACTTTTTTCTCATATGTAATATAGAGATAATGATATCTCTCTTATAGAACTTAGACAGATTGAATAAGAACCTGCATACAGAATACTTCAAGTGGTGTCTAGCACATGATTAAGTACTCAGTGTTTTAGGACTATGTAAATTATTGTATGTAATGAATACTAATAAAGTAATAATATTACATAATAAGATTATAGTCAAGAATTTGTTTACTCTATAATCTTTAGAAGGCCAGTGTTTATTGATAGTGTATTAAATTGTCACCATTGCTATGTCTCTGTAGCTCAGTTTGTTCAAAAGTAGAATGGATAAAATACTACCTACCTCATAGATTTAAAGTGCTTAGCACATGGAATATTGCCAAATAAATGATCCCTTCAGGGTCAAGGGAAGACACATGGACATGAAGGAGAGAAATGAAAGAACAAAACTGACAGAAGTATTCCAGGAAAAGTGGAGAAAAGAAACTTTAAATTATGATCTTCCATTTACCTTTTCCTTCGTCCATTCTTTCTCTAGATTTTCAATTGTTTAGCAGTTTTAGTGTTTCAGCACTTAAATTGAAGGTAGCACTTCCATCTGCTTCAGAACAAGGGGACAAAGGGTTAATTTCTTTGACCAATAATATATGGAAAATTAACTTTACGTGATGAATATGGAATCTAGTAAACCTGCAGTTGTTACCTCCTGAAGTTAAATAAAGGCAGCTCAACACCTATTCTTCTGGCATTTCTTTGATTTGAGAATTACTTAACAGACCTAAACTCTGAATATATTAGTGAATAATGTATCAATGAAAGAAAATGAAAACATTTTTTTTTACTTTTCCACCCAGTTCTATAGCACAGTTTTCCTTTTAAAAAATCTTATTTTAAATCAAGAATACAGAATATTCAATTCCAAACGAATTACTACCTGTCTAAATCATTTAGGGCTGCTATAGCAAAACACCAAACATGGGTGACTCATAAACAACAGAAATTTATTCCTCAGACTTCTGTAGGCTGAAAAGTCAGAGATCAGCATACCGAAATGATCAAGATCTGGTGAGGACTTGTTGGATACAGACTGACTACTAACTTTTTGTATCCTCACATGGTGGAAAGAAGACTAACCAACTGTCTGATCTCATAAGCACAATAATTGCCCTCATGAAGATTTGAGCACATGACCTAAGTTACATCCCAAATTCTGCACCTTCTGAAATCATCAGACATAACCATAAGGGTTAGGATTTCAAAATGTATACTCAGGGGGCACGCAAATATTCAATTCTTGGCATTATCCCCATTACTATATAAATTTCATTTGGATAGACTCATGTCATGATAAAGATATTTATTAATATTTATTTACTTAATCCAACTTGATGTAAGATTATATTTACCTTAGAAACAAAGAAGTGGTCTTGGAAGTTCACTTGGGGGTTGTGTGGAAGGTTATTGCAGGATGATTGAGACTAGAATAAATTTAATCAAAAGAGATAATGGTTATTAAGAAATACACAGGGGCCGGGGATTTAGCTCAGTGGTACCGTTGCCTGCCTTGCAAGTGCAAGGGCCCACGTTTGATCCACCGTACCAAAAAAAACAAAACAAAACAAAACAAAAAAAAAACACAATCTCTTCCTTGGGAATAAATATCTTCTTTAGTTATGTAACCCTGGATTTTTCTATGTTAGATTTTATCATTATTAATGATCAATGTCATATTTAGTGCCCTAATCTGTTTTATTTTTATTTAGCAATTTTGGCTCATTTTCCCAACCAGTTATTTTAGACAAATAAGCAATGTGCAGTTCTCTAATTTTATGGGGAGAAAAAATTCTTTCCAAACTTGGAAATTGGTTCCCTTGGATTTTCTTTGGCTTTGATATATTGCTTTATTTATTTTATTTTCATTTCAGGGAATTCCAGGATTTGCTGGTAGTATTGGTTCACCTGGTTACCCTGGCAGGCAGGTGCAGTAACTATTTTCACACTTATTTTATATTCCTGTTTATTAGCTGTATTCTCAATCTGGGAGTCAATGCTCAAATGTCAGTTGGTTTATTTTTATTAAATAATGAATTGCTCAAAGAGAAATAATTTCAAAATAAAAGTTGTAAAACCTTTTATTTATTTTTTTTTACTGCAGAAAGTTTTGTTTGAAAATAGGAGTAGGTCTTTTAAATGTGTTTGATGTGATATGCAGTGCAACCATCAAATGCTCAAAAGTCTAATAAGATCTTAGAATAGCTCCATGCTAATATTAAAATACTGCCATTGACTGAAATGAAGTAATGAGTTGACTCTTTAATAAGCATCATTTTAAAATAAGTTATAAAAAAGTCATACATACCACTACCAAATACGTTTATCTGAACTAAATTCAGTTCATTGTATACTATTTTGAAAATCCATTCTAATCATTTCAGAGCTTTTCCCTACTAATTTATAATTTTCTTCACTTTATATAGACCAATAATAGATCACTTTCCTTCCTGAATCTTTGTGAATTATTTTTAAAGTTAAGTGTAGAAAGTTATATTTGTATGTTTTTTATTCTCAAGAGTGAGGAAAATTAGAGATGAAAAAAGAGCAATTTGTTGATAAAATTATTTTAAGGCCTTTAAAAGTATCTGGAAGTGTTATATTTATACTCTCCCCAATACAGTGATATGCATATTATCTGAAAAATACTTAAGCATATGAATATTGATTAAAATTTGAAAAGTATTTGTCTTTTTAAAAATTATAGGGATATCTTTTAGAATTGCCTAATTAGAATGATTCTAAAACAACTCGGTTTTCTAACATGAAATATTTCAGTGAAAAAATTTGCTTGATTAACAGTATCTTTTACTGTACTATATTTAGATAACAAAGTATATTTGTGTATAAAGTATATACAATGCCTCTTTTGGTTCTGAAATTCTATAATTCCTTGAACATTTGTAATCTTCATTAGGTATAGTGAGCTGAATTTCACAGTATTCAAAATGATACAGTGCTATCTATACTTGTAGTAAATTGGAAACAACACTTTTCAAGTAGTACAGTGTGATGACATTGCCTTTTGTTCCTACTAGGGATTAGCTGGACCAGAAGGTAATCCAGGTCCTAAAGGTGTACGAGTAAGTAAGCATTTTCCTAATCTTGTTAAGCATGCTTGCATAGAGGTAGAATGAACTCTACAAAGCATTTATTATTTTTTATACTTGTTTAGAAAGTTTTAATTTAACACAAGTTTAGTCTGAAAAGAATACACTTGCTATATTCATTTTTATGGCCACATACAACAGTCTCATAGCGGTCGATTTTGTATCATTATTTGTTTAATTTCTCACTGTTTGTCTGGCATGTTAGAATGTACTCTTTACACATATATGGTACTGTTTATATATGACCTATATAAATCTGGGAAGTCTTGATGGAAGAAACTGAAGAGATTAGAAAGAAGTCACAGTAGTCCAAAGTGAGATAATTTTATGATGCAAAAACTATCGGGAATGAAGAAATATCGGAAAAGGAAATAAGCTTATCATACCAAGAAAATCCCATTCCACTTCTCTTTTTTTAAAGATTAGCCACTTTTTATCATTGAAAGGAGTTCTAAAAATTGTGTGTGTGTGTGTGTGTGTGTGTGTGTGTGTGTGTGCTACAAATTAAAATCAAAAGCTCATTCTAGGAAAATTTAGTAAAAATAAACTAAAATTTCTGTTTTAAAAATTCCCTATTTTTGATAGCCAGTTTTCCTAGTGTATGTACGTTTACACCTTTTTTAATTAAAAACACCTATTAGAAATGGGTAAAGCATAAAGAATTTAAATAATATGGACAGTAATAAAGCTTTACATTTTAAAAATTCCTAAATACTTTCAGTACCTTCATATGTGTTTTCTTCTTTATGCTGCCATTAATCCTGTGAAATAAAACAGGTCCATTTTGCAGAGGAGAAAAAAGCAAGCTAAAAGAACTTTGCTGTGGCAGTTATTGCTAGTTAGAACAAGAACCAAGCTACCGTTTAGCTTTCTGTTGTTTCTACTATACCAGGTTGTTGTTCATTTCCTGCGTCTTAGAAATTTCCCTGAAATGGCACGTCTACATAGATTTGGGAAGCAAGAAGAAATTAGTGGTCAAGAGCATAGGCTGAGAAGTTAGGGAGACCACTGTTTTTATATGATCCTTCACTTACTAGTTTTGTGACTTTAGATATCATTACCTCTAGTGCTTCATTTTTCCTATGAAAAGGTAATAATGAAACATCTTTCAGGCGATTGTGAGAATGGAATGAGATTAGCATTCTTAACTAGAACACGATGTGTAGAATATGACATGTGCTCACTACCCAGATTCTATAATTATTATTTAATTTCATTTCTGTATAAGATAATATCTGGTGTGCAAGAAATATTTGGCACTGTAGAACTAGCTTAATCTCTCTGAATTTTCTCTTCTTGCTTCAGTGATTCACGGACTTTTCTAAGTTTGTATACCATTTATGTATTGTATTATATTTCTTTCTGTTGGCGCTTTTTCCCATTCGTATAAAAAATTATTTTCTGTGCCTTTAATATTGTAATTTTAGGTTTTGACAGGTGTGTTTGTAAAAGCATTTAAAAAACATAGAAGTAACTTTTTTCTAGGTCTATAATCAGTCATTTAGGAGATTATAACAAAATAACACACAGCTAATTACCAATTATATAGAAATTTATATATTATGAAGGCATTTCCACTTTTATGTAATTTTTTATCTTGATTTTTTTCCATTGGGAGGACACTGTACATTCACAAAAGGTCTCAAATGTGGCCTTGGATGTTAATTTCAAATCTAGTTTAAAAATCATAGCAATATATTCACTGAAATATAAACTTTTACATTTTCTTAATTTACTACATGTTATACATTGCATGTGAATATTTTTATGAATCATCTGATAAATTATCTTCTGACTGGAAGTTACTTGATTACACTTGTAGCATCAAGAGAGCTACTATAATAAATATAAACATTTAGACTATATTTTTTTTTCATTGAGTGTATTGGTTCTTTTTAGGTATATGGTACAGTTACATCCATTATTGGGATCTTGCACCTTACATGACAGCTCTTGGTTCTCATTTTTTCCCCATACCCCTGCCCTCCCTTTACCTCCTCCACCCTCCCCTATTTACAAAGACTTTGTAGACTGAAATTTTTTTAACCCTCCTTTGGCATTTCTTGGTGCAATAATATGCTGAGTACTTCAACCGGTAGAATTGTGACGGGCCGCTCCTCACTCTTCTAGTGAGCCTGCTGGTAACACAACATTACCTCTTACCAGTTCTACAGCTTTCAATTCAAGGAGCAAAGATACAGGTGTTGTCTTTGTGTTGGTCCTGTGGGCCCATAGGCCACAGGGTAGACAAACCTGCAGGAGGCCTCTCCCCTTAAAACTTCCACCGTCTCCTACTGGCCTCACCCAGGGGTTCAAGCCTTTAACTATAGGCCTTTATGAAACACGTCATTAATCGCACATGACATTGTTTCCTCTAAAACATTTATTTATAAAATACTACATTTGTCCCCTGTACAGGCTATGTTGGACAGAGGTGTGACTTTCAACCCCCAACTTCTCAGTTGCCTATTTACTTCACTGATCTGTGTACCTCAGTATCTGTTTCTCTGATTTATAACCAAAACAAAAGCTGTATTAAACCAAGGCCTGCCCCTTTTACATTTGGAGTCAAATGAAACTGATGATTATGAAAATGTACATAGCTCCCTTCAATAATCCTAAGTGCTTTGCTTTCAGAAATACTTTTGAATTCTTCATTTCAATAGAAATATTCTCTGTTCTCCAACTGCGGGGCTTCAAATTATGCAAATTATAAACATTTCATTTTATTGACGTTAAATAGAAAGAAATTAATTTTCTCTATTTCTCTTTTAATTTTGGCTTCTTCAGTCTGTATAAGTTGTTTTACTTTATCTAAAAAGAATACTCCTTTGCTATGACAACACCTACTTGCTTTCACCATTACAGATCAAATCCCAACCACAGTCTTAGTCTAAGCTATTTAAAAAGGATTTGCAAGACATTATTTTCCTTTTCCTTTTAAAAATATGGATATATCTGTAGTATTATACATAGTTATATATAGTTATTTTATGTGTATAGTCAGTGGCATTAAGTACATTCACATTGTGATGTAATCATCACCATCATTCCCCTTGAAACTTTAAGTTTATTGGTACATTAAAACCAAACAATGCAGTTACATTTATCATTGGGATCTTGTACCTTTATATGACGTACCTTGGTTCTTGTTTTTCCCCCATACCCCTGTCCTCCCTTCACCCCCTCACTCTTCCCTATTTACAAAACTTTGCTACCATTTTTTCATTTTTTCACATTTTTTTCCCTTATTTCCTTTGGTTGATTTCTTGATAGCAGCCATTCTTTCTGGGGTAAGGTGGAATCTCAGTGTTGTTTTCATCTGCATCTCTCAGTGACCAGTGATGTTGAACATTTTTTCATATATTGATTTGCTAGTTTTACTTCTTTGTCTGAGAAATGTCTGTTCATTTCAGATGCCCATTTTTGAATCCATTCTTTGTATTTGCGGGGGTGTGCTTTTTTTGAGTTCTTTATATATTCTAGATAGTAGTACTTTGTCTGTGGAGTATCTGGTAAAAGTTTTTTCCCACATTGTAGGTCTCTTAGCTCTATTGGTGATTTCTCTTGTACTGCAAAAACTTTTTAATACAATGAGATCCCAGTTGTTTATTCTTTGTGCAAGTTCTCATGCTACTGAGGATTTGTTCATAAAGTCTTCTCCTATGCCAATATCTTCAAGAGTTCTACCTAATTTACTTTCCAGTAAGTTTAGTGTTTCTGTTTTGATATTTAGATCTTTAATCCACTTGGATTTTAGTTTAGTGCATGATGAAAGATAAGGGTCTAGTTTTAATCTTTGACCAGTTGAAATCCAGTTTTTCCTACAACATTTACTAAAGAGGCTTTCTTTCCTCCAGTGAGGATAGTTGGCTCCTTTGTCAAGAATGAGGTAGTTGAGTATGTCTGGTGTTGTTTCTGCATCTTCTAATCTATTCTATTGATCCTCAGGTCTGTTTCTTTGCCAGTACCATGCTGTTTTTTCACAGTGGCTTTGTAGTATAGTTCGCAGTTGGGAATTGTGATACCCGCTGCCATGTGTCTGTTGCCTAGAATGGTTTTTGCTATTCTAGGTCTCTTCTGGTTCTAAATGAATTTTTGGATTGTTTTTTCAAGTTCTGTGAAATATACTATTGGGATTTAGGGATTGCATTGAATCTGTATAGAAGTTTTGGAAGTATGTCCATTTTCACTATGTTGATTCTTCCTACCCAGGAGCAAGGGATATCTTTCCATTTTTTTAAATATCCTCTTTATCTCTTTTTTCAGAGTGCTATAATTTTCAGTGTAGAGGTCATTTGTCTTCTCCATTAGATTGATTGCTAGATATTTCATTTTTTGGGATGTTATTGTGAAAGGAATTGTTTCCCTAATTTCTCTCTCAGTGAGTCTATTATCTGTGTACAAGAAGGCTGTTGATTTTTTATTTTTGACTTTGTATCCAGCCAATCTACTGAGTCTGTCAATTAAGTCTAGCCATCTTTTGGCAGAGTTTTTTTGGATGTTCTATGTAGAGTATCATACCATCCACAAATAGTGACAGTTTAACTTCCTTTCCTATCTTTATTACTTTTATTTCTTTCTCTTGTCAAATGGCTGTGGCTAATTTTCTTGAACTATATTAAACAAGAGTGGTGACAGTGGACATCTTTATCTTGTTCCTGATTTTAGCATGAAAGTTTTTAGGTTTTGGCCATTTAGAATGATATTGGCTATTGGTTTTTCATAGATAGCCTTTGTCATGTTTAGATAAAGACCATCTATTCCAATTTTCTGTAAGGTTTTTATCATGAATGGGTGTTGAATTTTGTCAAATGCTTTTTCTGAATCTAATGAGATCATCATATGGTTTTTGTCCTTGATTCTGCTAATATAGTGTGTAACATTTATTGATTTAGGTATGTTGCACCGTCCTTGCATCCCTTGGATAAATCTGACTTGGTCAGGGTGTATGATCTTCTCCATGATACCCTGCATTGTTTGTCAGTATCTTACTGAGGATTTTTGCATCTGTTTTCATTAGGGAGACTGGCCTATAGTTAAAAAACAAAACAAAAAAAAACTCTCCTTTTTTGGTTGGGTCTTTCCCTGATTTTTGGAATCAAAATAATACTTGCTTCCAGGAATGAATTTTGAAGTATTGCTTCCCTTTCAATTTCATTGAAGAGTTTAAAGAGTAGTAGTGATAGCTCTTCTTTAAATATCTTGTAAAATTCAGCAGTGAAGCCACAAGGGCCTGAGCTTTTCTTTTTTGGTAATGTTTCAATTACATGTTTAATTTCACTGAATGTAATTGGGGTGTTTAGACTTTTTATATCTTCTTTGTTCAACTTTGGAAGTTCATGTGTCTAGGAATCTGTCTGTTTCTTCTGTATTTTTACATTTCATTAGCGTATAGGTTTTCGAAGTAGGTATTGATGGTCCTTTGTATTTCTGGTGATTTGTTGTGACTTCACCTTTTTTATTCCTAATTGCATAAATTTGAGTCTTTTCTTTCCTTTTTTTGATAAGGCTAGCTAAGGGTTTATCAATTTTATTTATTCTTTCCAAACACCAACTCTTTGATTCATTGATTTT
Organism: Fukomys damarensis; assembly: GCF_012274545.1. Classification (NCBI taxonomy): domain Eukaryota; kingdom Metazoa; phylum Chordata; class Mammalia; order Rodentia; family Bathyergidae; genus Fukomys; species Fukomys damarensis. Next base: position 19,509,426 of record NW_022900945.1, on the reverse strand, counting down.
TTTTGGGGGGGTATTGTTCTCTCAGTCTCCATTGCATTAATTTCTCCTCTGATCTTTATAATTTCCTCCCTTGTATGAACTTTTGGGTTGTCTTGCTCTTCTTTTTCTAGGAGCTTAAGGTTAAGCATTAGGTTGTTTAATTGAGCTCACTCTGTTTTCCTAGTATGGACATTTACTGCTATGAATTTCCCTCGTAAAACTGCTTTTCATTGTGTCCCATAGATTCATTTATGTTGTATTGACATTATCATTTAATTGTATAATCTAATTTTTTCTTTAATTTTCTCTGTGACCCCATGGTTGTTCAATAGGGTGTTATTTAATTTCCAGGTGTTTGTGAAATTTTTGCAGTTTCTTAGGCTGTGATCTCCCCAGTATGCACTTTGCACTGTGGTCTGATAATATACAGGGGATAACTTCAATTCCTTCGTATTTATTTAAGCATGTTCTGTGAGCTAGCATGTGGTCTGTTTTGGAGAGTGACCCATATGCAACCAAAAATAATGTATATTCTGATTTTATGGGGTGGAACACTCTGTAGACATCTACTAAGTCCGTTTGTTCTAAGACTTGGATCAGTTCTGTTAGTTCATTGTTGATTTTTTGTCTAGATGATCTGTGTATTTGTGTCAGTGGAATATTGAGGTCCCCACTACAATTGTATTAGTGCTTATTTCATTTTTCATATCCATTAATATTTGTTTTGTATAGTTGGGGGCATTAGTATTTGGCACATATATATTTATGATTGTCATTTCTTGAAACCTTTTTTTTTTTTAGTCTTCCCCAACTCTGTATCCATTATATGACTCCCCTCACCACATCCCCGGTCTACTTTCTACCTATATAAATTTGAGTACTCTAGGTTCCTGCTATAAGTAGAAACATAATATTTGTCCTTTTGTGACTGGGTTATTTCTCTTAGCATAATTGTCATACACATCATTTTATAACATCTGTCAGAATTTCTTCCTTCTTAACGCTGAACAATATTTCATTGTATGTGTAGACTATATTTTATCTGCTCATCTACATGAGCATTTGAGTTGCTTCCACCTTTCTGATACTAAGCATATTGCTGCTATAGATTTACAAATGACATTTACTCTTTAATGTCTGAGTTCTTTAGTTTATTAATATGGTGGTGTGTATTTACTCTGAAAAGTGACTCATTCTGTAATTCAAAATAAGTGGGCCTTCTTTAGAACTTAGTAAAAATGGTCTATTCTATCCCTGCTTCAAAATCGTTTATATCTTTTCTTTTCTCTGTATTCCAGAATCATTCTCTTTCATACTCATTTCAGCCTCCATCTGATCAGTGATTATTATTATCTTTGTTTTTTCTTGAGACATAATCTGTCTTTTCAGTCTTTTACCTTTCAATGGGCGATTTCTTTGAGCCCCATATCACCGATTTTCTAAGGTAAATATACTTGTATGTTCTAGTATGATCACACAAAATGACTAAGAAAATTTTTCCTCTACCAATCCAGTTATCCTATTTGTTTTCCATACTTCTGTCAGTACTTACCATTTCCCCATCAATCCAGCCATAAACTTTAGAGTCGTGTTTGCCTTGACACTTAGATACTGGCTCAAAGATGTGCTGACTCCAAGTGAGTTTTATGAACTGCAAATTTGGTTATATCAAAACTATGCCTAATTTCATTAATGAATCACAATATAAATTCCACAATTTCCATCATAACATTTGAGACCTTTCCTAATAAGGGCCCTGCCATCTTTTCCAACCTAACTTCTTCCCACCAACCACATAGAAATAATTGTAAGTCTTTGCACATGCGATGCGATTTTTATTTCTATTAATTGATTGATCAAATATTGTCAGCCCTGACTTTCTTTTTCTTTAAGACTCAGCTCAAATACTGCCTCCTGTAGGCACAGTTGCTTATTCTGTTTCCAAAATTCTCATTGTCTCTTCAACTTACCATATCACTAACTACATAATTAAGTCACAAGTATCATAGTTTTTTAATTACTCACTTATACAAGCCTCTTTTCTAATAAATTGCATTCCTTGAGGGCAGTGATTTTCATATTCTTTGTTATGACCCCAGCATCTGGTACACAATGGATGCTAAAATAATGCCTGTTGAATTAATGATCCAGACCCATATTCCTTCAAAGTTGGAGCATTTAAAGAGCAAGAACCTTCTAGGTTCTCCTACATTCAGTGTTTCCTGCCTGTATGTATTCTAGATCCTATCAATGGTTAATATTTTAGAAGTATGATAAAAATAGTCAAAGTTTATCTTAAAAAAATTTATTACAGTGAAAGATGTTTCCATTAATCCCCTGAAAATACTCCTGCTCATTTCAAACACACCCCATCACTTTTTCCAGTCTGAAACAATTCTGGAAGTCCTCTTCTTTTGCGTCTTTAGTTGCAGTGTTGTAGCTGCTTCAATTCAAAATGCTTACCTTTTTTATTTTGAAGAAGAACTGGCAATCACAGTGATAGATGCAATAAATATAAGGGGGGGGAAGACTCATGTTAATATTTCTATGAGCCTGCCTATCTATTTGAAGGCATTCAGCAGTAGCATTCACCATATTTAATCGTAACTTCTAATGATACTCATGGAAGAGGATTTCTAGAACTTCTTTAGAACAATAGGGTATGTGTCTTCAAACTGAGAGGAAGTATTTTGAAGGGGCATTGATGGCAATGTGTCTTTCACAGTAATAACAATTTTAGTTTAAACATTTATTATACATTTTGATTACACTGTGTATATCTTGACATCAGGGCACTGCCCACTGTCACAAAGTCAACATCTTCCATGTATCTGAAATATAAAGTCTGAAAGTTTTAGCTTGAAACAAAACTCTAATCTGGCCCAAACCACTGTGCCCTTACCTATAAGACTGATGAAGTACATCATTTGCCACAGGTAGGACATAACTAAATTATGTTAGGATGAACTCAGTACCTTGCATTGATACTTGTGTGTATCCCTTGCATCTCAGACCAGATTGAAGTCTTCATTAAGGCAGGATGGGTCTTTGGTCTTCTCCAAAGATTCTTACACATAAAATGTGGTTACCATTTAAAAAGATCTATTGTGTCTCTTACTCTAGCTGAAGTCACAGCCTCCCTTAAAACCTTCTTCCTTTGCCCATACCTCCTACCACACTAAATCTTTTCCTCTTCTGTACTAATAGTCTTTTAATACTTCACTTCTGCCTTACATTTTATTTAATTATATACATTTTTTTCTGCCAGCTATAAAATTTGGTGAAGGAAAAGGTTTGGTCCTGTTGGTTTTTAATCAGCTCCATCTCTTAAGTTATATTCCATGTTTTTTTTTAACAAAAAGGTTGATCTGTAACTTCCATTACAAAAACAGTAAGGTGAGGGGAAGTTACTCATATTTTTAAACCTTATAATTTCATATTATTGTAAATAAAATTTTAATTACTTATATTTAGATTTGTGGGATAAATGTTCAAATGAAATAATGTAAAGAGGGCTGGGGATTTAGCTCAGTCTTTCCGGCCCCTGTCTTGCAAGCACGAGGACCTGAGTTCAATGGCCAGTACCAAAAAAAACAAACAAAAAATAATGTAAAGATTATTTTCTTGATTTAAGGGATTCATTGGCTCTCCTGGAGAAGCAGGACAATTGGGACCTGAAGGAGAAAGGGTAAGTGTATTTCCTTCAAACACTATTTCTAAAGTGATATTTTTATGAAAATGTAGTAGCAGGATTCATAAACTCAAATATCAGGGAGGTGGTTTCCTAAGTGAATAAGCCAGGTTTAAGAAAAACCCTCTGCTAGAAATATAAGTAACTTTCTTAAATCTTACTGAATTTTGTTAAAAGGAAATGATGTGACATGAACATATATGGTTAGATACTTTAAAGCGAATTAAAAATACATACTGAAATATCTAATTAGGAAATTTTATAATTCCTTAATCTTTAATTTGAATATAAAGCATTATATGTATTCATAGTAAATAAATTAGTTTCAGGAGATACATTTTTTGTTTAATCATGGGACATAGCTGCTCATAAATGTACAAATTTATGAATAAGGATAGAATCTTTGCATAATATTTTCTTATACTTAAGAAGATTAAGCAAGCTATTGAGTTCTGATGTTGCAACTTTATCATATCTAGTTTTCAATATTATAGGCAGTTCAATTATTTTTATTTTTATTCCTTTATATTCATTACTAATTGAAAAAAGGGAAATGGTATCAATATATTATCACAAAGTTCAAAATTAGTCATATTCAGAAGTTAGCCTTCTATGGCATCATTATAAGAATACAGTTCAAGCCAACGTTTTCATTTCTAGAAAGTGATCTTTGCAAATGAAAGTGAGCCAGATTATTCTTTGCTAAATGTATTTTTCAAATATATAGGTTTTTAAGTAAGTGTATGAAATAATATTTCTTGTAATTACTTGTGCATGACCCCACGGAGAAGAAATATTCAGAATTTAAATGTTCTGTAATGACAATCAAAATGCTAAGTCTTTGGTGATATGAGGTGAAGATTTTCCTTGGTGAATATAACAAATAATATCTTTCAGTAACAAATAATATCTTTAGCATAATACCACAAGCAATCCAGTTAACCTGCAGTGGCACAGAAGATTAACAGATGATATATCCATCTATGATGCAAAAAATCGAATTTCCTCTTCTTGCTTCAAATATGTATATGTACTTTATATTATTAATGACCCTGCTGCTCATGATGTGATTCTTTTTTGACTCTTTGAAAGGAACTTATTTCTAACAAATTAATTAATAAGCCAATATTGCATGTACTTGCAAAAATGTTGTCATCTTGGATTGGAGGATATTGAATCCAGTGTTGACACTGGCCATTGATAAGTGTGGTGCTATAATTATACTTCATAGTTTTGACCAGTTTGCACGAAAATGTCAAGACCTGTCTCAATATATAAGAAAATTTCATGATATTGTACCTATCATATCCTATGTCATATTATTTGCCATGAATGAACAAGATACCAGGGTGTTTTTATTATGTTATAAAACATGTAAGTTCAGAAGAGCCAAAAAAAAAAAATCCTAGAAAACAGGAAGAAAAAAATCCTTTATGTTAGTATACATCTAGACATACACATACATGTATATATGCATATATTCACACACAAATATATATTCATACACAATAATAGATATTATATACACACAGGTATATTTAAAATCTCACATGATTTTGTCTGCATTATTTTTAAGCTTCTCACTGTGATTTAGGAAAACTACTAAATTTGAAAAAATATAATATTATTTTTTTTAAAGGCTGGTTGTTGTAAAGATATATAAAGTTGTAATGAAATGAATCTTTTTGTCCACTGTGAACTCTTTTGATAAAGAGACATGAGTATTTATCAAGTGACATTAAAGTAAGTAAATAGATTATTTCAACCAATGATATCTTCTAAAAGTTCTAAATTTTAGAGCTGTCATTTTGAACATCATTCTGGTAGTTATTTTTTCCTTTTTCCTTTTTTTTTGTTTTTGTTTTTGTTTTACCTCCGAGGTAGAGTCTATGTTGCCCAGGTTGGCCTTGAACTCCTGGGCTCACGCAGTCTTCTAGCCTCAGCCACCCCAGTAGCTGAGACTGTAGGCATGTACCAACATGCCGAGCTCAGATCTATTTCTTAGTCCCTGAAGTTTATGAGTAACTACAAATCTCAAAGTGATTATAGAAAGTAGGATTTTTAAAAATATATATAGCATTGGCTTTAAAATAAGAAATTTTGTAATAATAATGATGGTAATAGTTTATCATTTATTGAGTTGTTTTATATATATGCAAAAAATGTGTAAATGCATTCTATAAATAATTCCTTTAAATTGCCCACAAAACTTAATGAGATAGGAATGGTTGTTAGACTCATTATACATGAAGAAAATGAGACAAGCACAGAGATATAACTTAAACTGTAAGCAGGTTATAGGAGTGAGCCAGGATTAGGACACAAGTATTCCGACTCACAAGTCTGGGTGTTTCAGTACTATACCTACAGCTCTTACACGACCGGAAATAGGTAAGTTGAGATATAGATACAAGATGACATTGAATTGATATCATCTTCCTCTCTTCCTTGCCTTTTTGGTGTTAGATTTACTCCATAACTGGTTTCCTGTGTAACTGCAAGATTGCCAGTGAAAGGGATAAATTAACTTTATTTGTATCCAGAGAGGAAGACAAAGAGGAATGCATCCTTTTCTAGGAATGGAACACATGACCTTCTTTTGTTTGTGCCATCATTGGTAATGTGCCCACTTTTGGACAAATAACTAGCACTTGGGGGATGTCAGGATCTCACTTGAAAGTATAGATGGGATGGATTATTGAATAAAATTAGGAAAGTGTTTTGAGGAAGGAAAGGGCCTAATTCAACTGAGTATATTAACTTTTGAGACTATCACGCTAGTTTGTAAGACAATTAATTCTGCTTTTGGCATACTTTATTAACTGATAATTTGAGAAGAAAAGATCTATAGTATCTAGCTCAACAAATTCAAATATGCTCATTCAACAAATATTTACCTGGGACTTTTTTATATTCTAGGGTATTCCTGGGATCCGTGGAAAGACGGGTATTAAAGGAAGACAGGTAATTTCATTCTTCTTTCTTAAAGTTCAATGTAGAGCAATATAATTTAATGTTGTGTTTATTTCTCACTTATTAAAATATGGATATAATTTTTGTTATTGTCATCCATAATCTATCTCATTAGCAGATTTTAATTCTCTTTTTTTCCTCTCATTGAGTTTATTGGTGCATTTTAGGTATACAGTGCAGTTACAGTCATTATTAAGATCTTGTACCTTTACATGACAGGTCTTGGTCAGATTTTAATTCTTAAAGGAAAATTTATGTTTAAAAATAACTAAATTTAGGGCTGGGGATTTAGCTCAGTGGTTTTGCCACCTGCCTCGAAAACAGAAGAACCCAACTTCGATCCCCAGTACCAAAAACAAAAACAAAAAACCCTAAATTTAAAACATCTAGATTTAATAACTAAATTCAGCAGTGTAGCTGGATATCAAGTCAATACTCAAAAATTAATAGCCTTCCTGTACACAAATAACAAACACACTGAAAGAAGTTAGGGAAACAATACATTTCAAAATAGCCTTGAAAAAAAATGAAATACCTAGGAATCACTCTAATGAAAGAAGTAAAAACCTCTACATTGAAAACTATAGTACTCTGGAAAAGGAAATCAAAGAGGATTTCAGAAAATGGAAAGGAATCACTTGTTCTTGGGTAGGAATAACCAGTAGAGTGAAAATGGCCATACTTCCAAAATTATTATACAGATTTAGTGCAATCCCAATCAAAATTCCAACAACGAATCTCACAGAATTAGAGAAAACAATTCTAAAATTCATTTGAAACCAGAATAGACCTAAAAGGGCAAAGGCAATTCTGGGCAACAAAGGCAAGGCAAGGGATATCACAATTCCTGACTTGAAATTATACTACAGAGCTACTGCGATTAAAAAAATAATAATAATAATAAGCATGGTATTGAAAAAAAAAAAAAAACAGACCTAGGGATCAGTGTAATAGACTAGAAGATACAGAAACAACCCCAAACACACTCAGCCACTTTATCTTTGACAAAGGGGCCAAACATGTTCACTGGAAAGACAGCCTCTTTAATAAGTGGTGCTGGAAAAATTGGCTTTCTACATGACAATGATTAAAACTAGACCTATGTCTCTCTCCATGCACTAACCTAAAATCAAAATTGATAAAGATCTAAATATTAAAACAGAAACACTAAATCTGCTGAAAGAGAGAATAGGTAGAACTCTTGAGGACATAGGGTTAAACAAAGACCTCATGAACAAACCCAGACTACATGAGAAATAAGACAAAGAATCAACAACTGGGGCCTCATTTTATTAAAAATGTTTTACTACAAAAGAAATCGCCAGCAGTAAAGAGACAACCCACAGAGTGGGAAAAAATTCTAGCCAGTAGTCCCTCACACAAAGGACTAATATCTAGAATATACAAAGAACTGGGGGGAAAAATAGACCACCCAAATTTAAAGACCCAATCCAAAAGTGGCAATCTGAAATGGATAGACACTTTTCAGATGAACCAGTACAAACAGCAAATAAATATATGAAAAATGTTCAACATCATTGGTCATTCCAGAGATGCAAATTAAAACAACACTGAGATTCCACCTCACCCCAGAAAGAATGGTTGCTATCAAGAAATCAACAAACAACAAATGCTGGCAGGACTGTGGGGAAAAAGGAACCCTTCTCCACTGTTGGTGGGAGTGCAGACTGCTGCAATCACTGCGGAAATCAGTGTGGAGATTCCTCAAAAACCTAGGATTAGAGGTTCCATTTGACCCAATTCTTCCCCTGCTGGGTATGTTCCCAGAAGAATTTAAAATGTCATTCCACAGTAATATATGTGCTCATGTTTATGGTGACTCTGTTTGTAATAGCTAAATCTCAGAAACAGCCCAAATGCCCATCAACCACGAATGGATTAAAAAAAGATATGTTTTTCTATAAATTGAGTATTATAGCTAAATGAGACATTTATAGCTAAATGGATGCCTCTTAAAGCTTTACTCTTTTTTTTTTTTTTTTTTTTTTTTTTTTTTTTTTTTTGGGGATTTTTTTTTTTTTTTTTTTTTTTTTTTTTTTTTTTTTACTGGGGAATCACACTAGGACCTTACACTTGTAAGGCAAGCAGCAGCACCACTGAGCTAAATCCCCAGCCTTGAAGCTTTACTCTTAAGTGAAATAAATTGGACACACATGTGTAAATATCACACTGTTTCTCTGGTGTGAGAAACTAAAAGTGTAAATAGGGACCAAAATATATAATAGACAATGTAAAATAAGAAAAAATTTTTCAGAAAAGAGGGGAAACTTGGGGGGGGGTGAGAAAAGAAAGAAAAAGTGGAAAGGGCCTTTTGTAAATAAGGAGGGGGAAAGGAGTTGAAGGGAGGGAAGGTGAATGGCTACCTAAAGGGAATTCAGATCCACGGTGTACTGATACAAATTCCCTGTGACGAATGTGATTATTATGTATATCTAACTTGTACCAGTAAAGTTAAAAATTTTTAAATGACTACAGGGCTCCTGGATTATATTGTTCTTTACACTGCAAAATCCATTAAGTTTCACTGCTTTAAAATATATGTATTTGTTATAGATTTATGATCCTTCACAATTATATTTGGAAAAAACATATATCCCATTTTTCTGACTAATATTTATAATAGAAAATGTGTCTGATACTGTAAAACATAATGTGTGCTATATGTACTTTCTCTTAGATTTACTACAAAGTCACGTGGCCATATTTATAAGGAAATGATAAGTACTCAGAGTAAGATGCAGTTGCAGCCACAATTATGGAAAGTTTGACCTCAGAGATGGATCTAGAATACTATTGCTATGTATAAATATTCTCTTTACTTTTTCTGTTAGAAATAAAACCACCACCAAATAACTTTCACACTATGGAAAAACATACTAGCTACATATTATGCATGATAGGATATTTGCATTTTAACTTAGATCATTAGAATTCTATGAAAAAATGGTCATTTGTTGCTATTATAACTGCAGCAAAATGAAAACTATCTGCTGATAATATTTGAAGTGAAAAATAGGTATTTTGGATATGAATATGGCAAGTTTTTCTTGTTAATTTCTTAAATTATGAGTATATATGATGTTATATACGAGGTAAACATTCAAATACATAGACAGAACTAAAGCCACCATAATGACACCTATGCATTTGAAAGAATATAACAGAAACCTGGAAATGCTAAAATGTAAGTGTGTCGGTGTCTGAAACATGTGGCTGTATATTTGTTAAAGACAGTCAGTCCCACTTTTCCATTAATTTAAAAGTAATTTAAGAGTTTAGGCTGCTTATAGCAATGCTGTGGGACTTTATTTCATTTATTGTCATTAGAATAATCTTACAAGATATATTTTATTAAAATATCATTTTTACTTATCTTTAAAGCATTTCCTTTCCTAAGTTAATTTTTGACTGATACATGTATAAAAGCTCTACCTATCTATGTAACACCATGGAATATTTTGATACATGTTTACATTGTATCATGTTTAAATCAGATCAAATATACATACCTCTTTGGACATTTATCATTTCCTTATATCCAAAAGATTAAAAATCACTTTTTGTAGCTTTTTGAAATGCAATACCTTGTTCTCTGTCGTCACCCTACTGTCCAATAGCTACCCAAACTTCTTACTCCCAGCTAACTAAAACTTATTAACCAAGGATCAAACTTTCCCTGTTTCTGGGTTTTAAATGACGTTGTCTCCTTCAAATTTTACATAGTGGAATTACTTTTCTCAATGAGGAGTGTGGTTCAGTTTCAAAAACATTATAACATGTAATTTAAATAACGTCTTACTCACTTTCCTTATCTCTGGGACAAAATCCTCAACATCTACAACTTGAAGGAGGAGAGGTTTGTTTCGGACCACATAAGATTCAGTGCACACTTGGCAGGTTTATACACAGAAATGGCAGGACAGAGGGTCTGGGTGGAAGAAAGCCGCTCAGGCCATGGGTTCAGGAAGCAGAAGATGAAGGGAGGAGCTGGGGAGGGAGGCTTCCAGGTCAAGTGCCCAGTGACCTGCGTTTCTGGTCAGACGCTTCCCCCTAGCATCACATTTAATAGAGCGCTGCCAGGATTTAGCCACCTTTCAAAGCCCTTCCTGTGAGCAGGTGAGGCTTTGGGAAGGAATCGAGGTAATCACTACAACAAAGGACAGTAGTAACTCGTAAGTTTTCTGTAACATTTTCCACTGTAGGGAGGGTTGCTGGGTATCAGAGCCAAAGCTTCACGCATCCCAGACAATTAATCTACCTCTGAGCTACACACCCCCTTGCTACACTTTGATTTTTAACGTGTGAGACTGATGGCAGAATTGGTGTCATAAATCACTTCATTTTGTATAGTACGTATGGCAATGAAATACAGTCAATATAGTGAAGGCAACAGACATGAAATACTGTACAATCTAAGTTCAGGTGTGTAATCAGAATAGGATTCTTTTTTTTTCGTCATTGAGTTTATTGGTACATTTTAGGTATACAGTACAGTTACATTCATCATTGGGATCTTGTACCTTTACATGACAGGTCTTGGTTCTCATTTTTCCCCATACCCCTGCCCTCTCTCCACCCCTCCTCCCCTCCTCCTTTACAAACACTTCATTTGCATTTTTTCATTTTCTCATACTTTTTTTCTTTCCCCTGATTACCTTTCCCCTACTCTTCCCAATTTCCCTACACCTTTAGCTCCTTTCTTCCTATTTCACATTGTCCATTATATCATTAGGATCTTATGTACTATTACAGTTTATTCACACCAGAGAAACTATTCGGTATTTACATATGTGTGACTTATTTCAATTAGGAGTATATCCTCAATATGTATCCATTTTCTTATGAATGAATCTATTTTCTCATTCTTTATGGCTGAGTAGTATTCCATTTTATAGAAAAACCACATCTTCATTATCCAGTTTCCAACTGATGGACAATTGGGCTGTTTCCAAGTTTTAGCTATTACAAACTGTGCTGCTATAAACATAGGTACGCATATATCTCTGTGATATGATTCTTTTACAGAATAAGATTCATCACTGAGCTGGGTTCTCAGGTGTGTGCTAAAGCTGCATGTTTGACATGAACAGTTTACAAAATATTAATTGGCCTCATAGTATATCTATCTATATATGCATATATATGTATATGGGGCGAGGGAGAGGGGAGATAGAATAGAAACATAGAGGAGATAGCCTTGTCCACAACTGTCCACTGATGATTTAGTTATATTACTAAGATTAGAGTTTGGGAAATGTTAGTAAAAATCACTTGCCCATACTGCTGACCAAATTATCACTTATTTCCCAGAGTAAACATTAAGCATGAAATTAATTTGTTGTGAACTAGCTTACTGTTCTCTGTGTTTTTAAAAATGAATTTATGTGTAGATGTACAAGTAAGAAAAGTCTTCTCCTACACAGCAGATATATGAATGTTACTGAAATGGACACATTTTAAATAGTATTGTTTTATTCAAGAGGTAATTATTTTTTAAAAGGATGTAGTTATTATTTTAGTCTCAGATTGTTGTTTCAAATTTAACATGTATGTTGCAAATTATTTCTATTTAAGTCTTCCCAGAAACTCATTTTTCCCTAAATAAAATACTGTGTGTATTTAGCATCTATAGAGATAGGTGATATTTGTCACACAATGTTCTTTCTTTCTTCATTTTTTTTTTTGACCAGGATTTTTACTTTGAAATAAGATAACTGTTTTGGTAAGAATTTGGTATGGTAGGAGAGTAATAAGAATTATATTAACAAATTCATTTGTTTCTTATTTTTTGTTGACATTTGAAATGCTTTCTTTTTCCTTTTATGAGATGCTCTTTATATTAGGATTTCCATATAAGGTATTAATCCCTGCGGTTATTTTTAAGGATTTTGTGTACATACAATTACATTTTAGTACATTTATGTGTGTACTCATGATTTTGAAGTATTGCAGTTCTTACCTGTCTCCCGTTAGCCTGTCATAACTGGATCAAAACCCTTATTTGCCAATTATTAGAAGACAACCATGGAACTATAGATATTTTCAATAAAATTGACCTTTGAAGGTTGAGAAGTCCAAGAAGCCACTATTAACCCATCCTTTTGCTCTTTCTGTGGATATTTGAATTCAACTAAAGAGATCTCAGATAAAAACAAAATGGCAGACAAACTTTATTATTTAGGACTTATTAAACACCATACCATGACCATTTTATTTTATATTCTATGCTGTCATCATTTGCAAAGAAGATTTTTGGATCATATCTGCTATGGGCCAGATTCTTTAAAAGCATCAAGCAGCTATAGATTCATAACAGGAAAGAAAATGCTATTTAGAAAAAATTGAGGATGCATTTGATAACTTCATATTTCATGTATCATACCTAATTCCAAGTAGCTTCCTTTTTAGGGCAAAGTTTCCAAACTATTCTGCAATGCTCCTGTAAGGAAATTCTATAGCTGCCTTACAAAAGCATTTACAGGGTGCTTAGCTTGATTTAATCAGTGCTTATTCTTTTGTACTAAGCTGCCATGCAAATTTATGTAGCTCCAAAGATCTACAAACATGTTTAGTAGAACTGATTTGCCAGGATCAAAGGTAAAAATGAAATAGAAATGGAATTTACTCTCAACAGCACTTAGGAAACTGTTGTTAAAATATAGGTGTTCTTCAAGGAGATTTTTTGCACCCAGTAGGGAATAGACTATAAGTAAATCATTACAGTTAATGTTTTACAAAGGCAAAACCGTCATCAGTTTTCTTCATACACAAAACATTATAAGCTTACAATGGTGGGCAAAATAATATCCTTAAGGCACCCACACTTCAAAAGTGTTTACTTTTCTAACTATAGAATGAACATCTCTTCTCATCTATCTTTCTGCCAGAGAAGTCTATTTGAAGTGAACTATATTTTGGCTTCTAACCCTAATGTTAGAATTTCAGAATACAGTGTAAGATCATTTTGTTTGGCATTTATTAATAGCTTCTATTCTTAACCCAAGACAACCTTAGATACATACTACACAGTAGTACCTCAGATACTTCAATTTATGGGATAATTTACAGAAAGTGCTTTCTTTGCCTCAGGAAAAAAAGTTGTAGTTAATTGGACGATAAAGAAAGTACCACTGTCACTAGAGTATTATGGAAAATAGTCATTAAGGTTTAAATCATTCGTCCGCTTTCAGGAACAAAAAATTATTTTCTGGATTCTACTTTCATGGGCATGCCCTGTAGTCATGATATTTTCCTGACTATTCTGTGACAATGTGTATGGAGGATTCTAGGAGTTTACCCCAACCCACGAAGTTGGGGTAGACACTGAGAAGTGGGACTCTCAGATGTGACTGATGATTTTGAAGAAGAGCAGGCTGAGCACGATTTCACAAAAATCTGACACCTACGAGTGAAAGTTTAGACAGGTAATTATTTTCAGAGTAGAAAACATCAGGGAAAACTCAGAGCCTCATAGGTCATCAAAAACAGAAGAGTTAGTGAATGTATGATAGGGCTATCTTGGGTTTAGGGACTCTATTTTCTTTGAGGGAAAATGGAAAGAGTGGTACATACTGTGTACTAAATCTGCTTTTGAAGCTAATGAGGCAGATTCCATACTCAGAATTATAGTACACACTGATAACCAGTCTTTAAGAATGAGATGGCATGGGAGTTTAGCTCAGTGGTGCCCCACCTGCCTGGCAAGTGCAAGGTCCTGAGTTTGATGATGCCCCCTCCCCCAAAAAGAACAAAGCAGGAAGTTGAATTTAGGAACAGAGGCCCAGTGTAGCTAAGCCTGGCTTAAGCCTATGTCCAAGAATTGGGCTAGAGCTACTTAAATTCTTCCTACCAAAGCTTAGAATTAGTCTCAACTAGGAAGACAGGCTCGACCTTTCAGATGTGGATCAAATTGTGCTAGCTGTAACAAGGAAAAGAAGGATGTAAAGACTGAATATCACAGAGCCTTTCACACTATTGCTTTTTTTTCTACAGTGGTCTTGTTTCATCCTTTCAAATAATATTATCTACCAGGCAGTGCAGTTTTATTTATTTATTTTTTATGAGACAGTTTCACTGTGTAGTTCAGACTGGCCTTGAACTCACTATGTAGCCCAGGCTGGTCTTGAACTCCTGGTGATCCCCTCACCTCAAATTCCAGTATTTTTGGTGATGTTCATTGATGCATAGAATGTATAGAAGTAATATATAGGTTTATCATTTCTGTATCTCTTTTCGTTACTTAGTCTTTGAAAAATGTGTTTCTGTTAAGTTCGATGATGCTTAGGATACATTTTTAATAAAATTTATTTTGAGTGTATTTTTATTACCAGTGTTTAATGATGATTTTTATTTACCTCTCCTTTACATTGAATATGTTGTTTTTAAACCTTTTTCTAGAAAAACAAGAACATGTTCCCCAGAAGAATTTTGTATTGATTTTATTTATTTATTTATTTATTTATTTATTTATTTTAGTTTTGTTTTTTATTTTTGGTACCAGGAATCAAACTCGGGTCCTTACTCTTGTGAGGCAGGCAGTGGAACCACTGAGCTAAATAGCTGGCCCCAGATTTTGTTTTTTAAATTTTGTTGTTATACTCATTATTACTAGTTGATGCATTTTTTGGTCTTCCTATTTTCCGAATCTTTCTATATGCATTATTTTCTGTAATTTCTTTGTAGAGCTATAAAAATAACACTTGTAGAGCTAGGAAAATATTTTCCTGATCTTTTTTAAAGCTAAGAAAAGAACCCTAGAAGGAAATTTTCCATTGTTCTAATACGTTTAAATATACTACCAAATATAACTCTGAGTGACCTAAAATGCTAACCCCACCTATATATGACAGTGTAACAAATCTAATACACTTCCTTTGGGTTTAGTTTTGATAGCTACTATGTTTGATACCAGTACTATCATTAGGCTCAGGCAAGAGAGACACTTGCTCTGGACTCTGCACTTTTGAAGGCCCTGCATATCACAAACAAATACAATAAATGTATAGAGAAAGTATTTAATGCTCATATCATTCAGGATCTAGCACTGAGCACTGGCACAGCATGCCCTATAATTCTTCTTACTATGTATTGGTTATCTGTAACCATGTGACAAGTTGTTCCAAGTAAGTGATTGAGAACTGAATCAATATATATAATTTATTAGTTTCCATGGGTCAGAATTTGGTAGTGGCTTATTTAGGTAGCCCTAACTCATTAAGTTACACCCAAGATTTTGACTGGAGCTACAGTCATCTAAAGGCTTAGCTGGGCACATAGGATCTGCTTTTATAGTAGCCTTCTTACTGGCTGAGCCAATTGGTGCTAATTCTGAGTGGAAGACCTGACTTCCTCCGCTCAAGGGCTGCCTGAGTATCTTTGAAACATGATTTTGGCTTCTCTTGCCCTGAGTGTGAGGTGGGAGTGCATAGAGAGTCTCTTACAATGCAGTCTCAGAAGTCGTACCCGGTCCCTTCTATCTTTCGTTGGTCAGCCAAGATTCAAGATGTGAGGAGCCACACATGAGCATGAATACTAGGACATGTAGATCACTGGAGTCCATCCCTGAGGCTGGATGCCACAGTTTAAACCCTGTTAGGCCTCACATCTTTTTTGGCTGTATCTTCATATCTTAATGCCAGGAAGATATGTAGAAGGTACCATTCCTGCTACTGCAGACAGAAATCGTGGTAAGGTTGTGGTGAAGATTTGATCATTCAGTAAGGGGAAAGATAAATTAGTTACCTAATTTTCTTCTCAGCCTGAATGCAGCGTTTTGCATGACATAGTGCTGTTTCCTGATAATTTAAGACTCTTTTCCTGTTTCTGTGCCGCTTGTAAAAGATACGGGTTTTGTAATAAGTGAAGTACTGATCAAAATTCTCACCCTTCTTTCCTCTTCATTTTCTCTCTCCCAGGTAGAGAGAAATCACAAACTTTGTGAGAAGCTGAGGCATTGAATACGTTAGAGAGGGCAGTGAGTCCTAACTAGCACATCAAGGCAGTCCTCACTGAGTCCCAAGAATGTTTTTGGTAATCTTATTCCCTTTATAGACTGCTCAAGTCTTTGTTTTTTAAAGCACAACTTTATTGAGATAAAATTCATATGCCATAAAATTTATTTTTAAAGTGTATGATTTGTTAGTTTTTGATATATTCACAGGGCTGTGCAGCCATCATACTATTTTTAAAGCATTTTATCATCCTAAAAAGAAGCACAGCGCTCATTAGCAGTCACTCTGCATTCTTCCCCTTGCATCCCCAGCTCTTTTTATCTCCATGGATTTGCCTATTTTAGTCATTTTACATTAAGGCAATCATACCATATGTCTCCCATTCTAAATTATATCACTGAGCTGTTTGGAAAGCTGTGTGATCTGTTTTAAAAAGTCAATTATCTCTAATGTTTCAAATCTATCACAGGACTTTCATCTTTGTTTTCCATTACCTGCACATCATAAATAATTTCAAATATCCATATTATCTCAGACTGAATAGAATAATGTATTGCAGATTTATAAGTTTGTTGACAACAGACTTTGACTTCCAAGGACAGTAAAAGCAAACCGCCTACTTGAACTTCAACTGACTTTGAAAGGGGTATGGCTAAAATGTGTTTAACTACATAAATGGTTTTTGGATTATCTTCTAATTACAGAATAAGAAAAATTGTGCTTTCTGCATGTTACCTATGTATTACAGACATCATCAATTTTCTTCTTGATGTTAAGCTAATCTTTTGAACTTAACCCATTCACATATGTATTGGAGAACTAATGATTTTTTTTGACAGTCTGTTAAACACGTGCTTTCCAAAATAAAGATATTGTAAATATTTAATGATTTACTTTTATTTTTGTTCTTTTAAATTTTTTTAAAAATATTATTGAAATGTTTATAATAGTAAATCTTATTTTGCTATTTTAGAGTAGGTTTTTCAAAGGTGAGCTTAAAAGTTGGAAAATCCAACAGTAAATCTTTAGGGAACAAGTTTAGTGTATAAAAAAGAGTAACTGAGTATTGATTTATTTTTACAATAGAATTTATAATGAGAAATTCTTACTTGGCTACCTTTTGTAATTTTACAATGTAGAATTTTCAATGGTATTAAACACAATTTTACATTTTCATTGTCTATCTGTATGATGTCTTTCCCAATAAAATTGCATGTAAAGGACTCTCAGTTGTATACACTAGATCTTGGAATGAAGGGTTGAAGCACTCACTGTAGTCAAGTAGAAAGAGCATAGACTCTAGAATCATTTTATTTCCATTAAAATCTCAGTCCTCTCCATTTTTAGTGGTCTAGTGTTTGGTCTAGTACAAGTGTTTTAACTCCCTCAACTACAAAGAGAAGATATTAGTAGCTAATGAACAGACCTGTTGTGAAGATGAAATGATATACATATATAATATTGTGTATAAAACTTTAAACACATGGTAAGTACTTAAGAGTTACTACTTCTCTGTGGTGGAAGTTTAGGAGCAATGTGAAATAGCAGAGATAAGTAATGAATGGGTCATATACAAATCTTGGTTATATTCTGTGTGATTCAGTGATTCTTTGTATAATGAACAGATTGTTAGCTTCTACTTAACTTTCTATATATTATGTGTCCTGCAAAATGATTTTTATAAAACACAAAAATGTAAAGTTAGTGAATTGTAGGGCAAAAATGATTGCATTACAATGTAGTGGTTAACTCTTCTTCAATATAGTTCTAGAAACATTACCCAGAGCAATTACACAAAAGAACGAAATAAAAGGAATATGGATAGAAAAGGGAGAAGTTAAATTATCATTATTTGCTGATGACAAGATATGCTACATAAAAGACTGCAAAAATTTCACAAGACTCCTAAAATTAATAACCAAATTCTGTAGCATAAAAGGATACCAAGTCAACATTCAAAAATCAATAGCATTTTTGTATACAAATAACAAACTCGCTGAGAGAAATCAGAGAAACAACACCTCTCACAATAGCATCAAGAAAAATGAAGTAACTTAGGAATCAATCTAATGAAGTAAGTAAAAGACCTATACATTGAAAACTACAGCACTCTGAAAAGGAAGATTGAAGAAAACATCAGAAAATGGAAAGATAGCCTTGTATAGGCAGAACCAATACAGTTAACACGACTACACTTCCAAGGTTATTATACAGATTTAATGCTTTCCCAATCAAAACACCAATAGCATACCTCCAACAACTAGAAAAAAAATCCTAAAATGTATATGGGACCAGAAGACCTATAATAGCAACAACAATTCCAAGCAGCAAGGGCCAGGCAGTAGGTATCATAAGTCCCAATCTGAAGTTATACTATAAATCTGAAGTGATAAAAACAGCTTCGTACTGGCAAAGAAATAGACCTGAAGATCAGTGTAACAAAATGGAAGATGCAGAAACAACTCCAAGCACCCTCAGCTACCTAATCTTTGACAAGGGGCCAAATACCATCACTGGAAGAAATATAGCCTCTTTAATAAATAATGCTGGGAAACTGGCTTTCCACATGCCAAACACTAAACCTAGACCTATATCTCTCACCATGCACTAAACTCAAATCAAAATGGATCAAAGATTTAAATATAAAAACAGAAACAGTTAATTTGGTGGAAGTTAGAATAGGTTAAATACTTTAAGACATTGGTGGAGGCCAAGACTTTATGAACAAAACTCTGATTGCACTGGGGATATTACAAAGAATCGATAACTGGGATCACATAATATTAGAAAAGCTTCAGCACAGCAAAAGAAACCATTAACAGACTGAAGAGACAACCCACAGGATGGGAAAAAGATTTTTACCAGCTATTCCTCAGACAAAGGACTAACATCTAGAATGTATAGAGAACTTTGAAAAGTCAGACTCCCCCAAATTAAAAACCTATTTTAAAAATGGACATCTGAAATAGGTATTTCTCAGATGAAGAAATACAAACAGCAAATAAATATATGAAAAATGTTCAACACCACTGGTCATTCTAGAAATGGAAATTAAAACAACACTGAAATTCCATCTCACTCCAGAAAGAATGGCTATCAAGAAATCAACCAATAACAAATGGTGGCAAGGCTGTGGGGAAAAAGGAGCCCTTCTCCACTCTTGGTGGGCGTGTAAATTGGTAGAACCACTGTGGAAATCAGTATGGAAATTCCTCAAAAAACTAAAACTGGAGGTTCCCTTTGATCCAGTTGTGCCCCTTTTGTGTATCTTCCTGAAAGAGTTAAAAGCATCATACCAGGGTGATATCTGTCTACCCATGTTTATAGCAGCACAATTTATAACAGCTAAATCTTGTAAACAGCCCTCAAGCCCACCAACAGATGAATGGATAAAGAAAATGTGGTATGTATATACAATAGAGTACTTCTGTGCCATAAGGAAAGATAAAAGTTGTTTTTATGTAAGTGGATGCACCTGGAGACCATAATCTTAAGTAAAATAAATCAGACACACAAATTTTAAAAAAATTAGTGGTTAGGCAATACATGTTTTCCATTACCAAATTTTAAAATTAGAAAACAGAGTAAAAAGAAGTCCTTTATATATGCTTTCTCTTTCTCATTGCCAGGGCTATCCAGGTGACTTTGGGGACAGAGGCCCTCCTGGACTTGATGGCAGTCCCGTGAGTACACTGTGCTCACCCTTGCATTTTACCATCATCACCTGAACTGGCCATTCAAATGATCACATTTGTGAATAAGCGCTGTCATCCAGTTTTCCTACCACTACACATTCTGATCTGTGATTGTGAATGTGTGAAATAAGCGAAAGATATTTTGAGTTCACTCCATCATGATATGCAGTTATCAGAGTTATTTTTACAAGCTTAAACAAAATATTAAAAATACATGATACTAACCAGTCTCATGTAAAGTGTGCTCTCAGACCTTTCATTTGTCCATCTGAGTTCTTATGTTTTATAGAGAAGTCTTCTGCTTTGGGATTATTCAAATGGTGATATTCAATTTAGGAAAGAGTTACCATTCTAAAATGAGTTTCATCATATTGTGAAAGAATAATGCTCTTGAAGAGCATTTTGAGTCTTTAAATTCAAGAGTACACTGAATATTTTTAGTTTATTGGCTTACAATTCTTTATAATTTATACTATGCCTTTGTTTCCAAATAATTTGAATGCAAAACCAGAGGTGTACTATTCCCATACCCTGTGCCATACTAATTCTGTGACATTGACACATTGTGATAGGTGACTTATCTTTGCATATAATATACAGGCTAGTTTTATCTAATGTTAACTATGGATCATATTTACTTCCCTTATTAAGTATATACAAACAATAGAGAATTCTGTAACCTTGGCTAGATGATGTTCATATACAATGCAAAAGCATAGAGTCCAGAGACTTTTGAAGAATATAAAGAGCCTCTACAGATTTGTACTTCACAGAAAGATGTGTAAGAGGAAGGAAGCTTCAGAATTTAGCTGTACTAGAAAGAAAAATCTGACATATTCTCTCCTATAAACTTTTGCCTTAATACTCAGAAAATATCTTTAGTAGTTAGGAATTATATTTACTGAATTTTGTGTATTTCTTTTACAATAGGGACTTGTAGGTGGCATTGGCCCTCCCGGGTTTCCAGGACTTACAGTGAGTATCACTAAATACTATCATTCTTAGGAAATAATTTCTTCTTTAATTTATATTTGTTAGGTGTGTTTTTAAAACTTAGAAAAATGAGACATTTTAGTGTCGCTGTTGGATATGAACTCTGCTTCAATTTGTTTTTCAGCCAGATATAAAAATTAGACTAGTAACAGAAATCATATTTTAGATGATAAAAATAATTTATTTCCATAGATTTATATGTGTGTATATGTTTATGCCTGTTTCATTAAAATATCTTAGTCAAGGTTCACTTTTCTCAAAAGTATGAGTCATAGCACAGCCGCTTCTTTCTTTTGAGAAAATCTTCCACACAATGTTTGGAGGGAAACAGACATGATCAAAAACACATGGTAACTGTAGACTTTAGATTATAGAGTAAAATTGAATAAATGGTTAGGAAAGCCATCTTCAACAAAGATAGGAGTTAGACTATTCCAATGACACTAAACATTTTCATACATAATTTACTACACTAAAATGTGCAAGTGACTATTTGTTCTTTTTTTTTTTTTTTTTTTTTTTTTTTTTTTT
>NW_022900945.1:19340217-19487512 GCF_012274545.1 Fukomys damarensis | reverse complement strand
CACTATGTATTTAAGACTGACCTGGAACCCATTATGTAGCCCAGGCTGGTCTTGAACTCACAGCGATCCTCCTGCCTCAGCCTCCCCAGTGCTTGGATTACAGGCGTGCACCACCACACCCGGCTTACTCATTCATTTTTTTATACAGAAAATTCAACTGAGTTTCATTGGCTTTTCTGAGGTAGGGAAAGCACAGCTTAGCAAGAATAATTCTGTGGGTGGCCGAAGCAGTGCACTCCAGATATATAACCTGCTGATAAACTTTAGATTGTTGGTGGAACAGACTGCTAATTACAATGTACCTTAATAAATGTATTTCCCTCAGCCAGGTTTATTGTTCAGGACAGGGATATGAATTGCAGATATTTTATGTAAATTTAAAGCTATGTGCTTCATCATTCATTTGAATAGAAGGCAGGCTGGACATCCATTTATGAAACGTAAGTAGGTTAATAAAGATACAATCTTCAAAAAAAAACTACCTGTGCCTATATTAAAGTGGGATGTGACCAGTAACAGAAGTAATCTTATTCTTAAAAATCAGTTGAGTGTGCCATGAAGTGAGTAATTAAATCTCCAGAATTTTAGGATAGAAGTGATGATGGACTTTGCACACAGGTCTTCTAATTTCAGTTTTAGTATTATCCCTCTTACCTGTGTCACCAAAGCACGAGGTGACAACTTGATCAAACAAGTAAGTTGGGAGTTCAGTTCTGAGATCAACTGAGGTAAAATTAATCAGCCCAACAAGTTTGAACTTGGCATCTTGGGATAACGTAAAAATGGGTGTTGGCGTCAAGGAACCTGAGAGCCTTTAAGCCTTTCTCTTATATGATAATAGCATTAGAGGTAGTAGTGATTGGAAAATTAGCAAAAGCACCTCAAATTTATTATTCTCCACGTACTAGCTGCAGTTGTTGTCACTGAATTCTCACAACATCCCAGGACCACTCAGGTTATAAATATAATACTTGAGTCCAGATTTAAATCCAGAGTGCAAAATTCTAAATGTTGTGGTATACTACCTCAAAATTTAATTACCTTAAGGTGTATATTGTCTGTCTTTTATATTTAGTTTTTTTTTTAATAACAAGCTCCATGGAAAGGGGAAATGAACAAGTTTGCTTATTTTCTCCAAACTTAAGAACTAGAGCTACACGGAATAGTTTCTCTGGTGTGAATAGACTGTACTAGTACATAAGATCCTAATGAGATAACTGACATTGTGAAATGGAAAGAAAAGGTCTAAAGGTGTAGGGAAAGTGGGAAGGGTAGGGGAAAAGTAATAAGGGAAAAAAATATGAGAAAATGGAAATAAAGTGTTTGTAAATGGGGAGGGAAGGAGGGGGTGAAGGGAGGGCAGGGACAAAGGGAAAAAATGAGAATCAAGACCTGTCATGTAAAGGTACAAGATCCCAATAATGAATGTAACTGTACTGTGTACCTAAAATGTACCAATAAACTCAATAAAAGAAAAAAAATTTAAAAAGAACTAGAGCTGAGCCTGTAGACAGTAATGAAGACTTGTAGTGTGTGGAGAAAGTAAACATAGGGAGTTAGATACAAAGATGCTTTTTATACATTCTTCACTTAAGGTGCTGATTAGCTGAAAGGCTTCTGTTCCTACTCTTACTGTTAAGTATCAAGTTCTGAACAATGGCTCACACTGTCCAGTCTGGTTTGGCGCTTCTGTGCACCTTGAGGAACTACTCTTTTTGCATTAGCAGAGCTGCTCAATTCTCAGATGCCTTGCAGCACCCTACTCAAGGATGTTGCATGTGTCTACTAAAACACTACCTTTCTGCTTAACTAACTCCTTTATATTTTATTTTTCAAATAAATTTTATTGTATATATTTGAGATTTGCAACATGATGCTATTGAACACATGCAGATAATAAAATTGTTGCTATAGTGAAACAGATTAACAGCTGTCATTTTCCATAGTTACATTTTTCTAGAAAAACAACTTTTTTCATCTTTCAGCTCCAAGACTTACACAGTGCCTGGCATATAGTAGTGCTCACTAAAAACAAAAACTATCCTTCTTTTTTTCAAATATTCTCAGTCAGTGAGAAGGTTCTACAGGATACTAGCAATCATTTTTGGAATCTGCATCTCATCCATACTGATAAAAATGGCA
Organism: Fukomys damarensis; assembly: GCF_012274545.1. Taxonomy (NCBI): domain Eukaryota; kingdom Metazoa; phylum Chordata; class Mammalia; order Rodentia; family Bathyergidae; genus Fukomys; species Fukomys damarensis. The sequence goes on along the minus strand of NW_022900945.1, from coordinate 19,485,370 downwards.
CTTTGTACTTTTTAAAGTAGTTTTGTATACTTGTCTCATTTGCTCCTCAGCGAGTTAGTTGTAAACAGAGTGGGTACTATTACTTCCATTTTACATGCATTAATTTTTAAAATTATGTAAGCACCAAAATTATGTCATACACTGAACACTAGATGATAGGCCTAAAAATAGAAACACGTCAAAATTCTTATTTTTGAAGGAAAAATAATCAACGTCCTACATTGTGATCATTGCTGTAGTGGAATAATGTCAAGCTCCTGAGAAAGTAGCAATTTGTGTTGCTGTAGGGCATCAGAGTAGGCTTCATAAAGGAGATTATTATTTTTTAAAACTATGTCCTGAAGATGTGCATCAGTAGAGTGGGGTAGAAACTGGAAAACAGCTCTTTTGGCTCAAGAATGCAGTGATCAGACACACAGAAGATGGAGAAAAACGCAACTGTGTGGGAAATGGTGAGGAGCAGTGGGTTTATATCCTAGAAAGCCCAGGAATTGGGGAGCAGAATGAAATGAGCTTTTGAAAGTATTGGGGAAGGGTTATGAGAACCTTTTTTGGTTCATAGACAGTATGCTTTTACCCAGAACTGCAGCTTCTGTCTGACCTCTTCGCTCTTCCTTTCAGCAGAGACAGTTTCTGATAAGAGATGCTATTGTTTTCTATACGTTATTTTTTTCCCACAGTCAGTTGTTACAATTAGTTTACTTAATTACACTAATGGTAGTGATTAGCGCCTGTGAGTGTGATGGGTACAGCTGAAAAGCTCAGTGTAGAACCTCAATTCCTTTTCAGAAGATACTCATATGAACTGTTAGCAATTGGCCAGTGGCTGCTGTTTTTACTATAAAGAACATATGCTTTGGGTCTATTTCTTTGGCTCAGTTTAACTCAAAATTTCTCTATATTTATAGTTTTGCCTTTGGCTCTGCGTTCTAGAGACCCTCGACTAAGCTGCTAGGCATGAAAGCTTTTCTTCCTTCTGTTTCATTTTCTCATAGAAGAAGTGTGGTAGGTAGGGAAAGCTGAAGAATCTGCAGGTTTCTTTTATGGGCTGAATACCGTTCTTAGCTATAATGGCTTGCCTTCAGAGGGCCATAATTTTTCAGGCTAAGGATTTTCCACACAATTTGCGTGGGATGCCACAATGTGCTTGACGTTTCTTGGAAATTTCTATACCTTACCATTCAATTTTAACTTTATAATTTCTAAGTTCTTTATTATACATATATGTTTTTTATATCTCCCAGTACTTAATATTTTAGGATATTTTTCCTTTTGCAGTCATTGAAAAGCATAAGGTGATATTGTATAAACAAAGTACATTCATTTGAGAAATGTCAGATTAATCACAGTAATGTATTTACTGAAACAAAACTTAAGAATATTATATTGTCCATGGAAAAAACAGTAGTACAAAATGACAGACTTTTTTATTTGCAAAACTTCTCTTTCCATATTTACATGGAGTGTTTCTGTATAGTTTCCAAACAAATACTTATTTTTTAGAAGCTACCATCAGCTTTAAAGCCATGAACTCTGAATAAACTAGCCACTGTAGTCGTGACTGTTTCCTATTGACAGCATTTCAAATTACAGGCAATGATGTATTAATATTGCGTATTCATTAAATTGGAAGGTCTCACCCTTCATCTTTGACAGAGCCATATGTTTCAGAATTGAACATGTTGGAGGTTATTTGTCTTAGTTACATTTCACAGACTTTAAGATTCAGCGCATGTAAAGATGTCACATTTTCCATCCTGCATTTTGCATTACATGGATGTAGACTGACAAATGCTCTTGTTATCTAGGCGGGCTGGATAGTGCACGCCTGTAATCCCAGCTATCTGGGAAGCTGAGACCTGAGGATCACGTAAATCCGTGATCTTAAGATCATCCTAAGTAAACAAGTGAGACCCACCTCAGAAAAGGGGACAGAGAGGTCGAGGTAGAGAGAAGCAGCATTAGGTTGGAAGATAGAAATTGACTTGAAATTTTATTATTGAAGTTCATTCACTCCTTGAATATTCATTCCACACTTTACTTCAAAACAATTATGTGCCAGTTATTACATAGAGTCCGGGAAATTTTAAAAAATGGAATAAAAACATGCTTCTGCTCTCACAGAATGCAGATTGGGAAGGTAGCAAAAAGGCAAGTAGTATAGTAAGTGGTATGTGGCAGGGCATTCCAGGGCTGGTTACCCACCTTTCCAGCTCAAAGCACGTGACAAGGGAGAGCACGGTGAGAAGGTGGAAAGACATTCATTATAGGCAGAGTGCACTTTCTGGAGGGAGATGCAGAGGAAGGAGGAATAGCACGCGCCAGGAGAGGAGGCTGGAAAGATGGGTGCAAGCACGGTAGGGCCTGGGATACTAGCCTAGGAAATCTGGATTCAAACAAAGGGGAATAATACTTTCAGCACTTCATGAAAACAATTCTTTTCTTTTGGGTTTGTGTCTCGCTGCTGTCCAGGCTCCAGGCTGGCCTTGAACCCCTGGGCACAAGCCATCTCCCGCTTCTGCTTTCCAAGCAAGGGGGGACTACGGGCGCGTGCCACTGCACCTGGCTACAAATACAACTTTAAGAGGTTTTTAACATTGGAAGGCCATAAAAAGAAATTTAAACCAACTCTTGGGGTGACGAATAATAATGATATGAAGCCCAGAACGAAAGACAGTAACAGAAGGAATGAAAATGAGGTCTTAAAGCCATAGAAATTATTACTCATCTCCACACAGTCGAGAGATGGCTTTTCTTTCATATATCCCAGTTGCTGCTATTGTCCTTTGTTTTCTAAAGTGACACGTTGGAGGAGTATTTTCAAGTCTTTACCTTGTAAGAGACAATAGTGATGGTTCTGTTTTTGAGGACTGGAGCATTAAATTCAGAATCTGGATAATAGAGCCTATCTTTCAGGTGTGTTTCTTCAGCACTGTTGCTCTGTGTGCTACATACCATCTGCACTAATTATTAAACAGTGAACAAATGAGATTTGCCCAGGAGATTAGAGCTTTTTGTTCTCTCCTCAGTGTATTCCTAAAAACGTGGTGAATGTTCTCATTTTTGAAATATCAAGTCATAAAATCAAATCACTACAATGCCCGGCACCTAGTAACAGCACAATAAGTATTTGCCGAATACACGTATGAAATAAAAACCTAAGACAATCAAGTATTTATTGGATACTTCCTGGGAGCATGATACTAATATATTTCTTCAGGATATTGCTTCTTTGGAGAAATAGTGCAAGATAAATGTAATGGACAGTAAGTAGTACGATAACTCAAAAGAGGAGAAGATTTTCATGGGCTAGACCATTACAGAAAGGCTCCAAGAAATAGGGTGGATTACACGAAAGTCTAAGATTGATATTATTTATAAATTTGGAGAGGAAAAGAAGTTGAAGAACCAGTCACAGGTGGGAGCTTAGTGAGATGAACTACGCTGGGTCCGTTAATGTAGTACTTAATTTTACCATATGTTCTTTGTAATCCCTTGTGAATGTTTAATGCGATCTGTCTCTCACTGCTTTTCAGGGCAATGTTGGCCCTGTGGGACCAGTTGGACCTTCTGGAATTCCTGGCCCCATGGTATGCTGTTTGTAAAATGGATATTTGCATAGTGACTATTTCCCTTTATTCTTTCCACAGTGTCACAAAATGAAACCTTTTTTTTTTTCTTCTTTTTTTAGGGCCTTTCAGGAAGTAAGGGACTACCTGGAATCAAAGGTGATAAGGTGATTTAAATATTAACATTATCATAGAGATAATTTCTTACCATATTTGTCTTACTTCAAGTAGCAGAACTTATATTTTGTTTTTATTTGTAGGGTATAATTTGTACTATAAGGTATATTAGTTTTTAAAAGTGGGAAACATGGGGATATATAATTAGTATTTACTTCCTTATATTACGAGGTGTATAATGTATATGTATCTTCATATGAAACTGTTCTCTCTAGGGGGAACAAGGCAGCATAGGAGAGCAAGGAGAACCAGGATATCCTGGAGACAAGGTAAGTTTTAGACCATTAATTTTATGTAAACATTAAAATGCATACATTCAAAAGAAAGGAGTGTCCATCAGTGTGATTTTAAATTCTTGTTTAAAACCTTAGAAATACTTTCGTGGATGTTTTTAGAATGTTTCAAATGGAAATATATTTTCTTTTTGTGATGTAATAGCTTTCTTTTCTCTCTGCTGTTCTCTTAGGGCACTGTTGGTTTGCCAGGACCACCAGGGATAAGAGGAAAGCCAGGAACTTCAGTAGGTTTGAGCATTTACTTTGGTGTTTCTCATTAACAGACTGCCTTCCCCGCTACCCCCATGAGCCTAGACACTTGTCGAAGTTAGTAGGCTATAAGAAGTAGGCTATAAACCCACTAGTCTGGCTTTTTCTGTCTTCAATTTTAGAATATAGCTAACTTAACTCTTCAAGTTTTCAGCTCACACTCCAGAGACTTTTGGACCCTTTCCTACCACAAACCAAAGCCAGGTTTCTTTGAACCCTAAAGATCTTGGTTATGTTATTCCTCCCAATGATCTATGGCAGATAATACTTAAATTTAGCAGTGAGATTTTAAGCCAGAAAATAGAAAGCATCCTAAATAATATTTCAGTTTTGCCAAATATCAGTTTCTTTAAAGAAATACTCTGAAAAACAGATAGCATGTCTTGCTCTGTTGTGGGCCTAAATATTCTAATCTCTCCTTTTCTAACCCTTAGTTATCAATTAGTTAAAAGAAAAAAAGGTTCCTTATATTGTAGTTAACAGAAAACCTCCCAAATTATAAAACTAAAATTACTAATTAGAATCATTTAAATAAAGTGTTTAAAGCATGAGTCAAACATATATCACTATTAATAATAACAATTATTATTGTAACTAGCATTTAAGAGTGTCTATGAATTACAAAACAGTACTCTAGGGATGATATATTTAATTTAATACTATAATCCTATGAAGTTGGTACTATTATCATTCCTATTTTTTAACTTAAGGATATTGAAACACAGAGTGTTAAATAACCTATCCAAGGTCCAATTGATAGTTTGTGGCCACCTAGGAAATTCTGTAAGAGCTCTGTAAAAGCCAAGGCTTACAGTTTAATATTTTATGATGCTTTTTAAGATCCTAATATTGATTACAACCCTCTGATGGTAAAGGTGACTATAAATAGAAAAATCAGACATCATTAAAATGCATATTTAAAATGTTGTTTTTCCTAAACAATCTATCATGTTCTGTCTAACTGCACCCTCCTATCTCACAATTGCTTACTGTTGTGCCTTGGGAAGCACTATTAAATTTTAGTATTTTATGCACCCATTCGTGTGGCTTCTAACAGTGACTGGATATTAGACGCAGATTTCAGTTGTAGCAATTATTTAATCCGACAAACAGTTTCTGGTATGTAGCTGCCTGATGACATGTTGGTGGGAGTGACTTTTCCTTTTACTTATTTTTCACCCAGCTTACCTGGGTTTATGGTAAGTTAACCACTCAGCCATACACCCTAGATGTGTGGTCTAACATTGCATCCTAGAAACTCCAACGTGCATAAATAGGGCATGATAACAGGTTACGAAGCTAATTAATAAACAGCTTATATTTTTCACGGTTGATTTTAAACCAGATAGTTAGGGACTTCTGATATCAGCAGTGCTTGGCAAAGTAAGACCCTTACTTTTTATATTGTCATGTTTTTATAATATGAACTTTTTAACCCTTTGATAATTATAAGAGGAAATGATATAACACTATCTAAGCCTGATACTAATAAAAGATATCAGTATTATATCATGCTTTGTGATTAATTTCTTGAGAAAATTAGAGTCAAGTATTTTGCTACATTAAGTGAATTGCTTTAATGCTATTTACCCTTTAATTCAATTTATACTTATAACATTTTTGTGGACAGAAGAAACCAAAACAGCTTTAGAGATGGAGACTTGGATTCTAGTCCCACCTCTGACACTTGATCTGCTATAATTTGGGGCATTTAGTCACCATGGTATCCAGTTTAACACATGTTTAAAATGAAAGAAGGACTATCTCATGTTTAAGATTGCTTGTAGCTGTGACTCTAAGATAGTTTTCTTTCTTAGTAATACTTATTGCCAGTATTTCTTTAGTCCGAGTTAAAGGCAGAGAGCCTTTTACTTTTAATATATTATCATATTCTTTTTCCTAACACAAATCACAAGATATGCTAATGAAGTTCTTTTAGTGCAGGAAGCAAGAGATGATGAAAATGAGGCTTTACTTCCTCCTTTTATAACATTTTGCAGTGTTCTAACAAAATAATATTTTTAATATCAGCAGGAGTACTTTTGGTGGGAGATAACCATTTTTATTAGTTTTGTCAAAACTTTGAAAAATACATAGTTTGAGCTGAGAACAGGATAGGGACTCATTAATTAATATTAGTGAGATTAACTTGTCTGTGATCTCTGTACTTATTATTTGTATGTTATTAATACAAAAGATGTTCGGGGCCAGGGATTTAGCTCAGCATTTCCGCCGCCTGCCTTGCAAGCGCAAGGACCCGAGTTTGGTCCCCAGTACCGGGAAAAAAAGGAAAGAAAGAAAGAGAGAGAGAGAGAGAGGGAGGGAGGGAGGAAGGAAGGAAGATGTTCGACCTGGAAACCTTCCCTGGTTAGTGAGAAGACCCCTCTTTGGGGATAAGTTGCTTGTGCAGAATCCACTACCCTATTAAAAAACAAACTTGCACACTCAATTATTCAAGTCAGTGCCTATCGATAGCATTTGTTTACAGTCACAGGAAGAATGCTAAAGTCATAAGATGTTTTTTCTCTTTTATATGTCCTACTCTTAGTTTTCTGTCTTCTACGAGTTTGATAATAGGGATATAGATTCCAAATGGATCTAAATTGTAACAAATAAAATGTTCCCCAAATGTAACAATACCCTGATCTGGAAAGGTTGTAGATTCTGGAATAATAAAGCATTTTTTTCCCGCAAGTATTCAAAAAGTAAAGAAAAAAATTAATTGTTAGGAAATACTTTTTCATTGTGATGGATAACAAAGACAATTTTTATGTCCTTTCTGTTTTTAAGCTAGAAGTTTCTGTCATTCATAGAGGTTACTTAAAAATCAGTTTTATAAGGAAAATTGACATTTATAGGAAACTTGCAATTGAAGTTTTGGGAAACAAAAATTACTATGAAGAACATAAAGAATTATTCCACAATTTATGTTCATAAATACTGTGATTGTTAAAAGTTGTTCTAAAAGCAAAGGCTATTTTCCTTGGTGCTTGTAAAGTTAGTGTCTTGAGTGAATTTTGCCACTAGAGGGCAGCAGTGAGAACTCCCTCTTAGAGTTTGTGATTTTTAAAATTTAAGACTCCCTTACACATTGATTCTGACCAGTCATCATTTTTGTTTTTATTTATTTGAAAAGGTGAATGTAAGTGAGCCTTTGCATAGTATTACATTACCTTTCTCTAGAGTTGATTGCATTAGTCGTATTATATTGTCTTTCATCCTCACATACCTTAGCACTGAGAATGAATTAAATGCATATAGGAAACTGCTTTAGCTCTTAGAAAATGGGTAGTCTTATATTTTATCTTAAAATTTTACATTATCACCCATATTCAAATAAAATCTGAAGTTCATATAGAAATTAATATGAGAAAAATAATGAAATCAATAGTGTTTCTTTCATAAACAAATGTTATTAGACTACTAATCCTCTGGAGAGCATTGCAACCTTCTTGGCTTTCAGGCTTTGTAGTCATTTCTCTTCTCACCTTCTTCTCTAGCCCTGACTTCACATTTTTAATATGAATATTAGAAACCAGCGGGCCGGGGATTTCTCTCAGTGGTTCTGCCGCCTGCTTTGCAAGCGCAAAGACCTGAGTTCGATCCCCAGTACCAAAAAACAAAACAAAACAAAACACTTTGAAGAATTACAATTTAGGAATTTTAGGTATCAGCCAAGAGATGAGCAAGAGTATTAAAAAAGAAGATTAACGATTAAGATTAATTATGAAGCTGGTTAACAATGAGTACTTTCTAGATGTCAGGCACTGTGCTTGTAACTTTACCTGTTTTCTCTACTTAACTCTCCCAGTGACCCTATGAAAATTCCTCGTGGTTTGGGTCTAGAGTGGCTCCCAAAAGCCTTGTGTTCAGGGTAGGGCTTTTGGAAGATGAGCTCTATGGCTGACCTGCTGTTAGGAAGGGCGGGGGTGCTGGAAGGGGTCACGAGGCACGTGACCTGGAAGGATGTACCTCCCTCCCTTCTCTCCCGACTGCCCCGGGATGAGCAGACCCTTCCACCACGCTTTTCTTGCTTTACAGTCAGCCAGCTCAGAGACTGAGTTCTCTAAAAATCATGAGGCAAAATAAACCTCTCCTTTAAGTTTGTGTGCTGGGTATGGTGTCCCAGTTTTGAGAAAGTGACTAAGGCTGTTATTATCATTATCATTATTATTATTTTATTGATGAGAAAACTGAAGTTTAGCGAGAAGGATTGAATCTAGGTGTGTCTTAATTATTTCATCAGGCCATTTACAGTATCAGTGGGGGAGGAATTTTCAGAAACAGTTCTAGGATTCTGATTACTTATAAAAGCAGTTACTCGTGTAGAGTTCACTTGTTGAATCAAGCTTTATTGCTCTGTGTCTGGGATACACATAGACTTTTTTTCTTGATTTGAGCACTTACTTGATTAATTGGTTTATATCTCTAATAGTAGGAGTAAATATATGTTATGTCCATGAACATTTTATTTAAATAAATTTCACAGTGATGATAGTCAAGTAAGTCTGTGAAAAGTTATTATGATGTTGACTTCACATATTGAATGCTGTTTATGTACAAACTGTCTGTTTCCTTTTTAAATTATATTTATTAAGTTAATCTATAAGCTTAATTCTCTTATTCTCCTTTTAGGGTCAACCAGGTGACCAAGGATCCCAGGGGCCATCTGGCCCTCCAGGACCAGAGGTAAAATAACAACAGAAAGATAATAAATTAAATAGAAACAAAGCTTTGTAAATAAGGAGGGGAGGAGGGGTTGAAGAGAGTGGAGGAAAATAGAAAAAGAGAAATCGATACATCACGTACAGGTACAAATTCCCTATGATGAATGCGATCATTATGCATATCCAAATGGTACCAATACACTTAATGAAAAATAAAATCACAAAAAAATTAATTTGAATCTAAAATGAAGGTATACAACTGATCAGTGATACTAAGAAGATAGAAAATTGAGGATTCCACATCTGAAGGGCTCAGGACCATCTATGACCTTACCACCCTGAATGAACATGCTCGATCTCATCGGAAGGGCTCAGGACAGAAATGTTTTGTAATTCCTTTTCAGACTTTGGAAAACTTGCATAAATATAATGAGATATCTTGGGCATGGGAACCCACATCTAAACATGAAATTCCTTTCTACCTCATTGTACACATAGCCTGAAGGTAACTTTATATAACATTTTTTAGTGCCCTGAGGAGTCAGGTGTGGATTTTATAAATGTGGTGTCATGTCAAATCAAAAAATTTTGAGTTTTGGAATATTTCAGATTTCAGATTTTTAGACAAGGAGTAGTAAACCTGTAATGAGTACGATTTCATCCTGATGAGATCATCACTGATTTATTTGTTCTCTATAATAGCTATTACTAACATGTTTAGAGCTTGAACTCAAATTGTAGGATTATAAATTACCCTGAATTATTAATGCCAAAAATGCTTTCAATTATTGTTATGTGCATATATCATTTGGACTTTACATTATAAAACAAGTAGAATTAACTCTTTAGCAAATATGTCAAATTTGTTTGTATAGTTTAAAAATTTTTTGACCTTGGCTTTATGTTTCATAGAGCATAAAGAGCAGCTTCTTGTTCTGAAAGTACACATAGCTCATAAGCTTCTGAGATGAAATATTTGGATTATTTTGAATCATATTATGAATCAAAGATATACTATATGAGAGAAAACTTCTGAAGTTTACCCTACTTCTAGAAACGCACACCAAAAGTGTGTGTATATAGTTACGTGCACATTCACATTCACATAGAAATGCACACATACATCTAATTCAGAGTCCTACAGGCAGCAGCAAATCTGAGCACAGGACTTTAACCTCAGAACAAATAAATCATGACATTTACATCCCCACGGTGGCAGAAAAGTAGGCAGATATTCTAGGAAGTCTCTCTCTCTTTGTAAAATATAAGATTTACTTCTTACTCCCCAGCTTTCATTCAGTATTGCCTTATTCTTTAGTAAATTACTATTTCTACTTTTTTCTCTCTCATTGAGTTTATTGGTACATTTTGGGTATACAGTACAGTTGCATTCATCATTGGGATCTTGTGCCTTTATATGACAGGTCTTGGTTCTCATTTTTTCCCCTTGTCCCTGCCCTCCCTGTAAAAGCATCCCATATTGATAGTTCAACTTTATTGAGAGAGCAATAAGAGATATAAAACTGGCATATTTATTCATATCATAATTCTAAGTAGGAAATTGATTTCAGCAACTAAAACTTCAGATTCCTAAAAGTTTATGAGGCTTTATTCTGTTACTTTAATCATTTTAGTGAACTTTTCTGCAACAAATAATATTTACATCTTCTCACACTGAGAGTTTAACTTTCATTGTCTCTAAAGATTGTAATTATGACTGTGAATGTTGTAACTGCAGTTACAGTAGTCTGCCCCTGGGAAAGGGCTGTGTTGCTTCCTCGACTCTGTAGTATTGGATCATTTTCTTCTTTCTCATTAAGCTTGGGTGAAGGATGAATGAGCCATGTTTTTATTTACTACTTGTTCTTCTAGAGATGTTTCCTTTTACATTTTATGATTTGCCCTCAGCATTCAACACATTGTCTCATTGTCTTTGATTTCTGCACTACTGATAGGAGGTGCTAATCCCCAGTCTAGTAAGACTAAATCCATTCTTTCTATTCACTGGTATTTAATTTTTTTCATGGACCTCAAGATGTAACCTGTACTCTCTCATGAATTGGTACAAGATTGTTTGGGGAAATGAGGCATAAAGATCATAAATTCTAGCTCTTAGCAATATAGTGTGTAGGCAATATTTTTATACCAGTTCTTCTCAATCTTAGGCTTTTAATTGAATTACAGGTTCAGTCATTTAAAATAGTATGTTTAACAGTATATCTAAACTAATGCTTCTACTTATATAGCAGATGAATTCTCTCATGTACACAAGGTCTCTTAATGTGTTGTGTTAAATTTAGACTTTAACCTGTAGGCAATAACCAAAGAGTTCTAATCATGAGATTAGGATTATGGGGGTTATTGGGTTTTATGAGACACACACACTTTATGAGACACACTAGGCTTTATGTGATAGATCATTAAGGAAAGAGAAGTAGAGGTGATAAGGAGACTAATTACATTGCTTAGAAGGATAATGTTTACAGCAGTGGTGAAGTTTTTCTGCCAATAGAGAAAAAGATGGCTTCAAGAAAGAATTAGGAAACACAACTCACAACACTTAACTGTTCAGATCAGCTTGTTCAGTTTATGGGAGAGAGGAATTAAAACAATTATGATATGTTTTCCTTAAATAATGTGGATTACCACCTAACATAATACAAAGTAGAAGGAGGAAATCAGGGTGTTTGGAAATAATGCCTTAGGTTCTTATCTGTTAGGATTGAAATGCTTGTAGTACAAAAGAATTAACCTACTGAGTATATAAAAGCCGTAGGCCTGATGGTCAGACAAAGGTGGACTAGGAGTATATATTTAAGCAGTTATTCGACATAGAACTATTAGGTGGAGCAATTGTAACAGATAAAAGCATTTAGGGAGGGTTCATGATACAGATTTATAAATACTACACTTCATACCCCCTGAACTCTGCACTCTTTGTATACAGGATAATAAAGTTTTAAGTTAATAAAAAGGCAATAAAAAAATCTTGATAACATGGTCCAGAGAAGAAAAAAATTACGGTTTATATTAGAAAATTTTTAGAACTGAATTAGAACAAGTCACTGTAAGACAACGGCTAAAGCAACACAGGCAAATTCAAAGATAAATGTATTTCTCTCAAATGCAAGGAAGAATTTTAAAATGAGTTATATAGAATATACTATGGGGGTTTGTTTCAAAAAAGTGAAGACATTAAAAGAGGTCAAATAAAATAGAGTTTAGGTATAAGTAGGAGGCTGTATCCCCAAAATAAGAGGAATGTGGAAGAGAGTTTGAGAAGTTCCATGAAAAACAAACAAACCCAACAATGAATGTAACTGTACTATATCCCTAAAATGTACCAATAAAGTCAATTAAAGCTGAAAAAAACAAACAAACAAACAAAAAATACGAAGAAGTGCAATCAGGGACCCATAAAATAATTTGAGCTGTGTCAGGGTCAAGACTTGAAAGACTTTTGCCTAAATAGAGTCACAAAGATCTGTAGCATTTGGTAGCAAGCGGATTGCAGACTTGAATTCAAATTTTCTACTATACAAAGCAATTAAATATTGTAAGTTATTCATCTCCTCTCTCTTGGCTAAATACATATTCATTGTTCAAAGGAGAAGACACGCCCATCTTATTAAGGCTTTGTGATTTCCATTTTGCAACGTAGACTGATTTCACAGTGCAAAAGTATAATTTAGTACGAGTAATTCTATTAGGGGCCAAAATGATGAGACAGGCCTAGGTATATAATTCCATAATAGCTTTTGTTAATTATTAGATGATAAAGTGTTTAATTTAATATGAAAAATAAAGGTATTTAGAATTAATATATTCTGAATCAAAATTGAGGCATTAGCTCAATTACCTTGAACAAATGCGTTAAACTGTCTCGGCCTTTCCTGGTCCATAAAATGAAAATATTAATAGTTCTAACCTCTTAAAGTTTCTGTACTATGTATATAAAAATGTTGCAGTGACCAGTTAAGTATTAACTGCTGCCAGCACCACCATCACCATAGACAGAGTGATGCCAATTATAAAATTGTGGTTTCAACCTTCGCTGGTTTTCATTCTCACCTGAGGAACTGAAGATACAGATACTTAGTTCCGTTCCAGAGGTACTGCATCAGAATATCTTAGGAGTGCTCTATGCGTTATAAACAGCAATGATTAAAAACCATGTTTTGTTCTTTATGGCAAAGGACTTTTTTCCAACAGAATGAAAACATTTTCAAACCAGTAAGATATGACATCGCAGGAGTCAGAATATTTCCCCACTTTCTGCCTGGAAATAGTTGTCTGATTATGTGGTTTAGTAACCTTAGAACATTATTACTACCACTTACTGCAGTATAGCATGGCACAGAGATAGCATCTATAAATGTTTTAAATATAAAGTAACAAAAGAAAACCACTAATAAGCTTTGTTATGAAATTTTTCCAGTTAACATTTAATTTGCACAAGAACTGGAACAGACACAGAAGCCAGCTGAATAGCCTTTCAAGGGTGAATTTGACCCAAAAGTACTTTTATAGTACCAAGAACCTGTGGAAAAGCCTGAGTCAACATTTGGAGAAAAGCAAGAAACTAAGAACATAGTCTAATGGAATTTATTTGGATACAGGAGTATTCCTAGGCATAAAAAGTTTTGCTACCAGGACTCAGAAAGACCTGTCCTTCCTTCTTGTTATGGGAGCATATAAAACTTTATACTTGCTTTTACCTTCAGAGGGGATATTCCAGGACATAGTTGGCCACTGGTATCCTGAAATTCAGAGAGGTATCCATCCATGATTCTTTCTAGACTTTATTCTCATCGTGTGGAATGGATGCGTCACGCCAAGTCTTCCTTTGGGGTAGCCGTTACTTGTTCATCTTATTCGATCAGCATGGTATCTTATGTATTCAGTGGGTTGGAGTGATGTTGTGCAGCATGCCCTGAAGGTCCAGATCTCTTTAAATTATATGATTATGACAGAGGCAGGAGAACACAGGAAAGCTGTAAGTAATTCTCGTCTATCTCAGGTGAAGAAACTTTGTATTTTTTTTATTATAAAGGCAAGGAGTACATTTTCCAAATCAGTGACTACACACCATGTATGGGATGTCCTAGTAATTGGTTGGAGCAGTGACCCTACATCTGACACAGCAGCTGCAACTGAGGCTGGGGTAGTATACAATCATTCTCCAGAATCTATCCAATTTCTTCAGGGACGTCGTTGGTGAATAAACAGGGGTCTAGTATGAACAATCACACTCCTACATCTTGTAAGTTTTTAATGGTGGTATGAATCTCTGAGCATTTTAAGGCTTCTCTGACCATCTTCAAACCTTTCCAAACTCTTTTTCCAAAACGTTTCTAAATATTTCTTATCCACATGGTCAGGTACAGTCACAGCAATGGCCCCGCTCCCAGTATCAGTATCTGTCTTAGTCACTATCCTAGCTTGGGTAAAACACTTGCAACTTAAGGAGACAAGGGAGTAGGACTAGAAGTTGTGAGTTATGAGCGACTGGCTGATTCTTAGAAGCCAAAGGTCAACATGACTATAGGAAAGTTTTGACCTTTTAGGTTTTGCTGAGATAATCCAATTCTAACTATTCATTTTCATTTGATCTATTTTTTTCTCATTGAGTTTATTGGTATATTTTAGGTATACAGTACAGTTACATTCATTGTTGGGATCTTGTACCTTTGCATGACAGGTCTTTGGTTCTCATTTTTTCCCCTTATGCCTGTCCTCTCTTCACCCTCCCCTCCCTTCCCTATTTACAAATACTTTATTTCTATTTTTTAATTTTCTCATATTTTTTCTTTCCCCTTATTTCCTTTCCCCTACCTTTCCCACTTCCTCTATACCTTTAGCCCTTTTCTTCCTATTTCACATTGTCAATTATACCACTAGGATGTTATATACAATTATAGTTTTTCACACCAGAGAAATTATAGTTTTTCACACCAGAGAAACCAGACTTATTTATTTCACTTAAGAGTATATCCTCAATATGCATCCATTTTCCTATGAATGACTCTAATTTCTCATTCTTATTTTGTTTTGTTTTTTGGTACCAGGGATCAAACTCAGGTCCTTGCACTTGCAAGGCAGGTGGCGGAACCACTGAGTTAAATCTCCAGCCCTAATTTCTCATTCTTTATGGCTGAGTAGTATTCCATTTTTAGGGACATCTAGTATATGTCAATCACTAATAAATGCTGAACTGATTTATATCCTATCTTCGAAGAGCTTATATTCAAGAAATCAATATTCAATTTATACCATGCCAAAGCCTCTTCTGCCTGTGTTTTCCTCAGGCATTGTTTTGTGATTAGGTTTGATAGCATTCAAAAATAAATAAAGATCAAGTCATTCCTTTAAAATGTCTAGAAGCAAGCCAGGCATTGTGGTGCACACCTGTAATCCCAAAACTTGGGAGGCAAAGGTAGTAGGATCGCTGTGAGTTCAAGACTACCTTAGGCTACATAGTGAGTTTTAGGCCAGCCTGAAACACACAGCAAGACCCTGTCTCAATCAAAACTAAACAAAAACAAAAAAATTTTTACAGTCAGTATGTTCCTTATAGAAAATTGCAAGACAGTCAAAGAATGTCTTTCCTAAGACTCCTGTTTTCTTTTTCTGTATTTCTTTTTCTCCTGGGGGGCATGAGTTCTTCTCCATCTCAAACAACCTGTGACTAGTGTGCCTTTCTAACAAAGCCTATATTTAGGAAAAGTCCTGGTTAAAAATATTTTACTCTTAGAAGTAAGTGTATAACATTGAACTGCAATATATTTCCCTTTCAAGGGTATTTACATTTCAACACCAAAAAGAGCATTGAAAATAGTTCAGTGAATCTCTACTAAACAGAATTTAAGGTGTTATTTGTTGAACAGGGACGAATTCATGGGTGACTGGATACTTTGATACTCTTCACCTTATTCACATTATACTGGTGGTCATCCAGTCAAACAAGACTGGACAAGATTGGGCAACATTTCTTGCTGGCATCTTCTAGTCAGGAAGTGCAGATTTTTCTAACAATCTGCAAAAGCAAAGTACTCTAAAGTTTTGTGATAAATGTTGAATATTTGCCATTAACATTAAAGAAAACTGCCCAGTGTTAATGATCATATGAATAAATATCACTTCAAGCAACCAAGTTTTTTTTCTTGGTTTACTTGTTCTGAGAAAATTATTAAATTGCTGTAATAATGTACATGTATCTGTGCATTTATGCCTTCATAAAATTTAAGTACTAGAGGTTTCCCAACATAAAACATCACTTGCTTTATGTTTTTTATACTGATTGTTTTTCTGCTTTTAATAAAAACACAGAAAATACTCTACAGGAAACTTTCCTATTTCTTTAAGCATAAGCATCAGTTTTGACCATTAATCCCATACAAATGCCCAGTTCTGGCAATAGATCACCTTGTAATGCAGTAGCAAGATACTTAGAATGTTGACTCAGCTGTTAGCTCCCCTGGGCTAGAGAGATGGCCAAGAATTTGAATTTTGAATGATGTTCGTATAGGTGGGACTGGTTGTTTATCACAAAAATAATCCAAGACCACTAATCACAGAAGAGCCTGAAGTGGCCAAGCAGTAGGTTCTCTTTGTCCATCAGGGTGGTCTTCATTAGAGACCAGGCCTGAAGCTATTGTGGAGAGTCTGTAGCTAACAAATGAAGTCATACTTCTAAATATCCACATTAGCAATTCAGTAGACCTGACTGGAGTAAGTCAGCCTGCAGCTAGCTGTATTAGTTGATCAGAACTTGGTGTTAATGAATTACTTGCACTTAAACGAGTTACTTCTTTGTTATCTTAATGACTTGGATTTGGTTGAGCAATTTTGAATTTTTAGTTATCACTCAAAATGGGTGCTGAATGTATACGTGATTCAATCCGACAATTAAAAAATGATTTGAGTTTGTATGGTGTGCATAACTATGCCCTGTGAACACTATAGAATATATTTCAAAATAATATTATCCACCATTTGAGAAAATGTATAGTCTAGTTGTGAAAAATAAAATATATAAACTGTTACTAATGAATGCATAATGTGAGAAGTACATATTTATTAAAGCCCAGTTTTAACAGTGTGAGATTAACTTGAGATGAAAGAATTACAGCAGGTTTCACAGGAAAAAATGGACCTTCAGTTAGACTGTTTAAGAATAAATGGTAGGAAAGAGGGAAGGCCTTCCAAGAAGAGTAAGTCACATGAAGAGAGGCTAGAGACCTAGGTAATTTTCACGGTAGATTTACAGGTGGTAATACTGTTTAGCTGATGTCAATTTTTTGTGTTGACAAAGACTAACATGTAAATTTTAAAGTAGGTTGGCACCTTAAATGTATTCATTTGTAAAGCCTCAAATTCATTCTACCCTGTATCAGAGGCAGAATATTCTCAGGCTGAGGATTTAGCTCAGTGGTTTCATTGCCTGCTTTGCAAGCACAAGGTCCTGAGTTAAAAGAAAAAGAATATTCTATAGTTATGATGGCCTGATAACACAGTTTTTGTGTTGTGAAAAATAGGGGATCTGTCCTCTTCGCTCTCCAGTAAATCAAATGAAAGTCCTCTTAATTTGTCTTTTTTTTTTTTCACAGTAGTGACACATTTCCATCTTTTCACCCTTGGTGTAAATAGAAATGTTTGTAACTGTTACTAAAAGAGATGGAGTCTTCTGTTTATCTAGAGCAAATTTATGGTAGTCTGAATTGTCAGTGAAGCTGACCTGATACTGCTCACCAGATTGGAAGATGTGGAACATTTTCCTATCACTAGATGGGAGTGGGGACCAGCCTAATGATCTGAAACGGAAAACGAGTGGTTCCCCAAAAGGATTGCTGGCAGGTTTTTGAAATGCTCTCTGCTTTCCACATCTGTAGTGACCAAATCAACATATGCCCACTTTCTAATTTAAGCAGCTTTAAATGTCTGTGCCTGACCTAACGGTTCTGCCTACAAGCTGAAAATACACTCTCTCATCTCCAAAGGAAAATAACTCCATGTATAGACAGTTACTGTTTCTAGATGCAAGGGCAGTCTCTCTGGGTTGTTTTCAGGGAAGCCTAAGCATCTCAATAAACCAGCATACATATTTTAGAAAGCAAATAAGATGTCCTATTTGAAGAAAGAGAGAATGCAAAACAACAGAAACTAGGCATAGGCCCATACCTGCATATCTAGAATAAAAGTAAGCCACTGACACACACCAGTTCCTCATAACACTATATGTTATATGTTAATCACTTCTGCCACAAATATATACATACAGAAAAAGAGGATGAGAGATAATCTCCAGAATATAATTCCATAAAACTAGGGATGTTTTTTATTCTCTAGTGTATATTTAGTATCATGAATATACTATGAACTGATATTCTTTAAGACTTCAGAAGAATGCTAAATTAGATAGAATAATGGACAGACATGTAGATATATATTGAGTACCTAAAATTATATTTATCTGAACATATCTATAAAATAATGATTATGATATTACTTCCGAAATAATCTGAACTTCATGGATTTTTACTGGAAGACAAGGTCAGTAAATAAATGCTATATTTTCCTCTAAAGATTCTCAACTCATTACAAACTGTTACATACCCAAAAGTGTAATTATCTAAAATACTCAATACTACTCATCCCTTTTTCATCTTTTTTGAAGGATAATTGAGATATAACTGCCTATATTTATATTATACAATTTAATACTTTTAGATGTGCATATAAATCAGGAAACCATTACTAAAAATCAAGGTAGTGAGCATATACATCAAACTTCCAAAGTTCCTTCTTCACCGTTGTAATCCTTTTTTGTCTCGCCTTCCCACTTTCTCCTTGAGCTACCATAGGTTTTCTACTATACAAGTAATTATCCAAATCTGACTATCATATAATGGTCCGAATAGTTTGTTAGAATCATAGGTTTAGCATAGTTTTCTGTGCTTTTAGAAGAACAAATGTGGACTTTTCCAACCCTGTAGGTTCCTTTAAGAGTGATTTCAAATATTCTGTAATACTGTGGAAACAACGTTTCATTTGGAACATAGAGTATGTGTTGTATCACAAGGAATTTTACTGTCTTTGTTATTTTGAGAATTTTCGCTGGTGAGTAGGATGCTGTGCATATGGAATTCAGCTGTGTTATATTTTCTGCTCAAATATATGGAATTACTAAAGGGAAAATATGAATAGGAATAATCAATTGCAAAAGTTTTCTGCAGTATCATAATGAAAACAATCTGTATGCGATGGCTTTTTAGATCTAAAACAGCAAAAGAAAATGAAATAGAGCCAGATACCTAGATGGATACTTTGATTTTATTTTTCCAGAAGCTCATATTTTCTCTCTGCGGTTTTCTCAGAAGACAGAACAGCTCCTTCATGTGCAATTTGCATGCTGCCTTGTGCTAGTGTTGAGTTTCTATAGTTCACTGGGAAAGTGAATTTATTACTTTTGCCCTTTTAAATATTGTTGTTGGCATTAACTTTTGGATGGCTATTTGCACTTAGAAAAGATCATTTTAATCTTTTTTTTATTACTTTCCTGCTTGGACTTACCATATTAATGACATGACATGTACTTCCACAAATGTTAGAGAACAAAATCTTATGACTACATTTTGGATCCCTGTCTCAAACCAAATTCTCCCCTTACAGAACCTTTCTCCATCTGGATGCACTCAGTCCTGTGTAAAATTGCAACCCTGTCTATAGAAACCATGAACATTTTTTGCCTTTTCTTTCTTCAGAAGAAAGGCTAATTTTGGAAATGGAAACAGTAAAAAATATAATGAGTCAAATAGAATTCATTCTTTAATTTGGCTATTAATTTGGACCATCGGATTTTTATTTAATGTACTATCTTCCCAATTACTAGAGGAGGCTTTGCATAACTTTGTCCTCCAGGAATTCATAATTTTTATGTTATTTTTATTAATTATATCTTTTGTGGTTGCTTTTTTCAAGGGCTATCTTCATTTTTTTTCAGACTTATAAACTACTCAGAAAATACAGTTAAACCAAACCATACTATGTATTGTGTATTGAAAGCACAATATATAAAAAAAAACAATGAGAATAGGAAATTTCAGTGAGTTAGAAGGTCCCAGTGTAATCTGTAAGAATAGAATATTTTAGCACTACTCCAAAGTTTGAAATGCACAAAATTTGTTCTTTGTTTTTAAGATGTTATTGAAATTTAACGTGTTCTTACCTCCAAGATAATCCAAAAATCTGAGTTCTGCTGATTTCATCTGGGGATTAATTCACTGAATAAATTTTCTAAATATTTACAGATCTCTCTAAGGTCTCTAAAGGTCTTTAAATCATTATAAATTATTACCTACCTCAAGTAAAAGATAATCTTAAATGCTGAAGTCCATTCAACCTTTTCAGTTTTATTGAGGTATAATTGACATATGATGTGTTACATATATTTACAGTGTGGTAATTTTTCACATATCTATAATAACTTTTGAAATCATTATTAAATCACAATAATGAACATATTTGTCAAACCCAACGATTTTCTTATTCACCGTTTATAATCCCTTCCTTCTGTTCCTCCTACTCCTCTCCCAGGCTATCTCTGATTTGCTGTTTTATCACTATAGATTATTTATATTTTTTAAAGTCTTTCTATGAATGGATTCAAATAGTGTGTACTGTTTTGGATCTGGCTTCTTTCAATTAGCATAAGTATTTGCTTATGTTTTGATCATTTATCCATTTACCATTTTTTAACTGGAAGGACTATTATATTTCAACAGAAAACAGAAACTTGATTGCTCCTATTGGAAAATTACTAACATTTTCAATGTATGCCAGAGAACATTATATATTTACTTTGTTTGGATACTAGCCTTTACTTTTCTGGCTTCTGCCAAATAAAAAAAGTAATATTTTCCTCTTATGATTTCCTAGGAAACTAATGAAATTGCTAGTGCTTTGGTTCCCAGGTTTTACTATAAAAATGCATACGAACTAGTTGCCAGCCTTCAGTGATTAGAGAATAATAAAACTTTGTTTTTACTGGAGAGAATGCTAAATCACTCTTGGTGCAACAAACAGATGTGAAAGATCTGAAAATAGAAGACACATTTGCACTTACTATCTTTACAACTATTTCATTTTTGGTGTTCTTGGTAAAAAATGGTGACCAGTCTTTTTCTATTGAGAAGGCCCTGGAAGTCAGGCCGCTCTCCTTTTCCTCACTAAGGTATTTTAGTTTTCAATTATAATGTGATGACTTAACTCAGATAGTGAAGCACATTGTGGGAATATATTTTTACTGTCAGTATTATCTTAAAATTTAAAAATAAATGAAGGAATATCACAGTTTTGCTTTTACTTCTTGTATATTTTATGTCACTGCAGGTTTATCAACAGATATACCTTTATCTTTCAGTCTATAACTCTGAAATTTTGCTGCTCAGCAATGGTGCCCATGTTCTGCAGTTTGATTTAGTTTGAGCAGCAAATTTGAGCATTAAAAAATTCCTTCATAAATATATGCTATCCTTAAAGTTCAGTTGATCCAGTTAATTCTGGTTTTTAGATTTGAAAATGTATTACTTAAAAGGCAAGCTCTCTCCTTGGAAGTGACCCAAGTACGGATTTTTTAAATAATGAAAAAGATTTTTGGCCAAATTTCTAAGCTATCCTATGTAGTAAGGAAATAGAGTTTTTCTTTCTTTTTAATAACTGTGCTGATGTGTTTCTGAGATTTTCAGTATAGTTTTTATTTTAAAATATTCAATTTATTTGACTAGGAAACCAGAATTGCTGACATCTTTTATCCTGTTGCATCTTTGGTACTTTCTGTCTTTTAATGTTCCTTTACTGCTATTTTAACTCACTAAAGAAGGAACAGAAATTCAAAGATTAAATATCCCATATTTAACCAGAATCTCCTTAGTAGTTTTTTCTTACTGTTTTATTCTGAAATGGAACTCTTACATAGAAAACTATATAAAACACAGGTATATCACACACAATTATATCACAAATGCCCCTGTAAGTACCATGCAGTTCATGAGCAGAACGGCCAGTCATCCTGAAATCTTCACATGTCCCAGCCCCAACCACAAGTTCATCTCTTCATAAGCAGATTTTCATTGCTTTTTCTTTTGTAGTTTATCGCTTAAGTTTGCAGTTTTAAAAATAGTAAGTTAGGCTTGTTTATTCTCTGTGTCATCGAACTTACAAGTGCTCTCTCCATTCCTATTTTCATGCTACAATTATTTTTGTATGTGAAATTCTCCGTTCACTTGGTGAGTTTTCATACTCTGGATTTTGCTGGTGACGGTCTCATGGTGTAGTTCATGATTCTTGTTTGTGTGTGATTTCTTGAAAATTGGTAGTTACATTGTAGAATCCTGACAGTATTTCTGTTTGTCTGTTTTTGGCAAGATTATGTGTGATATTGTGTGTCCTATCATCATAAACACATCATGTCTGATTATCTCCTTTTTATGATGTTAGTAACAGTTTAAACATCAAATCTAGCAGACCATTTACAGGATTACAAAATGAAAATTTCTCTATTCTGTCACTTCTTTTTTTGATTTACTGTTTGGCATACATCTCCTTGCCTACTATATAAATAAGAGCAGTATAATACATAAAGGAAAGGCAGAATAAATGCTTGATTATTTACCTTTGTTTATAGATTCTCCAGATAACAACTTGACTTCCCTTTTATCCTCGAAACATGGAAAATTTTTATTGTCATATTATGACTTTCATCTTTAATGTGACTCAATTCATTGAAATTCTTTTCCTTACTGAATAAAGTTGTTTGGATAAAGTTCTGAACAGCAGGATCCTCTTCAAGTACCTTCTGATTTCGTTAAATATGACTGTAGTTTTGAAACCTTTGATAGCTTCCTAGATTTCTGGTATGACAACATATTCCAGGCTCATCTGGGAAATAGACAAGTTGTAAATATATCCACGGGGATACTCTGAACCAATGTTCTGAACTGGTTGTAAACTAGTTCTGAAGGGCCCAAAATAGCCACCACACGTTTTCCTCTTTTAAAAGAAACAAGTCAGTCGTTCAACAATAATACAGAACATCATTTTAAAAGTAATTACTGTGAGTCAGATATTGTACTAGTTTCTGAAAATATGATAGTGATTAGCACATAAAACTATACTCAAGGATTTTATAATCTGATGAGGGAAATAAAATAAGCCAAACACCATGCTAAGTGATTTTTGTCAGTCCCATGAGAGTTATAGGAGAAAAAGAAGAGAAAAGGAAAAGGAAAATAATTAAAGATGAAGTGCACCTTTTTCACTTGGAAATTGGTGGGTAGATATAATATTCACTGAAATAGTAAATGCAGGATAGGGAAAGAATTCTGTGTTCAACTTTTCACGATTAGCTAATGTTACATCAGAACCCAGAAAAGAGATGTCTTGATTCAAGTTCATGGGGGATCTAAATACACTAACAAAGAATGTGTTTAAGTGCAACAGTATGAACTTATTGGAAAAGATAAAATATATATGTATATATATCCTGATTATTTTTTATTAATAATGCAATCAACAAGTCTATGCCAACATGCCTGTATTAAACTATTCCAGAACATCCAGAAATCTGATCCTGTGGTAAATCTAGTACAACTGTCTTTTCTTATGCCAGAAGAGTTTCCAACTTAAATTTTTCTTCACAGGATCCAAGTTTTAAATCTCGCATTTAATCTGTCAGAGTGTATCTGTTCTAATCTAGTCTGGATACATCAGTATCAATTTATTTGTTTTTCTTTCCAGAATAAGTATTCCAGAATCATCTTACTTGTTGGGCCCATCATATTTATCCTTCCACTGAAATATCTTTTTAGTGACATTCATATTTGTCTGCAACTTTATCATACTTACTTTATCTTTACTTTTAAAAATAGTGCTTGTTATACTTTCCTGATCCTTTTTATTTTGCCCATGTCAATGAATCAGCTCTTCTCATGACAAAGACAATACAAGCAAAATCATTCTTATTAGGTTATTATCATTATTGAAATGTTTCATGATGAGTCACTTTCTGATTCATTATTTCAGCAAGAATTTTAATCTATTTTAGAGTAATATCCTAGGCTTTTTACCTGCATAGACTTTATTTAACAGTATGATCCATTTCTCTTTATTGAGCCAACTGTTATA
This sequence comes from Fukomys damarensis, assembly GCF_012274545.1. Taxonomy (NCBI): domain Eukaryota; kingdom Metazoa; phylum Chordata; class Mammalia; order Rodentia; family Bathyergidae; genus Fukomys; species Fukomys damarensis. The sequence continues at coordinate 19,461,229 of NW_022900945.1, read as the reverse complement.
GACTGCTGGTATAATTTCCAAAATGTAAAATTGTCATACTCATAGAAATATGAACAAAGGTCAAAGATTTATTAAACTCATTGATGAATGATAGAACCAGCAAGATTCTGATTCCAAAGAAAATTTGAGGAGGTAGTTTTTAATAGGATTTAAATGTGGGATGTTTTGATAAGATAGATTAGATACAAAATTGATTAATAGTCTATATATTAAGGTGTAATTTGTGTTTTCATTTTAGCCAGACATGTGATTTGCATCTCCTTCTAGTTAAACTATGCAAGCCAACATGTAGTTAGTACACAGTGAGTCTAACAAAGTACATTCCGTTCATTTTTTATAGTTTTTATAGTCTCATTCTTTGTGCCCTCTATTACAGTGAAAGGACAGCCATATCACACTTCTTTTTGCCTTGTTTCCAAGTTGTAGACAATGTTTAATAAGACTTCTGTACATTATACTGAAAGAAAAGGTTTTCTTTAACTCTGAGGACAGTTTGTGACCAATTCATGAAGTAAATTCTTTTTTAGTACTTTGTAAGTTATGTAAACCACTGCCTAATCTTTCATACTGAGTTTTTAAAAGTTTTTTTAATACTGAATTACTTTAATTGGACATGAAGGTAAGGCGAAGAAGATTTTTACATGCTTAATAAATTAAAAGTAATTTGCTATGGAATAAACTCTGCATTTTTTTATATTCCCTAGGGTTTTCCGGGAGATATTGGAATTCCTGGACAAAATGGCCCAGAAGGACCAAAGGTAAATAAATAAATAAATACTAAATATAGATAGTGGTAATCTCAAATCTCAATGAAGAGGAAGCAGATTTTTATACATTACAATATTTCTACATTTCTGAAATTTTTAATAAACTTTTTTTGAGTTCAGGAGTCATACGATTGAAAATTATTTTCATGGTTTCATATAGTTTAATATTAGGGTGACTATTTACAAATCATGTAAGTCATTAAAGAATTTCTTAGAGGATATGGAAAATGCAACAATTCTGAAAATCCATAGGATACAAAAAATGTTTGAGAATTTTCTGACTACTTATCTCACTGGAGCTGATAAAATATCTACTAATAAAAACAAAGCATGTAGTATCCTGGTGCCTTCACATAGCATAAAATATCTGCAGAAACCTATGCATTCTTAACTTCCTGGGTTGCACATGTATAGTAGAAATTATCCACAGCAAAATTTTAAAAACTAGATTTTGTCTCATAGGCTGCTTTGGCATTATAAGCAGATAAGCTTTATGAATAAAGGCCAGAAATGACAAAGGCTGAAGTTTGGAGGATTCACCAATTATGGAGATTAGCTGCCGTGGGAAGTATCAGTGTAAAATAGCGAGGGGAAGGGATAGGAGAAGCTGAAAAAAGGTAATAATAGCTAATTGGTTAGTGAGCTATATTGTCAAGTAGTATAGTACTGCAGTAAATGTTTTACAGAAATTATGTAAAACGAAAACAATCAGAAGCATCTCATTTAATTTTCACAGTAGTCGTAAGAGACAGATATTATCCCTATTTTATAAATAATATTTACTCAATATCATGTGTTATAGGTAGGATTTTGATGCAGATATGATTAGTGTCTGAGATCTTAACCACTTAGCTTTGGAGAACATTCAGTACCATGAATAGTTTCTACTTTATCCTATTGATATTAGGTATTAATCAAAGATATTTAAGTAGTAAGGTGTCCTAGATGGTTTATGTTTTAAAAAGTAACCTCTCATATCAGTATGGAGGATGACTTAAGAGGGGTACAGTGAAAGGCAGGGGAATGAGCTAGAAAAAGGTAGACAAGAAATAATAAAGATATAGGGCCAGGGATTTAGCTCCGTGGTGCTGCCACCTGCCTCGCAAGCACAAGGACCGAAGTTTGTCCCTGGTACCAGAGAGAGACAGAGAGAGAGAGAGAGAGAGGGAGGGAGGGAGAGAAGGAAAGAAAGAAAGAAGCACATTCATTCAGCTAGCAAGTATTTATTTGCTGGCTTTTTTTGACAGCCATCATGTTAGCTAGGGCTACAAGTCCTGATTCTTTCTTTTAAGAAACGTACAAAATGACTCAAGTTTATTCTTCTTTATGGCAGAATAGTACTCCGTTGTGTATAAATACCACATTTTCTTTGTCCTCTCATATGATTGCATGATTCCTCCTATATGAAAAGCCCAAATACTACACTGTATCTATGGAGGGAGAAAGAGAGGGAAAGGGGATGAAGAAAAGCATTCAGATGTGTTATATACAACTCCCCACAAAGAATGTAGTCAATATATCATGCAAATATATACTAAGAAAAATAAAATTTAAAAGGAGCGTACGATATGTATATGCAGGAAATCTTTATAACAATCATTACAGAAAAGGTAACACGAGTTGACATGAATGATTGAGCAGTATTTGCAAAGCAGATATATGGGGTGTGTGGCATTCGGGGAAAGGGAACTTCTGAGAGGTCAGGAGCTATATTTGAAAGTGTTTAAACCAAAAGCTATTTGTTATTTATCTGAAACTCAAATTTAACTGAGTATTTTGTCTGGCAAACCTACCTACCGCCTACAGATGTATCCCTATATGAGAAAATTTTCTCTCTTCTGTCTCCATAAAAGTATTCCTCTGTCTGTTCATGTTCCACATGTGCTTTGCATCAAGGTCTCTCCTGAACAACAACTTCATGACATCAATTATAGTTTTTATTTCAATTTCTCCTTTACTCAAAATTTCCCAATTGCCCTTAAAAACCACCTCCCCTGCCAATTTTTTAGTTTAGGCCCTCTCTCTTTTTTTTTTTTTTTCATGAGGATTAGTTTAAGAGGCTCCTGTTATTCTCCCTGCCTCCAGTCTGGCATTTCTTCAGTTCTCCAGCCAAGTTGCTGATGGAATAATGTTTGTAGAGAACAGATCTCTCTTGTCACCTCTGAGTTTAAGTCCTCTAGTGATCTCTACATCTTCCAGGTTAAGGCTTGTGCTTCTTTCCTTTACCGCCATGCTCTTTATGCCTTTCTGTCTTCTGATTATATAGTCGCAGTCGCATTTATCATCATTCTTTCAAAACCATCGCTTCAGCCAAACTGTTTATATTATCAGACTATGCGGTATTTGTTCAAATCTCACAGCTTCTTCTATGCTGCTCTTGGGCCCGGGTGTGGATATCTCTGTACGTTCCTATGCCCTTCTTCCTTTAGCTATCATCACTTTTTCCTGGCAGCTTTCCCTGTTGCTGTCAAACGCCAATGAGATATGTTTCCTTGTATTTATGAAAAATGTATCAATCACTTATATTGCTGTTGTGCTTTTCAGACTATTAGACTACAAACTTTTTTGAAAAAAGAAGCTAATTCATTTTGTTTTTCCTTTTATTGAGTTTATTGGTACATTTTAGGTACACAGTACAGTTACCATTCATTATTGGGATCCTGTACCTTTACATGACAGGTCTTGGTTCTCATTTTTTCCCTTGTCCCAGCCCTCCCTTCACCCCCTCCTCCCCTCCCCATTTACAAACACTTTATTTCCATTTTCTCATATTTTTCCCTTATTACCTTTCCCCTACCCTTCCTACTTTCCCTACACCTTTAGCCCTTTTCTTCCCATTTCACAATGTCAGTTATCTCATTAGGATCTTATGTACTATTACAGTTTATTCACACCAGAGAAGCTAATTGATTTATATATAGTACATCATCCAAACTGGAATAATAAGCATAGCACCTAAGAGGAATGCAGTTAATAATGGTTGAGTGGATGATTGATTGAATGGCTATAGGTAAAAGCTATTTTGGAAATAGAAATAAGACAATTTGGTTAAATAAATGTGATAAGAGAAAAAGAAATCCGAAGTAAAACTTAGACTAACTTAGGCAACTGATGTTACTGAATTTACATGAGGAAGTTAAATAGGGGAAGTCAAGGGTACTTTTAGATTTGAAGGGTAAGGAAGACAACAAGTTTGATTTTGGAGATATTTAGAGATACCTTTTTGGACAGTACACAAAAATAACTGGTAGTCAGTGGTAAACCAAGGTGAAAAACGTAACATGAAGAGCTATAAAGACAGGTCAATTGTAGGGAATTGGAGTTGAGATTTCTCCTGTTTCCTGTAGCCCTTAACTTGATGCATACTCAGGAACTCAAACTTTATATACACATTAATTTATCTATTCATTCAATAATTCTTTCACTCAACCTGTGTTGAGTTTTTCTGTATTAGGATAGATGCTAGATGTGAATTACAAGGATTTCTAAATTATGATCCCTTCCCTGGATAAGGTTACTATACAGTGGGAGCAAAAAATTATGTTTTGTGATGTTTTGTGAAGCCTCAGTAAGTAAGATTAGATTTTGTCTTGGGAAATTCAGAAGTAATCATTGAACTTATGTTTACATATGACATCATACTAAATGAAGAATAAAATAGCTTTCAAAATTATTTTCACTTGGAAATTTAATTTTGCTTGAAATTTTAGCAAGAAAAATATCAGAGATCTGAAAAATGTGATTATAATAGCAGTGTTTAAAATTTCCTTTTTATTACATTTGTTATCTTGAATGAAATGCTGGAAGTTGGTCCCAAACTCTGATAACTACACATTTTAATTCAACTACTAGTTGAATTTCCAATGAGCAATGGTTATCTTTTAGATTTTTTTAATCTAAATTTATTAAGTAGATTTGAGCTTATAAACTCATTAGCACCAACAACATAAGATGAATTGATTTGATACTGGTCACTAAATCTTAAAACCATATTGTAGTATATATCCTTTACTTTGCTCTTTATTTATATTTTGGTTCTCTCATATAAGAGAAACCATGCAATATTTAAATTTATGTGTATAATTTGTTTCACTTGATATTATGGAGATCTTTTTTCAGATGGGCAGGTGAACAAGAGATGGAGCAAGAAGGAGGGAAGGAATGGAAAAGGGATAACAAAAAGAGAGAGGAAAGTGAAAACACGTTTTTCAAATGAGAAGGGGAACAAAAATTGGAGGGCGCATGGAGGAACTGGATGGGAAGAGGACAAAAAAGAATTGAGATATATCATGTGCATATACAAACTCCGTATTATTGATGTAATCATTATGTACTGCAAACGTGTACTAATAAAAAAAATTGTAGAAAAGATGATTTTAACAAAAGAACCAGAAACTTTAATGGAAAAAGAATATGATTGTATGTTTTATAGGTTGAGAAAGATATTTTTGTCTAGTTTCTTGTTCCAATTTGCCTTAGCTTGCTTTCTACAAATTGGAGAGAAACCGAGCCAAACATACTGGCCCTGTTAACATGGTGTGTTTTAGCTATGTAAACTGTATCATATAAGCATCTTAAAAATGTCCTCTATTTTCATATACCTGTCTTATTTGGAAAGTGAACATAATGTAAATTACCATAGATCTGTTGAGGCTAAACAACACAGTTCTCAAGAAAATCATGTGCACTATATTTGAACAAAATGATTATCCTATTTACAAACAAACTGGGTTCTTTCCAGGGCAGTTTGGCACAGTTCTAAAGAAGGCTTTTATTTGCTGTTCACTTTCTGCTAGCTGGCTAAAAACTTCAAACTAGGGTTGGAAATTTGTGTTAATTATAGTTCTACTGATTGTGGGGTTGTATGTGTATGTATATTTGTACACAGATGCAAAACATAACTCAGTCAATCTTCTTGAGAGCCACCCAATTTGGTAATCTGTTTTCTAGAATCCTGTAACATTAGCAAAACCACATCCTTTGCTGCTTACTGCTGAAAGTAAGAGTATCCAATAAATAGTCTCTGTTCTTCAGTAAATATAGGAATAAGGTGTTTGTTGTTGTAATGGTTTATGTTGATACTTTGGCTCTGGGATTGGGAATGTTAAAACCAGCTGTTATTCTCTTGTATAACAGCATGATAAGTTTTCAAAGAAAGCCTGCCATTTGTGAGATTGTGTTGCATAATTTATGGGAATAGCTCTTGCACTGAATCATTACAATATGTCATATGTTTATCTGTATAGAGGTAAGCTAAATTGGTCAGAGGAAGATGCATAAACTCTAGACAGTTTTTCAAGGTCATCTCAACTCAGCCTTGAATTTTCACATTTCATCACCTAAATCAAGATTGTACACACAGCTTTCTTATAATTAACCATTTTATTTATATGCAGTATTTAGTCAGCTGAGAAATGTTTATTGAGTTTGTATAATGGCCAGTCTTTGCACTGCATTATTGTTTGTACAAACTGTGTCAGTATTGACTTGAAAAGCATAGTTTTTATAGTAAGAATTTATAATCTGGAAAAAATGAGCCTTCCACATGTGACAAGTTAAAAAGCATAATAACTAGAGAACCTATAAGTAAGAAGTAAGGAGTTCCAATGATAGAATAAACTATATGGTAATTTTTCTGAGAGACTTCATTAAAAAAACTAAAGACTTGAGTTGGATGGGTTGGATTTGGCTAAGTGGAACCAACCCAGAGATGAAAAATTGTGTGCAACAGGTACAGAATGAACATAGGCAGAGAAGGCAGAGGTAAATCTTCCTGACTAAAAATGGTAAAAGGCAGAGTATAACAGATATTAAATATAAAATTGAATAATTTAAATACAAATAGATTCATGCAAGATTTTTTGTGTTTGTGATTTAAGAAACATATAACATGCAATCTATTGTCTTGAATTTGTTAGTATACAGTATTGTAGTGTAATATTTAAAATGTATGTGTATTTGGGGTAGCAGATCACTAGAACTTTTTCATCTTGCATAACTAAAATTCTGTACCCATTGAGGAACAACTCCTCATTTCCTGCTCCCAGCCCCTGGCAACTACTATTCTACTTCTTGTTTCTATGATTTTGACGGTTAGATACCTCATGTTAGTAAAATATTGCATAATGTGTCCTTCTGAGACTGGGTTATTTCATTTATCATAGTGTACTCAAAGTTCATCTGTCTTGCAGCATAGGACAGGAGTTCCAACTTTTTATGGCTGAATAATATTCTATTGTTTGTAATACCACATTTTCCTTAGCCGATCATTAATAGACAGTCAGGTTATTTGCATTATTGGCTATTGTAGATAAAGCTGAAATGAACATAGGAGAATAAATGTAATATAAGATCTTGTTTTCAGTTCTTTTAAATACAGAAAGTAATTTGCCCACTTTTTCATTGGGTTGAGTTGTAGGAGTTTCTTATATTTTTTGTTATTAATCCCATGTCAAATATAGATTCTGAAGACATCTTTGCCATTATATAGGTTGCCTTTTCATTCTGTTCATTGTTTCCTTGGCAATGCAAAAAACCTTGCATTTTGATGTAGTCCCACTTGTTTATTTTCAATTTTGTTGCCTATGTTTTTGTATCATATCCAAAAATTGTTGTCATGACCAGAATTATGAAGTTTTCCCCTAATGTTTTCCTCTAAGAGTTTTATAGTTTAGGGTCTCATTTTAAGTCCTGAATTCATTTTAAATTTTTTTTGGGGGGAGAGGAGATAAAATAAATTCCAACTTCATATTTTACCATGTGAATATACAGTTTTCCCCACACTGATGAACAAACTATCTTTTCCTCATTGTGTAGTTTGTCATCTTTATTGCATATCATTTGAGTGTATAGGCTAGGATTTATTTTGGGGTTGTCTATTCTGTTCTTTTATAAAATAAAACATTATGAGACCAAATATTCACATACCGCACAATCCACAAACTTCAAATGCAGGATTCAATAGACTAGCATATTGACAGAGTTGTACAACTATAACTATAATCAAACTTACGTCATTTTTGTTACCTCAGATCAGTACATTCCACCTACTGGCTGTCATCTATTCTCTATTCTGCCACATTGGTCTGTATGCCTCTATTTTTCATACCAAAACACACTACTTTGATTTTTGTGGCTTTGCAGTAGTTTTGAAATCAGGAAGCATGAGACCTGTAGCTTTATTCTTTCTTCAGGATAATTTTTGTTATTTGGGGTCCTTTTGTAATTCTCTATCTACATGAAATTTAAGGTTATTTTTCTGTTTCTGCAAAAGACAACTCTGGGGTTTGAAAGTGATGATAGCATTTTATCTGTTAATCACTTTGGTGGTTTCAACATTTAAAATATTAAATTTTCCCCATAAACACAGGACATCTTTCCCTTTATTTGTGTAATCCTTAATGTCATGAATTAGTGTTTTATAGTTTTCAGTATGAGTCTTTCACTTCATTTGCTAAGTTTATTCCTAAGCATTTTATTTTTGATGCTGTCTTAAATGTGTTGTCTCAATTTCCTTTGCAGATTGCTTTTTGTCAATAGAGTACAACTATTAAATATTGATTTTATATTTTTAATTTTGCAAATTAATTTAACATCTGTGTGTAATCTTAAAATTTTCCAATATATAAGATTGTATCATCTGTGATAGTGTATAATTTTATTTCTTATTTTAAATTTCCATGCTTTTACTTCTACCTTAGGTGCTCTATCTAGAACTTTCAGAACTATGTTCATTAGAAGTGATTGAGAACAGGCTAATTTTCTTTCTGTTGTTAATTTCTAGTTTTATTCCATTGTAGTTGGAAAATGTACTTGGTATGATTTCAGCCATCTTAAATTTGTTAAGACTTGTTTTGTGACCTAACATATGTTCTATCCCCAAAGATGTTCTGAAAGTGATTTAAAAGAATGATTTTTCTCCTTCTCTTGGATAAAATGTTTATAACATTCTCTGTAACATATATATGCATACAGTGTATGTGTTAGGTCCATTTGGTCTATATATTCCTCAGTGTCTGTGTACGATATCTTCCAGAAACCCTGTTGTTACCATAATACATGGATGCTCAAATCCCTTACATGAGATAGCATAGTATTGGTACACAACCTATGTACATCTTCCTAAATATTTTAATATCCCTAATAATACATATGAAAATAGAAATAATTTATAAATATACTATATTGTTTCAGGAATGACAGCAAAAATATCTCATGTTCAGTGCAGATGCAGTTCTTTTTTGAAATTTCTGATCTGTAGCAGGTTGATTCTGCAAATCAGAATATGCTAACTGAAATGTTCTTCATGTCCGCTATTTCCTTACTGATCTGTGTTCCATCCATTTTGGAAGGTGGAGAATTGAGATCTCCTAGTAGAATGGTGTTGCCATCTATTCCTCCTTTTATTTCTGTTAATGATGTATGTGTCTTTAAATCTAAAATAATTCTCTTGTAGATTAGATCTTGCATTTATCCATTCAATTACTCTGTCTTTTGATTAGGGAGTTTAATAAATTCACATTTAAAATAATCACTGAGAGTGAAGAATTTAGGATTGGCAATTTTGTTATTTTTTTGTCTACTTTTGTTGTCACTTTTTTTCTCTCCTGCTATCTTTCTCTGTGTTTGTAGCAATATGTATTGGTTCTTTTTAAATTTTCTTTCAAGGGCTGGGGATTTAGGTCAGTGGTGCCACCGCCTGCCTCGCAAGCGCAAGGTCCCCCCCCCAAGAAAAAACTTATATTTTCTTTCAAGACTCAGATATAGTTATATTCTCTGTAATTACCATGGGGTTTAACCAAAAGATCTTATAACAATCTATTTTAAGCCAATAACTATTTAAATTCAATTGCATAGAACACTCTACTTTTCTACTGTGTGGAAGATTTTGAAAGGGGTAAGATGAAGAGATGTTCTAGGAATACAAAATAATAGTAAATTATTGATATAAATATTGTGAGTATGTAGGGAAGATAAATGAATTTCCAATTTAGAGATTTGCAAACATGAATCAATGTGTGACAGATAAGTAGAAAGGAAATTAATATTTATCAAATCCCTATTATATTTTAAGCACTGTTTTATTTATTCCGAAAGAAACCTAATGATGCTGGTGGCAACATAAGTCTATATAGATAAGGAAACTGAGGTGGTAAGAATTAAGTCATGGTTCTATATATTTTAAATTTTTGTGTTTGGCATATGATAAATATTAAACAAATATGCACAGTTTAAATAATGATGATAGAAAAACCATTAAGTTTTGTAAACAATTAAGTTATGATTATATATATTTTAAATTTAAAACTTTAAATATATGATAAATGTGAAACAAATATTCACATTTTAAATAATGATTATAGAGTAAATCCCATTAATTTTTGCTAACTGGAGGCTCCTGTATATGTCTCCCTAATATGTTTACCTTTTCCTTCTCTGCACTGAGAGGTAATCATGCTCTTATTTTTCTATACATGTAGGTTCCTACAATGTCTATTGCTTATCTTGTTTTAGAAATTCACATAAATGAAATTATAGTATAAATGTTTAACAGTGACGTTCATCTTCCCGTTAGTCTTGACTTATTAAACTAGGCTGATGCATAGATTACATGTTATCTTTCGGCTTAATCTAGGTTGATTCCCATGATTATAGTGTCCATTTTTAATCTATGTAGTATAGTGTAGTATTCTAAACCACTACATAGATTTAGTATATTTTATAATAATGTTTATTATAATAATAAAAATTGTATAATAATTTGTTACAATTTTTGTAATACTACTGTTGATAGATATTTAGCTTTTGTTGTGGTTAATTCCAGAGATGTTTTATGTTTGTAAAGACTGGCTTAGTAAAGATTGTGTAAAGTCCGATTTAGAGATTCAGCACTCTATGGCCATGAGATCAAGTTCTTGGATTTGACTATTTACAGTAAGTCTTCTCTGTTCTGGCCTTTTATCTGCTGAAGCTATTAATTGCTGCACTATGATATTTCTAATAGGGAATTTGTCAATTTGTCTTTATATATCAGTTATTTTATATTTAGAATTTATATTATTAGAGGCATCCAACTGAGATTTGTTTTCCAGTTTTTTAGATGCTACCTTATAGCTTCTGCTCACCTACCTTCCCTTCTCATTTTGATAACCTCTCAGTGAATAGTGCTAAATGGAACTGCCCATCTCCAGATTAATGCTGACTGATCAAAATGTTAATATGTAATGACTTTTATTTTGTGTGTTTATATTATTTTAATAGGGACTTCTTGGAATGAGAGGACCTCCTGGGCCTCCTGGTCTCAAAGGAACTCAGGTATGGAGGAAATGAATATCCACAATTTTTAAATTCACATCTTCCTTTTTATTTTTTGTGGAACTACATTTTTTTACTTATAGAGTACTGCCTTAATGTTCACTACTTTTTGCCATGAGAAATTTCAAGTTACCGTTACATATGGACAATTATGGAAAAAAACTTTGAATTACTTTACAGCCTTCTGAGTTCATTAAGTGATTTATGTCAGTGTTCTCCAATGGTATAATGAAGAATCTGAACCTAGAATTTCATGCATATGACCCAGTTTGTGACTCAATAAATTATATTTTAATTGAATTTAATTTGAACAAAATTTTTTGTTTATAAAATACATAAGATATATGATTCTAAGGATGTTCAAATAGTTTAAGACGTGGTAACATTGGCTAGTAATATTATTAATTAGAAGATGAAGAATTCAATATATTTAGTAAATATGTATATACTTAAAATATAAACAATTTTTATTTATTCTCAGAGAAAAATGACTAGGAATCTTTATGTTTTTCTATGTTCATCTTCAGTCTCTATCCATCCATTCAGATTTTGATTGTTAAAAGCATACACTGTATTTTATGCTTCATACATCTTTATACATTGTGGCTGGGGCTGATTTGACCCCAAGAATATTTGGCCTGTGAATTAATCAAGAATAAGCCCTAGAGGTAGACAGTAAATGCTATTTGGATAGGATGTAACGTACCTTTGTCTCTCTCAAGTTTAAGACAGCACTATGACTCAAAAAATGACTGAAGTATCAAAATGTACAGAGAACAAGCATGTTTTGTATATGTAATTTTTTCAATATACCAATGTGTATTGATTTCCACTTGTTATGAACTTGAGTTTTTGTGAACCTAACACAGTAAAGATTATCCTCAATTAATAATCAGTGATTCCTAATACTGTTTTTTAAATATTTTAATTGCTCTTCTCTTTCTCCACTCCCAGTTTTCGGAATATGACTTTTACCATCTTCCATCTTAAGAGTAATCCAATAGCACATAACTCTCTTAAGGTAGATGTAGGATAAGAGCAAAAAATATTAAAAGGTATAACATGATACATTTCTGAAATACAAGAGTCACAGTATTATTTTTATCACATCTCAGAAATAGCTACTGCTTGCAGAATAAAAAATAAGGGTTTAAATTTTTAAATACTCATTTTAAGCTATAATATGTTTTGATTTTTTTAAGGGAGAAGAAGGACCAATTGGACCCTTTGGAGAATTGGGGCCAAGAGTAGGTGTCACATAAACAATTTCTACAAGTGCTTCTTTTGAAAACAGCCCTTTTGCAAACATTTTTAATAACAAAAATTGATAGCAAAGGACAATAAATTTTAAAAACTATTGTCATAAAATCCCCAAAATACAGTAAGCCAAAACTGAAATTTTTCTAGGAATATTCTGAATTATATTATATCTAGCTATATATTTACTTGGTTCTTCAGTAGTCTTAGCATTTGTGCAAATTATACAAGTTTCTTAAAAGATAGTTGGAAGCAAATTCTTTGGCTATTATAGTAATATCCTGGAAGTTTCTGTTTTCAGTGTGTCAGTAAAATTACAGAGAGCTACTTTTTCCTCAGATAGTACTATCTTGTGATATATAAACTATTGTTTGAGGTTTTTTAATGAATTTAAACATTTTTGGTCTATATGATCAAAGTCTACATTAAGAGGGAAGATATATATGTTGTATTTCTTTTGTGCTTTGTGGAAACCATTAGATCTTTTAAGCACACATTACCATGAAATACGTGTAATTATCTTGCCTTGAGAACATCATAAATTATAGATTCTTTAAATATTGTTTACATTTCAAGAGACAGTAATTATTTATTTTGTACCTTTACCTCACTAGCACATATATTTCTACCATACCACTTTTTTTTTTTTTTTGTACCAGGGATTGAACTCAGTTCCTTGCGCTTGCAAGGCAGGCCACCAAACTGCTGAGCTAAATCCCTGGCCCATCTACCATACTACTTTTAAAAAGACATATTTTAGAAGGAAAAAATCATAAAACAAAAAACTGTTCTTTAAGCCCAGTAAAATTTATCTCATTGAAAATTTACTTCCCTAAAAACAATAGAATCATATTCACCTCTTGCCTACTCAGGCTTATTCTTTTTTCCTCGTACCAGGGATTGAACTCAGTACCTAGTGCTTGTGAGGCACGTGTGGTGCCACTGAGCTAAATCTTCAGCTTATTCTTATTATTAATATTATTTTTCTACTACTGGTTGAAGATCAATTTGGGGCCTAGAATTGCTTTAAGTCTATCACAAGAATCAACCCTCATCTAGAAGATATTCTCCCCACTTTTTAGATTGAAAGTAAAATTTCAGTATCACCTGCTTAATGGCACTCAAAGTAAACCTAATGTGACAGAATCTAAATAGGGCCACAATGCATTACATACTCCATTAGGATGTTCTGAATGGCTTTTATTTCTAAGAAATTATAAATGTACTGATAGCAGATTTTGGTGATATTTCTTCATAATGTAGTTATCACATATAACTCTTTTAATATGTGAAAATGCTTAAATGAGTATTATATTATTAAAGATGAAAGGAATATTCTCACTGATGCCATCCCTACATTACGTAAATTAAGTGGATTGACTTGCTGAAAATTCTTTTGAAATTATCATAGAGAAATTTAATAATTTAGATTCTTTACTGAGTTTCTTATCCTACCGTGTATTTTCAAATTAATTAAAAAACAATTGACGGGCTGGGGATTTATCTCAGTGGTTCTGCTGCCTGCCTTGCAAGCGTTAGGTCCCAAGTTCAATCCCCAGTACCAAAAAAAAAGCAATTGATATTTCAAAATTGTAGGATGATTTTCTTTTCTTTGATGTTTTGTTCTTTGTGGAAACCATTAGATCATTTTAAGCAAATCAGAGGCAAAAATGAGAACAACTTCTTAGCTGGAAGTCCAGAATATAATTTTAAATTGCTAAATTGTTTACATATTATCAAAACAGAATGAGGGCCCAAAGATCGTTTTATTTTATTTCATTTTGAGGGGGAGGATATGGGAATATTTCTAAATGAGCATCAGTATTAAAATCCAAATGTATAATGACTAGTAGGTTCTATAAATTAGTGTTCTATTTAACTTTTTCCTTCACCATTGTACTCTTTGTAAATTTGAATTTTTTTCACACACTGCTTAAAGCCCAGTGATCTCACTAATGAAACATATGTAATGTTACCAGTTGTTTGGTATTAGAAATAAAGAATAAAGCACCCAAAATCCAGGATACTGAGTCCCTCAACTTCACAGGTAGCATCTTCCACTCTCTTCAGCTCCTCAGCCACAGTCATCCATTGCTTGTCGATACAAGTACCACCAACTTCTCTTCATTTTCAATTACAAACTTCTCCCTAACTACCATCTTCTTTCTTTTTCGATATATTGCCTCTCACAGCCCCAGTAGGAATTTCAGTGCATTGATCGTATTGTTTGCCATTATTCCTTATCTCCCTCATCATGCCATGTCCCTCTTCATCTTCCTAAAACACTATCATTATCACTGATTACATTCTGAATTCTATTTGCCTGCCCACTTATTCCTTTACTTTTTTAACTTCTTGTTTCTTTTTATTAGTTTTTCAAAGTATGCCAAAATAGTTTTCTTTTCATTTTTTGAAAAAATAAAACAAAATTTCATAACAAAGTAATGGGAAAATAGCAATAGTTATTACACTAGGTATCACTGTATTCAAAGTAGTTGCTCAGACGACAAGACGTAGACCAAAAAGATTCTTATATGGGCAAGGAAATGGAGTATTACACTGCCATAAAGAAAGACAAACTTGAGGCATTCGTGGGTAAATGGATGCATCTTGAGAACATCATGTTGAATGAAATGTCAGATACACTAGCTTAAATATCACATAGTTTCTCTTATATGATAAACAGAGTATATACATACACAAATGAAGAGCAACATAGAAGAAAAATAAATGGAGTTTAAATACTTCCCCAAATTACTTATTTGGTTATTTCAAAAATATTTTAATTTATACTAATATTTTTCATTTATACTAATTTATGTTCATTTTCTTTTCTAAATTACTGTTTCATACTTTCTCTTATCCTCAAACTAGATTCACTTATTTCACATCTGCATTGTTAGTCTTTACTTTGCTCCCTACTTTCTTGCGAAGATAAATCAGAAAAAAAAAATCAGTTTTCTATAAGTACACCTATTTGCCTCCCTTTGTCTGTGCTCATTTGTTCTAATTTCATTTCTGTTTTGTGAATTAACAGCCTCTGTTGCCAACTGAGATGAGATTTCCAGTTGTTCAAAACATACATTGTATGTTTACTTATTCAAGAGCATTGATCCAGCAATTCTTTGTACCCCTTGCATCTTAATTCTTTTCCTCTACTGGATCATTTCTGTCAACATATAGGCCTGATGTTATTTTGATTCCAATTCTCTAAGTATTACTACATTTCTCTCCTTCCTTTTCAGTAAAACGCCTCAAAATTATTATACAGTGTACACCATTTCGTTTTCTCCTCCATCTGTATAAATCAATTTTGACCCTACTATTCCAAAACAAATGATGTCATAAGAGTAATTAGCCTCCATATTGCTCAATCCCATGGTTATTTCTCTATCCACATAATCTTCATATTTCAATAGTCATATTCCTCTGAATTTTTTAAGAAACACTCTACTACTGGAAACATTTTCTTTTCTTGAATGATTTTCTTCCTAACTCTTTGCCTTCACATTTCATAATTTTCTCATTTCCTCAGATTCTAAATTCTGGAATGTTCCAAGCTTTGGTGGATAGACTTTTTTCTGTCTATACTCACTTCCTAGACAATTTCATGTAGTCTTGTGACTTCAAATACCATCAAGATACTGGTGGTTTCCAAAAGGGTAATTTTGATCAAAACTTTCTACCCTTGACCTGTAGACCTGTATAACTACTATAAGATCCCTCCACTTGAATGACTAACAAGAATATCTAATTTGGTCCCAAACCTGTTCTCACAGCTGCCTTCATTTCATTTCTATAGTTACTCAGGTTAAAATTTCTAAGTTCATTCTTAACTCCTCTTTTTCTCCCATATTCCACACATAACCCACCAGTGGTTCCTGAAAGCTCTATGTTCAAACTGCACTCAGAATCTTGACTTTCTCACAGCCTCCTCTGCTAGCACCATGATCCATATATACTGCAATTAACTCTTACTTGGATCACTATATTAGACTTGTTGGACTCCCTACTTTTGCTCTTGGATTAAAGTGATGCTGTTAAAATATGCATCACATCCCTTTTGCTCTCATTGCTCATGTAAGACTTCCTGACTCGCTTTGAGTAAAAGTCAAAGCCCTACTGTGATTTACAAGACCCTGCATGACCTGGCTTTCCATGCACCTTCCTTTGATTAAATCTTATTCATTTTCCTATCTTATTTCTGCTTCAGCTACAGTGATGTCTCCTGGTTGCACCAATTTTCCATGTGCATTGCTAATAAGTACCTTTGAACATGGTCTTCCTCTGCCTGAAATTCTGTTCTTTCAGAAATCCACATAACTTTTCCTTTTCTTTAAGTCTTTATGCAAGTGCCATGTTATTCGATGAGTTCTTCTTGCCTGGAAATCTTTAAAATTTTTCAACAAAACTGTTACAGCACTTTATTTCCCTCTTTCCTCCTTAATTTGTTGTTCTTGATACACATTATCATCTACACTAAAATATAAGCTGTATGAGGGCAGATATGTTCAATGCTGTCTCACCCCTCAGAATCTAGAACTGTGAATGACCTGAAGGAGACAGTCAAGTATTTGTAAAAGAAATGGGTAATGACTATAATAAGATATATTTATCAAATAATTTTGAAATATTTCATTTTGTAAGAATAGTTTATATTTCATAAACTTAGAAACTTTCAGAAATCAGAATGACTAAATATATCTACTTTTCTTCCTTTTATATTCTAGGGAAAACCAGGACAAAAGGGGTACACAGGTGAACCAGGACCAGAAGGCTTAAAGGTAAAGAACCTACCTTTATTAATAGTTTTAAAGTATAATTTTCAAAAGACCAAATTATGACTTTTGTACAAATAGGAAATGAGCACAAGTCAACTTAAAGGGAACTAGAAAGATTTAAAAGTGATTCCAAGAACAATTGAGAAGCTGTTTTTATATTTTTATTAAGATACTATTTAATAAAGAAATATTAGAATAAGATTTGTAGGGTAAATACAGAGCAACAGACCATAACTTTGGATTTTATCTATTCCACTGGTCAGATGTAACAAATACAATGCAATGTAGCAGTTTAATCAGCACAAAGGACTGAAAGAAACTAGTTTATAAGAGTGGCTAACTTTTTCAAATTGAATATTCATCCAAAACTTGAGTCACAACATTATTATTGAATTTTTTATAGTAAGCTTATCATTTTTGTGATGCTGGAATCTAAGGTCAATGAAATATGTGAAAGCATTTTTTTAATGTATCAGCATTTCTATCTGTGAATAAAATCATTCTCAAGCAATATGTGCACCTAAATCTTTCTCCAATTATATACAAAGACTCCAGAAAGCAGAAGCAAAATATTCATAAAGAGAAGGCTTAATAAAAACTCCTTTACTACAATTCATTATTGCGCTGCCAAATAGTCCTGGAAAATCCAACTGTGAGTTGCCATTCAGTCAAACTGGCAAGAAACTAAATCTCAGTCAAATTTGATATCCTGCCTTCTCTCTTGGAATCAAAGTATAACCTAGATCACGTTTTGTTACCCGGGAAATGGAGAAAATTCTTAATGTCTAATTAATTCTTTAATGTCACTGGAATTTGTGATTCACTGCATTGTGCAGCTATTAACTGAGGCCTGACAATCACTGGGGAAGCACTTGGGGGTTGGACCAGGGTCACCACTTTTCATAGAACCCTAGGATCTCTCTTCTTTCCCAAGGCCTGGGGAAGTATTTGTCTCTCTCCTCATCCTCAAAGGCAAGTTACTTCTTACCTTCAACCTCTGAAACTAAAGCAGGAATGCAAGTAATCTGCAAGTAACATCTGTTTTCTACCTGTTAGCACAGACCTCCTCTAAGACTAAATAAGGCAAAATGTTCCTCTTCTTTTTTGAAAAGGGTAACTTATGGGCAATGAAGGAATAATAATAATAGAAATTAATAACCTATATACTATTCCACCATGAAATTTTCTACAAAAGCTAATGAGCTATCTGTCAAAAAGTAGCTATTCAAACCTATTGCAATGCTTTACTCTTTAGCATTTATCTAAATACATATAGAAATTGAACAGAAAATAAACTTTGTAAACTTTTAATTTCAAAAGTGATTACATTAGATTTCAAATGTTTAAAATCAGTACTTTTCAATAGAAATATAATGTAAACTACAGATATAAGCCACATTGTAAAGTAAAAATAAATGGGTAAAATTAATTGCAATAATATAAAGTGTGACCAAAAAATACAATGAATGTTTAAACTGTGCAAGGCATGTTTCTCTTAATCCTTCTCGAAATACTCTTCCTCATTTCCAATATACTTATCCCATTTTTGCCACTTTCTGAAGTAGTTCTGGGAACCCTCTTTTGTATCTTTTCATGGCTGCCTCAGCGTCTTGATGCTTCAAAATGTTTATGGCAATTTCTATCAAATAAAACATTATAGTGTGTCTTCATCCACCTACCTCAGTGGATCTGGAACCTTGTGATTTCGGGCTCTTCCCCAAAGGCAAAAGGATCATGACAGGTAAACATTTTGAAATGATTCACAAGGCAGTCACAGCCCAATATAGACACTCGTGACAGAAGACTTCTAAGAACTGCGTTAGTGGCGAGAGCACTGAGAGAAGTGTATTTGAAGCAAGGAGGAGTATTTAGAGGGAGCAATGTGTCTTTTACTATAATAAATTTTAAGATTTAAATATAAATTTGTCATATATTTTATCATACCTCATTTAATCGAAGGAATAAAATATTATGTAATATACAAAAAATATTAAATTATGAATGAGATACTTTGTTTTCTTTTCTTGCACAAAGGTTTTGAAGTATGATGTGATTTTTACCCTTCTATTTCAATTCAAACCAGTTCATACTCAGAGCTATATGCCATTATTGGCTATGATTATTATTCAGTATATTAACATCTTATTGCTCAATAACACATTACAATTATTACCTTTTAGGAAGACATTTCTGTAAAATAACTATTTATTCCTGTTACATTCACTGTATGTGTTACCCTGAATTTAATCCTTCCATTAATATATACCTTGGCATAGGCCATTTCCTACCACTGAAAATGGCCTTTTCTTATCACTACTACAAGTATTTCTGATTTATCAAAGCCCACCTCATCTACTATTTCATAATTTGAATTCATTAATACTTGAATGTTTGAAAAGTAATGCCATGCATTTTACAAAACACTACCAACAGATGATAGGATAGCATACCGTAGTCAGATATATTAATATTCCTGCAGTGAATGAGTGTTCAGATTCATCAGAATAAATCAGGACTATAAATGAGTTAAATTAGGTATTGATGCCACAAAATTATATTAGGTCAAGTTCAACACCAAATGAGTTGTGAAAAGTCTTCAGTTTTCAGAGCTACTATTTGTCTAGATTGCCTCTGCTAGCTACTTCTGCTCACAGGGTGCCTGCCCCTGTGTCTTCCTTTAGTACTTACCTGGGACGTGTTTTCTCTTCTGCTGAGCAAATAGAGCATCCCTCTGGGTAAGGGATTTCTTTTTCTTTTCTTTTCTTTTCTTTTCTTTTTTCCTGTACCAGGATTGAACCCAGGACCTTTTGCTTGCAAAGCAGGCACAGTGCCACTGAGCTAAAAGGGATTTGTTTTTTTAAGAGCTTTATTTTTATTCTTAATATTTTTCATAGTACCTGCCATTCTGCTTTTTTAGAGGGTACAAATGAAATGTGTTTTTATTTTTTTGAATGTTATTTATAAATGTCCTTAAAGTGAATAAGAGTGATGAATGAGAGAGTGTAATTTAAGAAAATATGTTATTATCAGTTAAATGAAAATGTAGGGGTGGCCACATTTCACAGAAATACTCTGACAGAGTAATGACTAACAGAGATTCCCTTTACTTTTTCTAGGTTTTGACTAGGTAATGACATAAAAATGAAAACAGAAGCATTGCTATAAGTTTGTTGAAAAAACAATCATTTTTGGAATCCCTTATTCTTCGTTAACAGGGAGAAGTAGGAGATCAAGGAGATATTGGGAAAATTGGCGAAATAGTAAGTTTATTTTATGCTCTTATTTTCACTTTTTAAGTCATCTATAAGTATTTTAGAATCATGTTAACTATTATCTGTTTCTATAATCATGTTAGCAAGAATCAGAATAAATTTTATTCACTACAAATTTAAATTTTTTTTTGTAATGCTTCTATATAGAACCTACTACATTTAAGAGGAATGAGAAAAAACCCAGTCAATTATATGTTCATCCAACATACATTATATTTGTAATCTCAGGAGGATTCTTGTTTCTAATATTTACTATTGAGTTTTAGTTCTGACAACTTCAATATAAATTTGATCTGAGCAATCTTCATTATTAAAAATCTTATAAAGCAAGCTATTTTATACTTTGAAGATAATTTTTCCTAAGATTGGAAAGGTTGGGGTAAATAAAGAGGTAATTCACTGGAAAGTATAGTTTCTTTCTTCAAATGTAGTTTATGTTGCTTAAATTTCCTTGACTGTGCAAGTGCAAGGCTTGTTATATATGTTATATTTGATTCAGGTATAAAATAATTGCATTTTCTACAATGAGGAAATCCAGCAAAAATGTTTTCTTAACAAATAAACTTACACAATATATATAGAGTGGTAGATTGACACAAGTGAATTTATTTATAAGGTGCTAGCTTAACTTAAGGCAAGTGATATATAATTCATTAACATAAATGAGCAAATTCACTGTACCCTATCCTAATGATGATTTAAATAGATAAAAATTTTTACAAAATTGTTTTGTAAGTGTGGGTAATTAAACTATTATTAATCTTTGTTTTATAATGAAAATGTTCTGGTATTCTTATTCTTTCCATTGATTATTAGTAAAAAATAGAGGATGGTTTATGTCTTAACAGATCATTGCTACTCCCAGTAATTCCTGGGTGATATTTCATATTATGAAATTTCATTTAATTCTCAAACAGTTTTAAAAAATATATTTTGTTGTTCCAGCCTTTAAAAAGGGAATTGAATACACAAGAAATAACCACTTCGAAGTTATATAGCTAGTAAATTGCAGGCTAAAGTATAAAGCCAGAGTTTCAAATTGAAAATCCAAGTCTCTACATTATACCATGCTAGAATGTTTTAATATTTGTTGAACAACCAGTTGGTCTAGATATTATAGAGCTAGTTTAAGTATTAGACAAATTATTAAACAAAAGGATCTTTCTTACTTTGAGATCTAAGTATTGAAATAAAGCAATTTTTTTCAATTATTGCTTATGTTGAGTAAAATAAAAATATATAAAATTCCTAAAGAATATTTTGGGTTTTCTGTAATTTCCAACTTTTATATTATCTCATTATAGTTCATCTAGTCCAGAGTTTTGTCAAGAAGAGAATTCTTAGGGCCAGGGATTTGGCTCAGTGATTCCGCCACCTGCCTTGTAAGCACAAGGACCTGAGTTTGATCCCCAGTACCAAAAAGAAGAAGAGAATTCTTAAAGCTGGATATGGTGCACAGGCCTCTAATCCCAGCACTTGGAAAGCTGAAAGTAGAAGGATCACAATTTCAAGCCCAGCCTGGGCACCTTAGTGACTTAGCACAACCCTGCATTAAAATAACAAAATTTAAAAAGCTAGAAATGGAAAGACCCTGGTTTCAATCTCTAAAACCATAAAAGGGAAGAGGGAAGCGGAGAGGAAAGATGAAAAGATAAGATTGCATTTCATGATGTCAATCTTGTAATTAGCTCCTACTTAATCTTTATGATCATTTAATTGCCTTCAGTGGACCCCCTCCAGTTTTTTTCTGGATCTATACTAATTAGAACCAAATTTTTCATACATCATGCCAAGAATAGAAGAGTTATCTATATATTATATCTGCATACATCTTATAGTAATTTTCTTATACAAAGAATTGGTTCATATAAGCATGCCCTGAAGGGGCCTCTAATTTCAAAAGTGCCCTCTTATCTCTTTTATTCTAGTATTCCACTTTTTCTAAATAAATCTATAACTATCCCATTTTAATGAATAATTCTGTGTCTTAAACTGTCTAGGAAAAGATTCTTTGAAAAGCTATAAAGAAAAATAGAATATGCTTTTTTTCGGTATAGGCTGAGACCAGAATCAGGATCAGTACAGATATTCTAAGAGAAGAGCTATTGGTTTAACACAGGGAAGAATATTTTTTGGGGGAGGTGAAAATATTTTAATAAAATTTCTATGCTCACACAGACTCTTTCATAGAGTGATTCCAAACTTCGTCATTAGAACAATGATGCTTATCACTAGTCATGCATTCAGCAGACATTTGCTGATTGTACTGGTCACATTTGAATGTATGATCCTCTTCCTGAAACTTGAACTCCGTGGGGAGTTGACAGACAGTAACTAATCACATGATGTAGCAAGTGTGATGTAGTCTATAACAGAAAGCATAAAAGGCTATGACAAAAGTGCCAGATTCAGGTCAGGAGATGATAAAAGGCTGTTTTGAGGAAATGACATGTGCGTCACAACCATAAAGAATAGCACATATCAGGGAAGAGCGTGGAGGACGAACATTCTGGGAATATACAGTGAAACGTATTTCTCACTTTTGCTACTTACTTTCCTGTGGGAAAATTGCTTCAGTTCTCTAACTTTCTTTTTTCAGCAGGAAAGGGAGGAGAATAATGGTGGAATTTCTTATTAAACACGATAATGCACATAGAGCACTTGGCACAGCACCGGTCACAGAGTAAACACCTGATCTCAGTAGCTGCTGCTGTGCTGGAGGAGGTGGTTTCCATTTTTCCTTTTCTCATATTTCTTCTTTCCCCTTCCTTCCTTTCCCCTACCCTTCCAGCTTCCCCTACTCCTTTAGCCCTTTTCTTCCTATTACACAATATGAATTATACATTTTGACCCTTACTTACTTACACTTTTAGTTTTTCATACCAGAGAAACTACTCACTATTTATACATGTGTGTCCCATTTATTTCACTTAAGTATCTCAGCAATGTGTAACCATTTAGCTATAAATATTTCTAGTTTCTCATTCTTTCTGGATGATATTACTCCATTTTATAGAAAAACCACATCTTCTTTATTCAGTCTCCAGTTGATGGGAGACTGAATTGGGCTGTTTCCAAGTTTTAGCTATTACAAAGTGTGCCACTATAAATATGGGTGCATGTATGTCACTATGATATGACTCTTTTAATTCTTTTTGAAAGAAACCCAGCAGAGGGATAGCTGGGTCACATGGGACCTCTAACCCTAGTTCTTTAAGGTATCTCCATATTGATTTCCACAGTGGTTGCACCAGTCTGCACTCCCACCAGTGGAGAAGGATTCCTTTCTCCCCATGATCCTGCCAGCGTTTGTTACTGGTTGATTTCTTGATAGCAGCCATTCTTTCTGGGGTGAGGTGGAATCTCAGTGTTGTTTTCTCCAATGACCACTGTGATGCTGAACATTTTTTCATATATGTATTTGCTGCTTTTACTTCTTTGCCTGAGAAATGTCTTTTCATTTCAGATGCCCATTTTTGAATTGAGTTTTTATATTTGTGGGGGCCTGATTGTTTTGAGTTCTTTATATATTCTAGATAGTAGACCTTTGTCTCAGGAACAGCTGGTAAAAATTTATTCCCCCATTGTGGGTTGTCTCAGCTCTGCTGGTGGTTTCTCTTGCAGTGCAGGAGCTTTTTAAAAAAATGACATCCCAGTTGTTGCTTCTTTGTGCTAGTTCCCATGCTACTGAAGATTTGTTCATATAGTCTTTCCCTATGCCAGTGTCTTAGAGAGTTCTACCTAACTTATCTTCCAGTAAGTTTAGTGTTTCTGTTTTAATATTTAGATCTTTAAAATGTGATAATGATCTTTATTATGTTTTTTATTGTTAATAACATTGAATACCATGCAGACATTTTCCTATAACAGGAAACTGAAGATATCTTTGGGAAACAATCAACAGTAACTCCTCAGATCGTCAAATGGCTTGTTATTTTAAATATAAAATGTGGATATTTTTTCACAAGGTGTCCTTGATTATATTAAGCTTTGGTTGCCACATTTCTGCTCACTTGAAATGATTCATATAATTATTCTATAATCTGACTACATTGATTTATCTCTTCAAATATAACCCAATTTATTTGATTTTACCTCATTTTTTCATTATCTATTTAGCAAGATTTTTGGAGCAATGTACCACATCCTCCCTGTTTTACTTCCTCCTACTTGGAATGTTAATGCTGAATGATGTGCTAAATGACTTGAACAGATAGAAAGATGAAGATAGGCTACAGATAATCCGCAAAATCAAGCAATCAATTTTCATTGCAAAATCTGTACAATCAAAAACCTTCTGATGGTTGATCCCAAGCTGGATTGTAATCAGTTTGTTCAAAACCAAAGAGAGGTTATGAAATCAGAGAGGAAAAGAAAAAAGAAAAGAATCTATTTATTGAAAATCTACAAATGTTCCTGTTCTCATTCTATAAATGAGGAGACTGAAACTTGTTGAAATTATATAATGTCCAAATTCCTACAGCCAGCAAGCCACAGATCTGGATTTCAAATTCAAGATTTCTATATCCAGTTCCAAGGCTCTCTTCTCTGCATCAAATAATTTTCAATTTGTCCTGCCATTAAATGGAACCTTGAAATACATCCTTGGGGTTAGGAAGTTTTGATTTAATGATTAGGAAGACTTGAAAAATGAACAAAATAAGGGTTTACTCAGTAATATCTGAAGCCAAAATGGGCTATTTAATTTTTAAAATATTGTCAAATGCTATCAGTTTTTAGGAATTATGGAAACAATGTATTTATAATGGAAATGGGAAAGATCTGTAAGGAAAAGAAAAATATTTTAGAAGTGCTCGCCGTAAAATCTCACTTGACATAGTGGTTAGTTTTGCCGCTCTCAAGTAGAATTACCACGCATTTAGTTTGATATTAGTTGATATTAGTTTTACTTTTTTAATGAGTTTCATTTTTTTTTCTTTCACTGAGAGTAAAACACTAGTTTTAGGGGAACCTACTTTAATCATCATAAGAAGCCATATTTCCTCGAGAGAAAAGACAGAAGGTGGAGGGACCATTTCATCAAACAGGAAAAACTAAAGTAAAACTCTTCTAACTGTCCCTAAATAGGTTTCTAGTCTCAGTGCCATTATCTTTAAAAAATATCATCACTCTCCACTGTGTTTAAGCTGTACCTCTATAACACAGATGAAATAAAAATGTAGGAAAATAATACTTATTCCTACTTTATATAACTTACTTTGAATATATCATTAAACTCTCATAAAGACCATGGGAAGTAATAATAATTATTAGGTTTTAGAAAAGTTAAAGAAATTGTCCAGTCAGGTAGTGTAGTAGCAAAGCTGGGACTACAAAAGAGATATTTCTAACTTTTCCATACTATTCTTCATCATTTAACTATAAGCTGAAGATTTCCAACAGGATTCCTAACACATACCTGCTGTCTTACTATTACTACATAAGGTTGCCACATTATAGTTTGAAAAACATTTTTAAATTAATTTTATTGGTACATTTTAGGTATAAAATATAATGACATTCATCACTGGAGATTTGAACTTTTACATACTACATCTTGATTCTTATTTTTTTCCCCATTCCCCTGCCCTACCTTCAACCCCTCCACCCCTCTCTATTTACAAAAACTTTGATTCCATTTTTTAATTTTCTCATATTAATTCCATTCCCTTCTTTCCTTTAGCCTACTCCTCCCACGTCTTCTTCCCCGTAATCAAAATGTGTTACAATTATTATGTCTTAGGATCATGTGTTAGATATTTATCATTTTTTAAACATATAGCCAGCATCATTTACCTGCAGGCCATCCTGCCAATTTTGTGTTAAAGTCACACTATGGTGAGTATATAATACCCACATTTGTTCCTTAGGAGTATTTCTATTGATGAATTATTAATTTTAATTTTATGACTTTGATTATATTAAAAAATGAGTACTTAACAGGAAAGATATTAAAAAATAAAGCATTAAAATTTTTATTTTATTGAATGTTTATTATAAAAAGCATCAAATTTTTCAACATTGACTATTTTTGATGTACACAGTCTAAAAAATAACAACAGAAATAAATTCCTATATGAACTACAATGAAAATACCAGTAGAACTCTACAAGAATAGTCTTTAATTATCACACCTAAGGCAGTTTGAACACATGACAACAGCACATTCCATACACATGGATTGCTTACAATGACAGCACATGTGTTTTGCTTTCTGGCTCTTTTTATAGGATATTGATCTCTCACTGGTCTTGCTGTTTTGTCATGAGGTTATTATATTAAATATTAATAAAGTATTAAATTCTTAACATATATGACACATTTAGAATAGACATCAATTTTCACATCAGCTGTGCACTTGCTTACAAGGTAACATCAGAAATAAATTCCTATATGAAATACAATAAAAATACCAATAGAACTCTACAACAAAAACAACCTTCACTTCAACTGTCACACGCAAGGCAGTCTTCACATGTGACAAATGCATGCTCCATGCACATCTCAAACTGACAGCACATGTGCTCAGCTTTCCTTTCCTGTGAGGCAGGCAATTCTTGTCACCTCTCTTGTCTTCCTCTTTTATCAGGAACTTCTTACTATACTGTACAATATGAACTTAGCAGAAAATAAGATAGCAATAAAATAAAATATCAAATATTTAATGAGTGCTTAGAATAGACATCAACGTCTTCTTTTTTAAAACATTTCTTTATCCATTCATCTATTTTTTAAATATATTTTTATTGGTACTTCTTAGTTATACAATTCAGTTGCATTCATCATTGGGATCTTGTACCTTTATATGACGTATCTTGGTTTGTATTTTTTCCCTATTCCCCTAGTCTCCCTTCCCCACTCTACCCTCCCCTATTTACAAAGACTTTGTTTCCATTTTTTTCCTTTTCGTTATTTTTTCTTTTCTCTTCTTACTTTTCCCCTACCCCTCCCATTTCCCCTACACCTTTAGACGTTCCTATTACACAATATCAATTATAAATTTTGAGCCTTATTTAAACTTTTAGTTTACACCAGAGAAACTATGCAGTATTTAAACGTGTATTAATTTCACTTAAGAGCATGTCCTCAATGTGTATCCACTTAGCTATAAATGTCTCTAGTTTTTTTTTTCTCATTGAATTTATTGGTACATTTTAGGTATACAGTACAGTTACATGAATGACTGTAATTTCTCATTCTTTATGGCTGAGTAGTATTCCATTTTATACAAAAACCACATCTTCTTTATTCAGTCTCCAATGGATGGGCAAATGAGCTGTTTACAAGTTTTAGCTATTACAAACAGTGCCGCTATAAACATGGGTGTGCATATATCACTGTGATATAATTCTTTTGGAAAGATACTCAGCAGAGAGATGGCTGGGTCAAATGGGACCTCTAATCCTAGTTCTCTGAGGTGTCTCCATATTGATTTCCACAGTGGTTGCACCAGTCCGCACTCCCACCAACAATGGAGAAGGGTTCCTTTCTCCCCACAACACCGCCAACATTTGTTATTGGTCAGTTTTCTGATAGCCGCCATTCTTTCTGGAGTGAGGTGGAATCTCAGTGTTGATTTCATCTGCATCTCTCCAATGACCACTGTGATGTTGAACATTTCTTCATATATTTATTTGCTGCTTTTACTTCTTTGCCTGAGGAATGCCTGTTCATTTCAGATGCCCATTTTTAATTGTCTTTATATTTTGGGGGCCTGATTGTTTTGAGTTTTTTATATATTCTAGATAGTAGAACTTTGTCTTAGGAACAACTGGTAAAAGTTTTTCCCCATACTGTAGGTTGTCTCTTAGCTCTATTGGTGGTTTCTCTTGCAGTTCAGAACTTTATAAAAAGATGAGATCCCAGTTGTTGATTCTTTGTGCTACTCACCGTGCTACTGAAGATTTGTTCATAAAGTCTTTTCCTATGCCAATGACTATAAGAGTTCTACCTAGCTTATCTTCCAACAAGTTTAGTGTTTCTGTTTTAATATTTAGATCTTTAATCCACTTGGATTTTAGTTTAGTTCATGGTGAAAGGTAAGGGTCTAGTTTTAATATCTGGCAAGTTGAAATCCAGTTTTTCCGACACCATTTATTAAAGAGGCTATCTTTCCTCCAGCAAGTATAGTTGGCTCCTTTGTCAAAGATGAGGTAGCTGAATATACCTGGAGTTGCTTCTGCATCTTCTAATCTATTACACTGATCCTCAGCTCTATTTCTTTGCCAGTACCAGGCTGTTTTTATCACAGTAACTTTGTAGTATAGTTTCAAGTTGGGGACTTTAATGCCTCCTGCCATGACTCTGTTGCCTAGAATGGCTTTTGCTATTCTAGGTTTCTTCTGGTTCCAAATGAATCTTTGAATTATTTTCTCATCCTGTGAAATACACTGTTGGAATTTCAGCTGTGATTTACTGAAACTGTGTAGCAGTTTTGGAAGTATGGCCACTTTTACTATGTTGATTCTTCCTACCCAGCAACAAGGGATGTTCCATTTTCTTATATCCTCTTTGATCTCTTTTTTCAGAGTGTTGTAGTTCTTAGTGTAGAGGTTTTTTGCTTCCTTTGTTAGATTGATTCCTGGTTTCATTTTTTGGGATGCTATTGTGAAAGGGATTGTTTACCTAATTTTCTCACAATGAGTCTGTTATTTTTGCACAAGAAGGCTATTGCTTTTTGAGTGTTTACATTGTATCCAACTACTCCACTGAATCTGTCAATTAAGTCTAGAAATGTTTTGGCAGAGTTTTGTTGGTCTTCTATGTAGAGTATCATATCGTCATCAAAAAATGATAGTTTATCTTCTTCCTTCCCTGTCTTTATTGCTTTTATTTTGTTCTCTTGTGTAATTACTGTGGCTAATGTTTCCAAAACTATATCGAATAGGAGTGGTGATAGGGGACATCCTTGTCTTGTTCCTCATTTAGTGTGAAGGTTTCCAGTTTTTACCAGTTAGTATGATGTTCACTGTTGGCTTTTCATAGATAGCTTTTATCAAGTTGAGATAAAGACCATCTATTCCAATTTTCTGCAGTTTTTTTTTTATCATGAATGGGTGCTGAATTTTGTCCAGTGTTGTTTCTGCATCTATTAAGATGATCATATGGTTTTTATCTTTGACTCTGTTAATATAATGTATTATATTTATTGATTTATTCATGTTGAACCATCCTTGCATCCCTGGGATAAATCCTACTTGGTCAGGGTGTATGATGGTCTTGATGACCCTCTATATTCTGTTTGCCAGTATTGAGGATTTTTGCATCTATGTTCATTAGGGTGATTGACCTGTTGTTCTCTTTTTGGGTTAGGTCTTTCCCTGGTTTTGGAATCAAAGTAACACTTGCTTTCAGACATCAACATTTTCACATCAGCAGTTTACTTGCTTACAAAATCTAAAAGATAATATCAGAAATAAAAACCTATGGGAACTACAATATAAATATAAACCAAAGTCTACTGTAGCAATAACCTTTGCTTCAGTGTCAAACCTAAGGTCATCTTCACACATGAAACCTGCATGTTCCATATACAAGTATGGCTTACACTGACAGCATGTATGCTTTGTTTTCCTGTCCTTTTTTGTAGGGCACAGTTCACATCTTTTTGGTTTTCCTGTCATCATCGTAGGTCATCATGATGCTAACCCTGCCTATTCACCTGTCAGCTCACCAGTGCGATCTACAATGTTTTTGTGTAGCTCCCTCGGCCAAAACATATTATTTTTCCTCTGCTGTAAATGATTTCTTATGAGTTCCAGTCCCAGTTCTCTTAAGAAAATTTCTCCATGGTATTTTGTACTTGTTATTTTCTTTGTAAACTACCAAACTATTTATGCCACATATATTTAGGATCAAGTAAAACACAACCATTGGCCAATGCTTTGTGTTTCAAGTGGCATAATAGTTGCCATATAACTCATCAACTACATCTATTCTGCTTTTGTTTATGTTGTAGATAGTTACCATCTCAGGTTTCCCTATCAGTATTTCCATCATGGTGCAATGTTGACATCAGCAGTACCACTTTGTTTTTCTTGGCCATATACAAGGCCAATTTCATATCTTTCTGAAATCCGAAGATTATACTATACAATTCTCTGTTTTGAAATTGGACCATATCATTTGGAATTTCTGCTTTGTTCCTGTGTATAGTTCCTACATTGGTGAACTTGTGCTTTGTTAGCAAAAGTAACATTAATCAGAAATGGATGATCCAACTGTCAAACGTTACATTCTGATTAATTTGAGAGATGAGAGCAACAAGTCTGTTCACATCATTTGGTTTATTACTATATGAATAAGGACCTGGTGGCTGAGTTCTAGGATAAATTCTAAATTGAAAATATAGTATATCTTTTCATCTACAAGGGCATAAATTTCTATAGTTTTTTTGTTTGTTTGTTTGTTTGTTTGTTGGTACCAGGGATTGAACTTGGGTCCTTGCCCTTGTGAGGCAGGCGGTGGAACCACTGAGCTAAATCCCTGACCCTCTGTGCAGTATTTTGAAGGCTCCTTTGGTATATATTGCCTAAAGGTAGAGCAACCATGAAATACTGCAAGAAGTTCATCAATAGTCCTGTATTCATGTGGTGTGTAAATAACTTGACAATTACCCACAAATCTCTCAAAGAATGGATAGTAGCAAAATTATCAGTTATTTTTCTTTTTTGGAGGGTGGTTTTTATCATCAAGCCTCAGGCAATTTTGAAGGAAACCAAATCTTAGTGTCATTGTTATTTTACAAACCTCATGATCATGTCATACGCTTTTCCATAGGTCTTTTACATACCTGAGATTACTATAAGAAAGCCCTGCTAAGTACAGCAGACCTATGAATGCTTTCAGTTCAGCTAGTGAGGTGTAATGATAAATACATTTTTGAGTATGGCTATCTGTGCATACAGAACATTTTTCTTGTATTTCAGCGTGTGCATATTTGTAACATCTCATCTGTTACAAACAATTTCCAATACTGCATAGCAGTGCTAGTATTCCATGCAGTAGGTTTCACCCCTACCAAGATCCTCATTATCATTTTGGACCCAGTTCTCAAAATGCATCATTCCATTTGGTTACATGACCATTTCATACCATTTTGATTAGTCAGATATGCATTCGCATTACTGTTTTCTTCATCATCTGAATCAAGGAGGTATTTCCCATGTCTGAATTGGTTGATTCTTGCTTTATTTCACTGTCACAGGAACTTTGGCTCACATGGCCAACATTAAAATTACTATAATCTTAATTATCCATAAATGACTCACCTCATGATTCTCTTCAGACCTCCTGCAAAACTGGAAACATTGTACTACATTGAGCTATTTCTACTAGAAGAATCAAAAGGCAACTGTTTGTAAGAATGATGTGGGTACATTTTACTCCCCTTGATGATAAAGGGAACACATGCAAAAACTGTTACATGGAGTGCTGTGTGGGTAAAAATCCTGGTTTGACATTTTTGTATTTGTGCACACACCTTGAAGTTAGTTGTACTAAGTGGGAGAACACAAAGATTGCTTTCTGCATCCCCCAGGCATACACCCAGCTATTATTATGCTAATGTACAAATTTACCATAGAAAAGTGTGGAATAGATTTTGTGACCCAATGTTATGCCCTAAAAGAGCCATAGTGATTATTTTCTTTAGATTGCTATGTCTGCAAAAGTGTAGAAAATTCAAAAGGAGTTTGAATAAGTGGCCTTAAAAGGGACGATACAGAAAGTGTGTGCAAGTATCAGTGGATATGAACAGAGGCGATGTATAACATTACAATTCCAGGTAAACTGCAAAGAAGTGAGTTTTTTTTCATTAAATTTATTGGTACTTTTTAGGTCTACAGTACAGTTACATTCATCATCGGGATCTTGTACCTTTACATGATGTATCTTGGTTCTTATTTTTCCCCCTACCCCTGCCTTCATTCCCTCTACTCTTCCCTATTTACAAAGACTTTGTTTCCATTTTTTCCTTTTTTCATATTTTTTCCTTTCCCTTCTTTCCTTTCCCCTACTTCTCCCACTTCCCCTACTCCTTTAGCCCTTTTCTTCCTATTTCACATTATCAAATACACAATTTGAACTTTATTTACACTTTTAGTTTTTCACACCAGAGAAGCTATTTGGTATTTACACACGTGTATCCTATTTATTTCACTTAAGACCTCTAGACTTAATTGATAAATTCAAAGTAGCTGGATACAAGGTCAACACTCAAAAATCAATAGCCTTGTACACAAATAACAGACTCACTGAGAGAGCAATTAGGGAAATAATTCCTTTCACAATAGCATCCAAAAAATGAAACATCAATGACTCAGTCTAATGAAGGAAGCAACAGACCTTTACATTGAAAACTAAAGCACTCTGAAAAAAAGAGATCATAGAGGATATAAGAAAATGGAAAGACATCCCTTGCTTCAGTGTAGAAAGATGAACATAGTGAAAATAGCCATACTTTCAAAACTGCTGTACAGATTCAGTGCAATCCTGATTAAAATTCCAACAGTATATTAGAATGAAAAAAAAATACAAAAATTCCATTTGGAACCAGAAGAAACCTAGAATAGCAAAAGCCATTCTAGGCATCAGAGTCATGACAGGGGGTATTACAATCCCCAATTTGAAACTACACTACAAAGCCACTATGCTAAAAACAGCATGGTACTGGCAAGGAAACAGACCCAAGGATCAGTGGAATAGATTAAAAGATACAGAAACAACTCCAGATAAACTCAGCTACCTCATCTTTGACAAAGGAGCCAACCATCCTCGCTGGAGGAAAGATAGCCTCTTCAATGAATTGTGTTGGAAAGAAGTGAGTTTTAAAGGACAGTCCTACTAAGTCACCATTCTCTGATAACTAGATATGGAAAACCCCAAAGTGTACTTTTGCTTTATAAGTGAGTTGCCAATAGTTTTCTAATTGCAAACAAATGGAATTTATCTTAGAAAATGAAATCATCAAATTTCACATATATGAGGTACTTAACAAAGGTATAAAGATTTCTAGGTCCTTTGGGCTATTAGATATACTATCTTGTATTTCTAACAGTTGTGGCATCTCTTTTTAAACAGCAAAGTGAATTACTAGAAAAATAACAAATTACTGTATTAGCTGTGACCCTATAGTACTTTTTTTTTCTACAGCTATAAACGTTAAATAGTAGCTGGGAGTGATGGTATAAGCCTGTGATCCCAGCACTTTGGAAGGCTGAGGCAGGAGGATCACAAGTTCTAGCTCAGCCTGGGTAACAAATATAACAAGACCCTGTCTCAAAATAAAAAGAAGTGTTGGGGATAAAACTTAGTGCACAGTCACTGGGTTCAATCCCTATACTGATAAAAAAGAAAGAAAAGAAAAGAAAAGAAAAGAAAAGAAAAGAAAAGAAAAGAAAAGAAAAGAAGTGAAAGGGCATAAAAGACTAAGAAAATTCTTCATATGACAAAATCAAAAGAACTTTCAAAGTAACAAGAGGTAAATTCATATTAAATTATACATTAGTGCTTAGTAAAGAGAAAGAAAAAACTGAAAAAATTTACATGATTATAATATAAATGCAAAAAGACAATTTATATCCAGAGGTAAATAAGTGATACTCATGATTCTGTGCTATAAGATAGAAACACAGAAGTGATTGAAAGCCAAGGACACCTTGTACATATAAAGCTTTATATGTATCATTTTATATTCAGTTTATTATTTGTTTTTATCCTTACTAAATATATACTATTACTATAATGATTAAAATGTAAAATATTTCATGAAAAGGAATAAGATCTAGCATCCCCATAATGATATAGGAAATAAGATATTTATCATATATGCCTTCTTAAAAAGTTATAAGTAATAGTCAAATAATTTTTTAGGGAAAGACAGCAAGATTGTAGAATAGGAATCCCCATCTGTCATTCCCATACAGAAACATCAATTTGAAAGACTATCCACTCACACAAATACTTTCACAAGAGGAAAACTATTTTATTTGCTATTCCTACTTCTTTGTCTGAGAAATGTCTATTTATTTCAGTTGCCCATTTTTTTGTATTGGGTCTTTAAATTTGGAGGGGGGTATGATTTTTTAAAGTTCTTTATATATTCTAGATAGTAGACCTTTATCTGAGGAACAGCTGGTAAAAATTTTCTCCTACATTGTGGAAAATGTTCAACATCACTGGTCATTCAAGAGATTCCACCTCACCCCAGAAAGAATGGCTGCTATTATGAAATCAACCAATAACAAATGCTGGCAGGGCTGTGGGGAAAAAGGAACCCTGCTCTACTGCTGGTGGGAGTGCAGACTGATGCAACCACTGTAGAAATCAGTATGGAGATAACTAAGACAACTAGGATTAAAGGTCCCATTTGACCCAGGTATTCCTCTGCTGGGTGTCTTCCCAAAAGAATTAAAAGAATCACACCACAATGACATATGTGTACCCATGTTCATAGAGGCACAGTTTGTAATGGCTAAAACTTGGAAACAGCCTAATTGCCCATCAACTGGAGACTAGATAAAGTGTGTGTGTGTGTGTGTGTGTGTGTGTGTGTGTGTGTGTTTTATAAAATGGAGTACTTCTACTCAGTCATAAAGAATGAGAAATTAGGGAGGGCAGAGGTAAGGGGAAAAAATGAGAATCAAGACTTGCCATGTAAAGGTACATGATCCCAACAATGAATGTAACTGTACTGTATCCCTAAAATGTACCAATAAACTCAATAAAATTAAAAAAAAAATTAAAAAAGAATGAGAAATTAGAGACATTTATAGCTAAATGGTTGCACATTGAGGCCATACTCTTAAGTTAAATAAATAGGACATACAAGTGTATAAATACTGAACAGTTTCTCTGGTGTGAGAAACTGAAAGTGCAAATAAGGATCAAAATGTATAATAGATAATGTGAAATATGAAGAAAATGTGCTAAAGGGAAGGGGAGAGGTAGGGAAAAGGAAAGAAGGGAATGGAATCAACATAAGAAAATGAAAATGGAAGCACTCTTTGTAAATAGAGAGGTATGGAGGGGCTGAGGTAGGGCAGGGGAATGCGGGGAAATAAGAATCAAGATACAGTATATAAAGTTACAAATCTCCACTTGTGAATGTCATTATATTGTATACCTAAAATGTACCAATAAAATTAACTTTAAAAAAAAGAAAACTAGGTGACAGAACTTGGTATTTTTTTCATAGCATAGTAATGAGAATAAATGCATTGAAGAGGGTAAGAAGATAGTTTTACGTTATTCATAGCATTTCTCTCCAAACCTCAGGCAGCACAGTGTGAAAAGAGATAGTCTAATAAGGAAAAGAGAGAGGAAATAAGTACAGCCTTTGCTTTGAATCCCAATACCAAACCTGCACCTAAGCAGACTTCTGTGGCCTCTAACTCCAGGCTGGTACCTGTGGCTGAGCCTCCACACTTGCCCTAGCAGTAAGTAGTAACCTATAATTCTGCAAGGCTGATGCAACCCACAGTCTGTGGCCTTAGGCTCTAGAGAAACTCTAGGGGCAAGCAGACCTCAGCAACCAGCCAGCTTTTTGTATACTCCCTGGCAATGTACTAGCCTCAGCTGTCATTTACTTCAGCCTGGTACTATGCCAGTCACAGTAACCCTAGCTTTAGGGGCCACACAGCGTATTAAAAAGAAAATTGTGGTAACGTTAAAAATATAGAATATGGGATGAGGCGTGAAGTAAAAATATACAGGGTTGTTTTGTTTATAAAAATGTTTAAATTTTTTAAAATTATTTACACATCAATAAAAATGGCAAACATTTCTAAAAATGTTTTTATGCTCAGGATATGTACAATGAAGAATATATTGTTCCTTCCTAAGGGAAGATAAAGGATGGACTGATGATGGTAGGCATCAGCTTACAGGTGATGTTTTGGGCCACCTGTTTATACTACCACTCCTACAGAAGGTGATGGCTCAATTTTGATCTGAGGATAGCTAGTGAAAAAAAAATTTGGTTTGAAATTTTAAAATATTGAAGACCTATATAACCAATATACCGAATTTTGATACTTAAGGATTACAAACATTATAGACCAGGAATTGGCAAACTTGTCTGAAAAAAGCCAGGCAGTATATATTTTAGACTTTCAGGCTACATGGTCTCTGTCAGAACTACTCAGCTATGCTGTGGTAGGATGAAAGCAGCCGTAGACAATACATAAATGAATGAGCCTAGCTCTGATCCCAGTGAAATTTTATTTATGAAAATATATAACTGGAAGGATTTAGCTTGCAGACTATAGTTTGTCTTTTCCTGTTCTAGAAAGTTGTACTTTATTTGGGACGTGCCTGTTTTTATTGAGTCTCCTGTATGTGCTTCATTAGCCTTTTATTGTTAACAAAAAGAACTATACACGAATGTGATTTCTTCAAATCTTACTTTCAAATCAGAAAACATTCAGATTAGCAAGCAGATTGTGCTGCCACCATTCACTGATTTTGCATACTGATTTGCCTTTATATGGATACCACATGTGTATCCAGAGTACTCTATTGGAATTTTTCATTATTCCTAACAAACAGTTAATCTTACCAGGAAATATTTTTGAGAACAATGAAACTGCTCTTTGTCTATGTTACTAAAAACATTTCTATGGACCTTAGACATATTTTATAAGTCTTTAAGGATCAAAGCATTTCCACATAGTTTCAGTGCATTTTGCTTTGTTTATTTTGAAAAGGTTGTCAGGGAATGATGTATAATTTTATATTTCCTATTAGGGTGAAATATTTTTCTTTTGCTCTTTGCCCTTTGTTTACAAAATGACTCTTCTTTAATGTTTTACTAAGCAGTCTAATAGGAACTGCCACAGCATTTTTTGGTCCCAAAATATATTAACACTCCTCCTTCGGCTGTAGGAAAAATAAGTGAAATCTGGATTTCTTTTTAACCATAAACATAGTCCCCCTTGTGTGGTATAGAAAACTTAATACATCTACAGTAGAACCTTTTCATATTTAGATACAAATGGAAAGACAGTAGTAGCTGAGAAACAAGGTGTAGATATTAGATTTTTTCTGATAACAAATCTTGGAAAACTCTATGTTACCCCTCTATGTCATTAATGCCTTGAGAAGTGAAATCAGTTTGCTGTCATTAAAATCAAGAAAGATCTAGATGATACAGCCTCCTCCAAAAACAATGCAAGAGTATGGGACACAGTAAATAATAAGTGGGGATACAAGGCGGTTAAAGCTTTAAGAATATAGATTGTGAGAACTTTTTACCCTGACTTATAAGAACTTCCACAGTATATCGCTTACCTCTCTATGCAATTGCTATTTTCCATACCTCCTTAACTTCTTCCCTATGAGCTGGCATATCAGGCCACTTAGTATTAATTAAACATAACCTAACCATTTATTTATGTCTTTGTCATAAGCTGTTTTTACCACCTCTAAAAATCTTTACTTTCACACTCCCATTACCTGCCAAGCATCAATTTTCAAGACTTATCTCAAATCACCTGCTCAATAAAGAACTCTTTTGTAGTCTCCCTGCGCAATTCAATGCAGTTTCTTCCTTTGAGCCCTTCAGCATTTTATTTATATCATTATCGTCCTTAGCATATTGTGCTTTATATCACAGTTACTTATTTTTCTTTTTTAAGACAGTCTTACTGTGTGGCCCAGGCTGACCTCATATTTGAGTTCCTCTCTCTTCAGTCTCCCAAGCAGCTCAGATTACTGCCTCTCATTTACTTTTTTACTTGAACTATCTCTACCGAAAACTCTCCCACTGCAATAAGTTGTACATTTAAAGTGTGTCTTGAATGGAGATAAGAGATGAAGGACATTTGCTAATACATTTGACACTGAGAATAAATTTAAAGTTGCTTTAATGTGGTTAAGTTTGACAACATGGCAGATGCTTGTGAGGCAGCTGGAATGTGGAAAGGCATTTCAGAGGAAACAAGAGCATGAGAACAAAACATGGAAGCCTGAAAGGATCTGACATGCTCACATAACTGTTGGAAGCAGTTCAGATGGGCAAAAAATAAATAAATAAAAAGCTAAAGCACAATGGACCATAGCTTTCCTGGCTCCCACTACTTACCTACTTCCTGGCTCACAAATACCTATTTTTCTCCCACATGTCATCTTGAGTATCAATTCTGTATTTTATAAGTGATATTCTATATGTTATTGTATTCTGTATCTGTATCTGATACATAGAAGTCCACTATTTAGTACCCTGATTTATTATATATCTTTCCTCTATTAGATGTGAAGTCTTTTGAAGACCAGGGTTTGCAAAGAAAAAACTAAATCATGAAATGTAGCTTCTGTTTAAGAAACCAATAACAGATCCAAAATCTAAAAACTTCCTTGATCTACAATTTTCCATAAAGTTAAAAGCTGTGATTTCACCTCTCCTCCAAATCCGGTCCGTCTCCTTTCAGAATTTTCTGTAATTAGCTCACTTCTACAGTGACTGAGTGTTGAAAGCTCAGCATTTTCTATAGATTCCTCTCGTCCATTGCACTTATTTTAATGAATTACTTTCACAGTTGTAAGTTCTCACTTGTAATATGTTTTGTATTTCTCTCTCTCTCTTTCTCTTTTTTTTGTTTTTTTTTTTTTTTGTTTTTTTTTTTGGTACGCGGGATCAAACTCAGGACCTTGCGCTTACAAGGCAGGCTGCAGAACCACTGAGCTAATTGCCCGGCCCCTGTATCCATTCTTAACAACATTAATCACTGGCTTTTGAGAATCACAGTATTCAACAGATATTTGGTTTGCTTTTTTTTTTTTTTTTAGCATCGGGGATTGAACTCAGGACCTTATGGTCAAAAAGGAGGCAGGTGCTGTGTCACTGAGCTAAATCCCTGGCCCTCCATAGATATTTATTAGATACCATTTATTTGTCAGACTAGATGCTACAGACAAAAGGTTAAAAAAAGTTTTTTCTTTTCATGTGTTAATTGGGAAACAGGTGAAAAACAGTTAGGATACAATATTGTATGACTATAAGAAAAGATACAGTATTCTGTGTGAGGGAAACAGAAGATTCTGATGAGGAGTTAGCACTTGAGCTGTCCCTTGAATAATGTGGAGCAGTTTTCCTAAATATGATCAAAGCCTTAGGCAGAATTCTATATATAGGAGGAAGGTTGAGAATCAAGAAGGGACCACCGTATACTGAATTGCTATTAGTTGTGTAGCACTGGGTCAAACAGGAGAAAGGATCCTGTGGGAAAGGAAAGGAGAGAGAAATATAGTCTGTGCATGTAAACAGTGATAAAATAATGAACATCCCTGTATAAATACCATTCACAGTTATTCATATTTCATTCTGTAGGCAGTAAGAAGATGTTGAACTCACAGAATGCTGTAAAACAAGTTTGTTGTAAAACAGTCATACAAACCACTTGGAAATACCATGATGGCTGCAAGATAGGGATGAACTGGAGATAGAGATAAATTTCAAAGTTATTGCAATATATTAGAGGGGGTGAAGGGAGGGCAGGGGTATGGGGAAAAATTAAGAACCAAGATCTGCCATGTAAAGGTACAAGATCGCAGTGATGAATGTAACTGTACAGTATACTTTAAAAAGTACCAATAAACTCCATAAGATTAAAAAAACTTATATGGTAGATAGCTCCTCAGTGAAAGGGAATCATAATAGTAACAGTTTTAATGCCTTAAAATATCCAAGCAAGCTTCATGAAAATCTTAAGGCTTAAATTAGCCTCTAAATGATAAAAAGAGATTTCAGATGCCCATCTTTGGATTGGTTCTTTAAATTTTGGAGGCCTGATTTTTTAAAGTTCTTTATATATATTCTAGATAGTAGGCCTTTGTCTAAGGAACACCTGGTAAAAATGCACAATAGATAATGTGAAATAGAAAAGGGGAAAGGGAAGTGGAAAGAACAGGGGAAAGGAAAGAAGGGAATGGAGTTAACATGAGAAACTGAAAACATGGAAACAAAGTCTTTGTAAATACAGAGGGGTTCAGGGGTTGGAGGGAGGGCAAGAGAATGGGGAAAAAATAAGAACCAAGATAGATTACGTAAAGGTACAAATCTCCAATGATGAATTATATTGTACACCTAAAATGTACCAATAAAATTAATTTTAAATATTTAAAAAATAAAAAGATTGATATTTTCATGGAGAGATATGTCAAACTTCACAGAGAAATAGATACCTTAGCATTACAAAAAAGTGATGGAGGGAATAAACTATTATGAAAATATCAATTTAAAAAGAAATACAATGGCCTGTGAGGGAACCACAGTGGAATAAATTCTGATGGCAGAAATTTAAACTCACATAACTTCACATTTCCTGCCATCAGAAAATGCTATAGAGTGCCATATTCTATAAAACTTCTGGGATGGAGAAAAGTTTGGTACAAATATGCATAGATTCCCTTACAGAGCAACAAGAAGATTTTGTGCCAACAGCCCCTTGGATTCCCTATAATGTGAAAATTCCAGTATAGCTGTATGTCAGTATTGCCAAGGGCATTACTCATAGGCAAGATGATAACAGGGGTCATCAAATCCATTCTCTGCTTTTAGAAGTGGGATAATAAAGCTAAAATTGGTTTGATGATTTGCTGCAGAATGAAAGGTCTAAAATGGAGCACCAGTCTTTAGTAATCCAACATGCAATGCTGTTATTTTCCTTATTCTTAGGTAGAGAGATGTTGGGTGAAACTGAGAATGTTGGGAGGTTTTAGCCAGTAGATTTTGTTACACTAATTTTGTCTTTAGACAGAATGCACAAAAATTACAGTTCCTATACGGTCTGCATGAAAGAAATACAGAATGTAACACTTTATATGTAAAAATATATTGTGTGCTTATAATCATATACTCTCTATGAACAAGTCTGCTATTTGTTAGAGACTTAGGATAACTGCATTTAAAATTTTTTGCAACCCAAGTGTTACCACAGGAGGATTTCTCTTCTCGTCCAATTTACTTTTATTTTTTAATACCTGAATTCCAGCCAAGATAGGTTTTAGCCTATATTGATATTCATATTATCACCTTTGATTTATTACCAAGAGACTCATTCAAAAGGCCAACTATGTGAACAACATTAGCAGGCAAATTTAGTGAAGGGAATACAGCAGAAGTTACCTTTCCATTCTTGAGTTTCCCATAACATAAGTGTGAGTGAAAGCATCTGTTGAGTGGACATTCCAGGCATAGCCTCTTGATCACTGCCAGACTTTCCTGGGGCAAAGTTTCATTCTGAACTTTCATTCCATGACTGCATGTTTGAGCTACAAGAACTAGAGAACTGTCAGAGGCTGAAATTTCTATGTGGATATCAAGCAGACCATTCAGTTATATCTTATAGGAAAACTTATGTATTTAAATGTCAAGGGCCTGAAGTGGCGAAACTGTAACCTCAAAGTAGATTGTCCAATCAGGAACCTCTAAAATAACAGTGTTTGTCTACATTCTAAATTTAACTGAAGTATAAAACGTCATATATTACTTAACGAGCCCAGCATTATGTGCTCAAATATGTTTGTTAATAAATATATTTCTTTTATGATAATTTTATACTTTTTAAAGTTTTAATGAATACAGGATTACTATACTACTGTTCTTCCTCCCCCCCCACCTTTTTTTTTGAGACAGGGTCTCACTATGTAGTTGAGACTGACCTGGAACTCACTATGTAGCCCAGGCTGGTCTTGAACTCACAGTGATCCTCCTGCCTCAGCCTCCCTAGTGCTGGGATTATAGGCATGTGCCACCACATCCAGTTTATACTATTGTTTTTTCTTCAATTGTTAACCAGTATTTGTAGTTTACCTTCCTGTTTTGAAAACTTAAATTATTAAGACAAATTGTACAGATTCTTAGTTTCAAGACTAACCCAGTGATTGCATAATCATTATTTTTATACACTTATATGACTATTTCATGAAATATTGAAGACTTTGCATCTCATGTTAAATACTGCATATGACTTAGCATAATAATTATGCTGCATTGTTTCTTTGCTTGGCTTATTTGAATTGCTGAGGCATTAAGTACTGGTGTAGTAAAATTCTCTAAGTATATAAAAAAAAGCACATCTTACATAAAGGAGAAAAAGTAGACTGAAAGCAAATTTTTGCAAAGTAAGCCAAATAGCCCAGAAATCAAATTATAATAAGCTATAATTTTTATTGCCAAAGGGTCTTCAGTTTTTGGTAAGCTATAAAAACTTCCATTCCTAACCAATCATCAGGAAAAAAGATGTAACACTTAATACAAAGGATATGGGGTGAGTACCTCACTCTAGATTGATCTCACAGTCTTCCTCAAGTTGAATGTGGGATACACCCCATGTGTTATTTTCTTATACTTTGGACCTAGAAGGCAATCTTCAGAAACCACATATATACAATTAATAGTTTCATTCTTTAAAAGAAGACAAAAGTAGTAGTCTTTACTAGGTTTAGTGTGTGTACTTTAAGTGCCACATTTCTAGGTTTGACATGTTGTGTCCACAAAACAAAAAAATGCTGAATACAAGTAGAAATTTCTCATATTTTCTCTGGGACTTCAGATAT
This sequence comes from Fukomys damarensis, assembly GCF_012274545.1. NCBI lineage: Eukaryota > Metazoa > Chordata > Mammalia > Rodentia > Bathyergidae > Fukomys > Fukomys damarensis. The sequence continues at coordinate 19,418,281 of NW_022900945.1, read as the reverse complement.
TGGTTAAAAGGGGAATCTTCCTTTGTTTGTTAATCCATGCATATTTTGTGATAGTAGTTTCTAATGTTTTCAAAGATGAAGATCATTTTCTAGAACAAGAAGTAACTATATTTTAATGTATTTGGTCTACTCTTAGTATCTGCAGATGGACACAGTGACACTTTGCAATGTGTAATGGCCATTAGTAAACTGAGGCCCTCACATAGGGAAAAACTATGGGAAGATTTTCCAGAAGCAAACTATTAAGATGGAATTTTACAACAGGGCATTATTAGAAAACAACAATTATGCAAAGAAGGAAGAAGCAGGATTGGGTAGAGGAAGAACTCAAACTACACAATGTTATATAACAGGCACTGAATCCTTTGCAAACCACTTATGTGATTTCATGCTGGAAATAGTACCTGGAATTTTATATTTTACCTCGGTCATTGTATATGGGCCAACCTGGGAAGGGTGTGCCCTTGTTCAAGAAAGCTCTCTGATTCCAAGGCAAATGATACAGAGAGGATCTGAGTAGCCCATCTCGGTTCACCACAGTCTATGTCTTGTGCTGCCTTGATCCATTTCTTTATATCATTTCAGGGCGATGCTTTTCAAGGATTCTAGTGACTCCTAGTATTGAAGCTCATTTTAGGGCTCCAAATGATAGTAATATTCCCTTTCTTTCTGATGATCAGGATAAATTAACTGTACCACGATGGTGACTCTTTTCCATGCCTGCTGGTGTCTGGACATGGGATTTTAAGTACTCATGAGGCAGAATTCAGTAAGACTCTTACTGCATCAGCTAGTGAAAATGTGCCCTTTCTGTGGACCAGGCTTCTTTGCCTACAGAGCTCACATTTTATGCGGATAGAAAGTGCAGAGTTCTCAACGCTGAGATTCTGGGAGTGATAGTAATGAGAAGTAATCTGTTTCTACCTCTAGGTTTCAAGACTTAGCAGTGTTTCCAAGCCATTCCAATATGCTCCACTAGGTTGGACATTTCTCACTTTGATGTGATACGGCAATTACATCTCATGGTCATGGGTCTTTTTTACTTTCCTTGTTGCAATAAATTCAGTGGACTGAGAATATTTGGGAAATTTTACATGACAGAGTAGAAATTTTACAAGTTCTTAAATGCTTCTTCTAATAGAGGCCAGAGTAAAGGAAAGGAAACCGCTTCCACAGTATGTACCTTTTCAGTGAGAATAAATCTTTGGCTTTTCCATGATGAACTTATTCCCACATGTCTGGTGCGCTCTGTGAAGAATGGCACCATATTGTAAGCTCAGATATTCAAATGCAGCAGTAGTTCACTAGCCGTGTTAAATGGGAAGTGATGATGACTGGCCCATGCATGCATTCTGTCTCTCCCACTGTGCCCATTTCATACATATGTCCGTCATCTACTGCTGAGGTGACTAATGACAAAAGTTACTGATGTCAGCTTTCTGAGTCATTCTGTCTGGCTCTATGTACCCTTCCATGTTTGGCCATCTCTGGTAGGCACTGACGTGTGATACAACATTTTTTGTGCCTTGTGACCATTCCCATATGCCTCTTTTTCAAATGTTCTTGGCCTCATTCTTACAGTAAGTCTTTTCGGGTGCCTAACCAACCAGCCAGGATACTGACAAATGCCCATTCTACACATATTCTAAACTTAATCCCCTCTTTTTCCTTTGAAGTGAATGATCTGTTGCATTGCCTGAAACTCAGCCCTGTAGGAATATGTTCCTTTTAATGCCTTTTAAGACACTGTTGAGTGAATCTACAGAGTACTTGCTAGGCATTTTCAGTCTATACCTACATACTAAGCCTACCCATCCACATACCAGATTCTGGCATTTCTCTTCTCTGTCAGAGAATCGAAAAAGATCCCCCAGATTATAAAGATGTCACCTGAAGAAGAGGTGCTAGCTGGGATCCAGACCACTTATTCAGGCAATTTGTTTATGCCTCTGTCTGATTCTGTTCAATTCCAAATTGCCTCGAGCCACTTGACCTTATGACTTGATTAGTCTGAGAGAACTCAGTTTATCATCAATAGATTCAGATGTATTTTCATTTGCTATCCCATGGTCAGGTTCTCATTCTTTATCAGAGCCTAGTGATAAACCAGAATGTGCTTTTCAACTATAAATAAAGACAAAAATAAAACATTAGGAAATAAGGAGGCAGATCTTTTACAGAAGGAAGGGGACCAAGAGACAGAGGGAGTGGGAAAGGAGGGGAGGGAAAGAAATGAAAAAATAATTAAGATGAGTGTTAAGAGAAGCCTTGCTCCAGAATTCAAGGAGTCTGGACTGCGATCTTCCTATTAAGGCTTACCATGAATACTACATGGCCTCCATGGTTTTCTCTAATACCATGGGTCTACCAGATCATATTCTCCAAGTGACAGGATTGCTTTCTCATAGCTTGGAACCATTGTAGAAGTTTGTACAATCTCCTGGTGCCCTTGCTAAGGTGCTATATCTTGCATCTTGGAAAAGTACTCCCAAATTAATAAACTCTTCATATGTAATTTTGTTATTTTCTGTTATTTCTCTTGATCAAGTACTTATAGAATCATGTCAAATACATACTCTCCCAGCTTCTACTAGTACATGCTAGTTATTTATTCCTTTGTGATATGTTTAATTTTCCTGCTTATAATGGACACACCAAATTCCTAAATGGTGTATGCTGTGACTTAACTCTACTTAATGGAGAGGAAGTGTAGTAAATCCTAACTGGCATACATGTTTCCTTACAAGGCAGAGGGTATGCTAGAGATAATGCTAGTTATAAGGAGCAAGGGTAGACCATTTCTCTATACTCAGAGTTCAGGGTCTAGAGTTGAAAAGATTTAAGGACCTCTGTCTAGAGAGTTACCCTTCACAAATATCATAATCCCAAGACTCTGATGTCCATCAAATAACAAACTTGTCTAGGTTGAGAGTTTAAACTTCTCTAGAATATTGTCACTCTGGCCATTAAATCCTGAGCCTTTACTCAGTTATTTCCGTTCTCTCACTGTAGGAGATAAGGACCCAACCAACCATTCAGACCGCTCTGTGTACATATGGCCCACCAGACCAAAATAGCCACTTTTTACCCCTATATTGTTCAAGCTTTGGATGTAGGTCTCTTTAATGAGGCTTAAACCTTGAAGGAGCTGATTACAGGAACAATCAGATAATTCTTAAAAGGTGATATGGGTGGTTCATCTCTGTTTCTACTACTTTTGCTCTATCTAGTTTTTAACTCATTCATTCAACATATATTTATTATCTTCTCTATTCCAATTAGCATGTGCTAAGCATAAGGGATACAGTATCATCCTTGCTTTACAGAGCATATAGGTCAATGGACTTAAAAGATACATCTTCCTAAACAGTGAAAAAAGAAACACAATAAGCTAAAATAGCTTCAACCAAGTCACACTGTGAATGAAATAAATTTTTAGTTTACAGATCTCATTTAAAAATAGGAGTAAAGTGACTCAATGTTTAGCTTTTTATAAATAAACAGGCCTCATGTAGACTTGAAAGACTTAAAATTACCTTGAAATGACAAAATCTGAAGAAATATTATAGATAAAAGAAACAATACTGTTATCCTCCTTTTGACATTTTACTTCCTTTTTATATAGAGTTGATTCCATAAGTTTTATTTCATTAGTCTGCATTACATGTTGTTCTTATCCGTTTCCTGCTGTCAATCTATATACTCTTATTAAGGACTTTTTTATATGCCACATCTTAATTACTATTTATTTGCTGATGATCAACTCTAGACCTACATACTCAAATGTATAATGAATATTCCTACAAGAAGCTCCCATAAGTACCTCATATTCATCATATCTAAGAAGGAATTATTTTTCATCCAGATTACACACCACTTTCTGTTTTTCTGCTTCTTCTCTGTATCTGTCTAGACTTATAATAATTTATATCACTTTTTTCTTGGACAAAAGTGTAAAGGTCTGAGAAATTAAGGTAGATAAATAAGTATTAAAGATGAGAACACATTCCCATTCAAGTGCTTGAAGTTACCTTTTTTCATATCTGACTACTCTTTGGTTTCTATGATCAAATTTGTATTAGATTTATGTAAAGTTATCATTTTAAGGTACAAAAGACTAAAATTACCTGCAATTTCATACAGTTAAACCTATCATTATCTTTGTTGTAGTAAGAGGACTTAAAAATTCCTTTGTGTATTTTTAAAAGAATGAACAACAGTACCGATACAAACACTGAAGCTAATATGTTTCTGTGATGAAACAGAACTAAATTCTGGGGAATTAGCCGTTTACATTGCATTTCAAATGAATTTGATAAGCTTTCAGATCTGAGATCATTTATGCTTTAAATGCAGTTGTTTGTGCCTTGAAAAGAAAATTCAAAACAACGCAAAGCATGCTAGGCCAGTAGCTAAAGTACAATGATATTATAAATATAACTTTAAAATCGAAGAACTTTATCTGAAAATGTTTTAAAACATTTTAGATTCAACTAGGAAATATTCTCATTTTATCACTTCAGTGAATAAACTGTATGTGGTTACTTTAAAAAATAGAAGAACATTTTAATTTTCTTGCTGACTTTTTGGAAAAAATATTTCTTCTCAGTTGTAAGAAGTGATTTATTATACATCAGGTTCTTCAGTCATCTGAATTTTGGCTATAGTTAAAATCTTTAAATAAACTATTACATATCCTGTCTTGCAAAAAGTAAAATGTTTTCAATTATTATGATTGTCTAGCTCTTAAAACTCAGCATATTCTAGCTGAAAGCTTTGTCATGTTCTTCATCATGTTAGATGTAGAAACAGTGCTTTTATATATTTTCAATGAAAATTATTTTTGAAAAGATACATAATTGGTCATTCCTAAAATTGAAAGTTATGAGTTCTTTGATTCATTTGTATACCTTAAATACCCAATAGAAATGATTTGAGCATTGTAAAACCTATAGTCTTTCTCTAATCTACTAAATTCTACCCACACAATGGAAATGCAGTAATAGACAATAGACAATCAATAAGCATGGCTGTGTTTCAAAGAAACTATGTTAAAAGCAAACAGCCCTCATAGCCATACTATGTTGTCCTGCTTTTAGCGGGGCATTCTTTAGCACTTTTATTTTTTGGCATCGTATTGCTACATACTTTATATTATAGTATACTTTATATTTTATTTATTTGTTTGTTTATTCATTTATTTTATTGGTACTGGGGATCTAACTCAGGACCTTGTACTTACAAAGCAGGCGGTGGCACCATGGAACTAAATCCCTGGCCCAATATATTTTATTTATTTCTAAATTGATTAGAATAACATTTTATGTATTTCATCTTTAGGAAAATGTACATTAATCAAATACTAATTTGTAGTGTTTCCGCAAAGGCATATAACTTAAAAATAGATATAAGAAACTAAAGAAAACTATTGGGAGGAATCAAACTCTTAATGAAATGTCAAATGAAGCCAAAATAGAATTTAGTCATTGTGATTATTTTGGGAGAGGGTGGTGCTGGGGACGGAACCCAAGGCCTTACACATGCAAGGCAGATGCTCTACATCTGAGGTACATTCCCGTCCCTTTATGATGCTTGTTTTTAAATATATGTAAAATTATTCGCTAATCTTCCCAAAGAAAGGGCCGCTCTAATTTTACTATCTTTGAATGCAGGATGGACCTCATTGCATATTTTTAGTGAATAGGAGATAGCAGAAGTATGCAGCTAGGTTATATGAAGCATTGTGCTTCTTTATTTTTTTTTTAATTGAGTTTATTGGTACATTTTAGGGATACAGTCCAGTTATATTCATTGTTGGGATCTTGTACCTTTACATGACAGGTCTTGGTTCTCATTTTTTCCCCTTGTCCCTGCCCTCCCTTTATCCCCTCCTCCCCTCCCCATTTACAAACACTTTATTTGTGCTTCTTACTTTGTCTGTTTTGGATCATTTGCTCTGGAGAAAGCTAACCACCACATTGTTAGGGCCTATGGAGAGACCTCTGTGGCAAGGAAGTGAGGCTTCCTGCCAATAGCTTTCCTTGGAAATGGATTCTCCAGCCTCAGTGAAGCCTTCAAATTATTGCATCTGATGCCAAATCTTGACTGAAATTGCACTAATGATCATGAGCTGGAATCACTATCTAAGCCACTCTTGAATTCCTGACCCCTAGAAACTGGGAGATAACACGTGTTTATTATTTTAAGCCACTAACGTTTGTGGATGATTTGCTTTGAAGAAATAGGGAAGTAAAATTGTAATATAAAAGACTTCAACATTTGTTTTTTAAAAAAGTTGAATACAAGGAAACAAAAACAGAAATCCATGTTTCTCTTCTAAGAGTCCATACCTAATACTTACAAATAAATCATGACTATTTCTGCATGCACATAATTAGTCATTGAACACTTTAAATAAAAAATATAAGATTTTTGTTCTTAGCTTTTTCACTTGAATATGTCTGGTTTATATTTGCATATCTGGTACTTGCGGTATCATGGATAAAAATGAGAATAAGTCATGACACCATAGTATATTCTTTTAAAAAATGCTTTGGATAAAAGGGAAGATAAAATTGTAGGAAATCTTTATCCAGTACATGCTTCCTAGCTGAGTCACACAGCATTGTCAGTACAAGGAATCTATCTAGAGATGAAGCACTGGCTAGGAGATGGCCCTTCCAGCAATGTCAAACCTGCCAGCAATTACTTTCTGTCACAAATATGTTGGTTCCCAATCAGTTGTGGTGGATTAGGCCATCATATCAGCTTGCTTAAAAATTAATTCTATGAAACAGAGAAAAAAAATACTTTAAATTTAACCCCCTTCTGTTCAGAAGTATATTTTCCTGTTACAGATGAACTTTCTTTTATTTGGCCAACAGAGCAAAAATTATATTGTGAAGAGTCATTTTTATAAACTAGTTTTGGTTACACCTGCTGCTTTTGTCCCTGGACTAAAGATAATAATCTGTAGTTTTTTTCCTACTTTCTTTCTATCTATACACTCTTAATCCCAAACCTATTCAAATATACAAAAGCTATGAAATTGTTCTTAAAGGCACATAATTGCCAGATATTATAGCTTTTTCTTCCATACTCATCCTTTACCCTTCCCACGTAACATTCATCTCTCCCTCCTTGAAACTTTGTTGCCTTAACTTTCTATGCACATTGTAGTTTTCTATCTCTAGACTCAAGAACCCAAAGAGCTGCACCATCCCCTGGCTTACTACATCTTTCCTCTAACACTGGCTTTTCTTCTGATTTTGTTACTTCTGATGATGATACCACTGTCCTCATTAGAATCATTATACCTTACCTGGACTATTACAATAGCTTCTGTTTGTCTCACTGAATTCTTCCTATTTTCATACAGTCGGCATGGTGATGTTAAATTACTCTTCAGTACATGTTTTACACAAAACACACGATTCCTCTATGAATACACATTTGTCTGCCAACGCCACAAATTCAGATTGTTCACTTGGCATCTGAAGCTCTCAAGAGTACATGACTGATATGTATTTACCCAATGTATTCCCCTTCACATGTCCTGTATTTCAGATAACCTGGATTAATTTTACATTCGCCAAATGTTTTACCATTTGCTACTCCCCACCTTCTATTCAAATCATTCTCTCTACACTTTCACCATTACATCTTATCAAACTGTAGCCAAACCTCAAAAGCTGCCTTCTGTGAAAATTCCTTTTTGATAATTAATCATGACTGTCAAGTTGATTGGCTTTAGAGATGGTTAGGACAGTGGTACCAAACGTATGGCGCGTGTGTTACCGTTTTTCTTTTTAAACAAAAGATGTTAATGTTTGAGTTCCTTTTTCTAATCTAAACCCTTAGTATTCAGGTTTAATTGCAGCGTTGGCACCTTGCAATAAATAAGTGGGTTCAGAGTTGCAGTTTGGGCTCTCGGTTTCTAAAACATTCTCCATAATTGTCCTAGGAGATTACTAAATCACACTCCCGAGGCGTGACCTTGGGGACTTTCTTTCCCTGGCCTCATCCTCTCTCAGGCTCTTTCCCTTTCTCTGCTTCCTGGGTGCCGTAATGGAGCGGCTTTCCTCCTCTGACATTCTCTTCTGCCATGCCTTAAACTATAATGCTTCTGCCTTGAATGAAGGTAGCTAACCATGCACTGAGACCTCTCACACTGAGCCCAAATAAACTTTTTGTCCTTTAGGTCATGTAAGTCAGGCATTTGGTCCTAACAAAGGAAAGTTGACAAATACACCTTTCCTCATGTTCTTAGCCACCTGTAATCTCCCGTCTTTGAATTTTAATTTTTATTCTCTCATACAAAATATGTGCTTGGCTTATTCCAATTTACTAAATTAGGAGCTCACTGGTATGTTTTACTTATCCTTGTATCCTCTGAAACTCCTGAACATGAACAAATAAATATGTTTAATTTTATTTTCCTTGGATCATTTTGCATTTATTGAAAAAGATGATTTACTCTCTAAATTAGAATTTGCTTTGCTGTACTTTTTGGTATTTTCATTTATTGAATGATTTCTGTGAGGCTATTGTTTGAATAGGTGAATTGAGATAATTTTAAATTTTTTTCAATTTCATGTCAACACTAATTTTAATTCATTGTGTTTTTAGGATAACCTAAGCTGCTAGGACAGATAAACCTAAAACATTTAAGCATAACACAATAGAAAGTTATTTTTGATCAAGTTTCTAGTCCAATGCAAGTGTTCTTAAGTAGCTTTCCCCTACTATGTAATTTTTAAAATAAGGGTATTTTTTGATGTGGATCCACTGTCCCCCAGGACTGTTAACATCTGGAACTGTAAAAACCTGTGAAGAAAATAATCTGTTTCTCATGTAAATAAATACCATAGTTCATCAATTTAAAAATACATATTGTGTTAGCTTAGACTAAATGATGCTGCAGTATGAAACAACCTCAAAATATCAGTGACTTTTAAGAGCAAATATCTGTTTATTAGTTATGGTTTACCTGCTATGGGTTGGCCTGTAGGTCTGTTACATATCATCTGCACTCTGAGACCCAGGCTTAAGGCATGGTGCCAATTTGGGATATGGTTAGTCCAAGGCAGAAAAATAAAAGAGAGTGAAAGAAAGAACCTGGCTTAGAAAAAAAAGAGTGACTTACCGAATGGAGCAGTAGATATTTTTAATGTAATCTATCATACCATTTTTTCTTCACATATTAACATTTTAAAATTTGGGATATTTCTTACTATCACTGATGAATTACAGGTACTTGACAGAAATTTTTCTAAAGATCCAAAATATATTGGTTTATCATACAATCAGTGACATATTAAATTTGATGAAATTTGGTAGGCTTTAAATGTATTTGTCTAATTCACCTATTATTTCCAAGTGTTGATAGTTTCAGATTAAAGAGTAATACATACTTAAAAAGTAAACTATACTAAAAGACTGTGTAGTTCAAATTTCTTATCACCAATCTACAACTGTGTCAGCTTACTTATTTTCAGTCTGTAATAATGCAGCTATGAAAACAGAAAATTTTGAAAAGATTTACAAAGGGAAAAAACACACAAATAATCAATTGAGTGGAACAGAAAGCTTACAAATAAATATGTATAAGCACCACAAATCCTGAAGTTGTATATGTAATTCCTATGTGTGTTTATGACATTGAGAAAGTACTGTATGTGATTGAAAATTTACACAAAATTGTATAGTAATGACATAACTTTTTGAAAAAGTTTTGTTTTTCTCACTCAACAGTATATTTTTTAAAAAATTTTATTAGTGCATATATGCAATTTATAATGTTTACATCCCGTGTGGAGAGTTGATACATGTAGATGACACACTTGGTTCCTTCCCTTCCTTCCCTCCCCCAACCCATTTGTGGTCCCCTTTCTTTTTGTCCATATTTGTAATACATACTTTTTATATTGCCTGTGTGTAGTTGGTGTATGTACATGAGACAGCTTATATTCTTAAAAAGTTAATCCATGCTGACATAGAGTGATCTAGTGTTGAGTTCCCCACTGTATAACAGATTTCACTTGAGCTCTTTCTATACTTATAATCTAGATCAGTGGAGGCAAACCTATGACACACGTGCTACAGCTGGTTGTTATCAATGAATGCTCTGAAAGTTTCCCCATCACTGAGTTTTTACATAAGTAGTGCTATAATGTACATCGTTCTATGTATTGCCTATTATATTTATGTGAGAGTATAAAACCATGTAAAACCTAGATATAAATACGGTAGATGGTGGGTTAAATGTATCTTCACTTTTATTATATACAATAATTTGCTTGCAAATGAGTGTACCGATTTACATGCCTTCCTGCTGTGAATGAGTTCATCTTTCCCCACATTCAAGCCAATGCTTGTGGTATCATCAGATTTGACATATATTTTTGTTAGACTTTTAAAGTCCTGGAATAGTGCAAAGAAACCATTTCAAATTTATGTTCTTCAAATTTACATTTCATTAAAGATGCCTTCTGGGACTGTACTTGTCAGCTTTCCTGTTGGTGGACACAATACCCAACATTCACAACTCAAAGGAGGAAAGGTTTAACTTGGCTCGCAGTTTGGGGAAATTCATTTTATAGTCAGCTGGCTCCAAGACAGGAATATCAAGGAGGAAGATTGTGGCAGAGTGAAGCTGCTTAGTTCATGGCATCTGGGCAGCAGAACAGAGGAACAGGGCCAGAGATGAGCAGGCAAGAGACCATATATCCAAAGACAGGTTCCCATGAACCACCCAGAAGCACGCAGGAATCAGTTAGGCATTTCTTAACCCAAAGAAGTTGACATATCAGAATTAACGGTCACAGGCCCTAAGAATTTGAACTGCCTTGTATTTTTCTTCAGTGAGAGACTATGTATTCCAATTATGCCCTTCTAACTGACTGTATCTTCTAATATTTACATCAGGGTAACAAACTGAAATGCCCTGATTGGGACCAGGTTGGTAGTATAAATAAGTGAAATGAACCATGTATAAGAGACATTAGTGATGAATAAAGCATTCATCTAGGTTCAAATATTGTAACAGTTACCTGATTCTCTGCAATATTCACCTTTAATCACTTACCAGTCCAATTGTTTAAATACATAATGACCAAAAATGGAATATTTTCATTAATTTTTGTTAAATAATATAACAGGAAATACAAAAATGACAACTTTATCTAATTTATTCAATAAGTTTTCTGTAAATGGTATATCTTCAAACATTCAATACACAATGCAACATTACAGCCTGGACAGTAGTGCCTAGACTCTTTCCAAATTTATTTTTGCAGTATTGCCTTTCTTTGAACAACACACTTTACAGTTGGCCTTTCCTTTTTTTTTTTCTGTGGGTGGTTTAATTTCAATTAAATGTCTACCCACTAAATATAATGGTGAAGATGTCAATGATAGATATCTTGGTTGGCGTTTCACTATCCCATATTTTTCAATTATTTGGTCCTTTACACCTAATCTAAATTGCAAATGACCTTTTTGCAGCCCCTTGTTTTGAATAAATAACAAACAAGTTTCATATTGTTTGGTCCAGAAGAAACAGGGTAAACTGTTAACAGGTTAAGAATGATAGTATATATTTACAAAGTTATCTGAAACTAGGAATCTTAAATTTTTAGATAGATAGAATTTCCTACATAAAATTCCTTTTTTATCCCAGCATCTAATTACATTTCTTTTAAAGTGCAGTATCTTCATAGATGATACTGGTCTGGCATATATGGGATACAGTTGTGGAATGGGACACAGGCTGTACTGGTCCATTTTCTCTTATGACAACGAAATAACTGGGGCTTGGTTACATTGTAAACAAAAAGGATTTATTTAGCTCCAGTTCTGGAGTTTCTAGAGTATAACACCAGCATTCTTTTGAAGGCCTCTTTGCAAACAGCATCATCATGACGGGGGTACATACAACAGGGAGAGATGACAGAACCAGACAGGACACCAGAGAGTGGCCTGGGGGTCTGGCTTGATCTTACAATAACTCACTCTCACAAAAATTAGCTCTGGATCCCATGAAAATTACCTTAATCTCTTCAGAAAGAAGTGTTCCCAGTGACCTAAGAACTACTAGGTTCTACCTCTTTTGAGGTTCATAATACCTCTTGAAAGTGACATGTAGGAACCAGGCTTCTAACACAGGAACCCTTGGGAGACAAAACCAACTCATAGTACTGGCTCATTTCATCTACTCACCTAGATCACATGTGTTAGAAGCAGTTTTTACTTTTCTGATTTTCTGCATCAAAACTAGTCTGTGTTCAGGTTCTATTATTTTGTTTACTGTCTCACAACAGATAGTTCTGTTTCATTGTTCCTGCTCAAATTTGATTGATGTACTCATCGCGGTTTTCTAGAAAAAAACAGAAAAATGGGGCACAGATACAGATATGCAGATTTCTTATAAGGAATTAGTTCACATGATCATGGAGGCTGAGATGTCCCACAATGGGCCATCTGCAAACTGGAGACCTAGGATAGCTAGTGGTGTAATTCCAGGTCAAGTCCTCAAAGCTGGCAACTAGCAGAACTGATGGTATAATTTCTATCTAAATCCAAAATACTGAGATCTGGAGACCTTGTAGTTCCATTCTGAGTTCCAGGGCCTGAGAAGAAGGAGCACCAGTTGTGTAAGTCTTAGGCTGAGGACAAAAGACTGATGTCCCAGCTTAAACATTTATACAGAAAATAATTCTCCTTACCTTTGCATTTTTGTCCTCCTAAGGTCCTCAACAAACTGTTTGATGTCATTCCACATTGAGGAAGGCATCTGCTTTAATTCATCTACCTAGTGAAATGCTAATCTCATCCACAAACACTACATACCCATACATAACTTATAAGCAAATATCTGGGCACTCGGTGTCATTCACTTTGACACATGATATTCACCAGCACAAGTCTACTCTTCATCAATTTGATGCATTTCCTTAAACCATATTTAATCTTCAAGTTAAAGTTATAATTCTACAAACTATGGCTACAAGATCATCTGATACTAGGAATCTTAAATCTTGATTGATACATGATTGATATAGATAAAATTTTCTATATAAAATTCTCATTTAAAAATCTTAGCACTTAAGTTCATTTCTTTTCATTAGTGAGTAAATAGGGAACAAACCACACATCACACAAGCTCACTCTACATGCCTACAACCAAAAACTTACTAACCCTTCCTCCAGAAGAGGTGGTAAGTCCTTCAATGGAATTTACTAACCATGTCCATAACTTAACTGTGAAATAAACTTAACAATAATTAAACCATAAGATAAAATGTCAGTACATCTTTTGTTATATGATGAACAAGAGGAAAGAAAAAGGTATTTGCTACACATACACATATTCATAACACAATAATGTGTAAATACTCATGACAATTACAGTCTTCATTTCTAAACTGGCCATATGGACCTAATGGATATTTTAAACTACCTTCTTCCATCACTCATTCTGGATTCCCTTTGGCTTCACCAAGCACCTCAGCAGATTGGATAATATACCTGTTGAAATTATTATGGAATAAATGTTTTATCTTCCCTAAAATTCATATGTTGACATCCTAATCACCAATGTGATGGCATTAGGGGCAGGCCTTTGGGAGGTGATTAGATCATGAGGACTTCACAGTCTATGAACCAGGAAAGAGACCCTCACCATACACTGAATCTGATAGTTCCTTGACCTTGAATTTTCAAGTCTTCCAGAAATGGCAAAAATAAGTATTTATTATTATAGCCACCCGGGCTATAGTACAGTATTTTGGTTGTAGTAGACTGAATAGACTAAGACATGGAATACACAAAACTTCATTCCTGAAGAGTTGGAGTCATTAGTAGTTCTGCAGAATTGAGTTGTTAAAATTTGCCATGGAGTTTAATTACAGAGCATGACAATGCTAAGAGATACTCTAAGGAGTTGTCTGTGTTCCAGGCATACATTTCCTTTTCTCCACTGTGAAGTATCAGTCCAATTCCCACATGGGAGTTAGGATCAATCACTTTAATACAGTAATTCCTTTTTTGTCCTACCTGGTGATTCAGGGCATAAGGTGCCTAGAGTGGCTTCATGGTGGTCTTAACTTCCAGTTCAGTGTACTTATTGTGTCTCCCACTAGAAGCATTCTTCCCCCTGGAACTAAGTCCTTTAGTTTGCAGAGCACAAAGTCACCAGAACAAGAAGCATAAATTTTGTTGGTGGGTCAAGAGGAGTAATATTAATACTCCCATGTTTCTGCCTTGATTGCTGAATTCAGGTCATCCTCAGTGTGGGAAAAACAATACCATATAATGAATGCTGCTGATTCTTAACTTCGCTCCAGCCCTACACGATCTTGCCACATAGCTAGTATTATAAGTCTTCAAAAGGCCATTTCACTATTCTATCTGATCCAGGTAGGATCATTGAGCATAGGGTTGATTATTAATTGCCTCAAAGTGAAGATGTTAAATTTCTTAAATTGAAAAACCACAATAATAAAATATTGAATCACTTCCAACTGGATATAAGCAATAATATTAGCATAGTATTTAAGAGTATAGATCAGCACTGTCCAACAGAAATACAAAGCAAGTCACAAATTCAAGCCCAATATATAATTTTCTAGTGATCCTTTTAAAAGAGGTGAAAATGATTTTAATAATGTTTAATTTAAACCAGTATATCTAGAACATTATAATATGTAATCAATATAAAGTTTTTACTCAGATATTTTGCATTCTTTCTGTAGTAATCTTCAAAATCTGATGGGTCTTTGTACATGCAATTTGGCTAACCACATTTCCAATGTTCAGTAACCACTTAAACCCATTTTTACTATATGTTTAATCTACCTCATCTAGCAATAGAGAATCTTGATAATACTACCAAATATGGTGACTATGAGGATTAAATCAGGCATATATAAAATGTTTAATGTTTTTGTCCCCAGGATCATTTGATATTGGTATGGATATGGATGGATAAAATCATGCCCAAGCATTAACTTCAGCTAGATTCTATATAGCAAGCCATTTTTGCATGATTCAGTGGTTTACACATGGAAATAAATATTATATGAAAATCTTACTTGGTGTCTATTGAAGGAGAAAATGTTGATATGTCTTTAAATATGTCTTTAAATATAAGTGAAAGGTAATTTCCTTATTTAAATCAAGCAGGAAAAAGATTATCCTCTTAGAATTCGTTCTATGTTAATTCTTTTTGCTTTCTATGCTGCCTAACGTAGGAATAATAGATAATTTGTAAAGACACAGGAAGATAAACCTGAGTCTTCTTCACTCTGAAAGTGTTACTGATCACATTCTTTCGCATTAGGCTGGCTGGTCTCTTTTTATTCTTTGAATTACAAATTAAGTGCTGGCTTCAGGCCTTCCCTGACCATATTTTCTAAAATGTATCTTTTATTTTCGACCTCTGCATCACAGTTATTTCTTTTATTAATTTCTGTCACAATTTATAATTTTAAATTTAGTCGTTTGTCCCTGTTTCAAGACTTTTTCACTCATCAGGTCAGGATTTTGATCTGTCTTGTTCAGCAATGGAGTCTCTGCAACCAGCACAAGTGTCGGGCAGAGTAGGCACCAAATATTTATTGAGCAAATGAATAAGTCAATGAATGGGCATATTCTAATCTCTCATTGTTCTGTTGTCACCAGTTCAGAGTGGGAAGGTTCACTTGAGAAACAAGCAGCCCAAAGGAAAGATACAGAGAAGTAGACCTGGTAGACATCTTTACTTTGCTGCTAACCAGCTCATCTCTGCTCACATCATCTCTCCAGATGCCCAGCCACTTAGCCATAGTCCATTTCTTCATTTAATTGCACACACTTGCATCCCTCCCATTTTTAGCTGCTTAAGTATCCCTTGCAGCCTCCTAAATACTATTTCAGCAGTCATGCTCAGTCAGGACCCCTCAGTCAGCCAGCCTTCCTGGCAGTCTGAATTTATAATAAAAATACACAATAAATGGGCTGGGGATTTAGCTCAGTGGTGCCACCAGCTGCCTCGCAAGTTCAAGGTCGCAAGTTCAATCCCCAGTACCAAAAAACAAACAAAACACAATAATGTGTATGCACCAGTATGGACCTTCCTTTTACTGTATGTTATTTGCACAGAGACCGCTAGGTGAGCCTGTGCAGGCATTCTGCTGATGTAGACTTAATGTCCTCCAGAAATTGCCCCTCCACAGCCTGAACTGTATGTAGCCATCTAGAGCTTTATTTTTTTCCTACACTTATGCATTGAGGGGCTTTCAAAGAAGGAAATTACAAACATGACTTCTTAAATGAATATATCTACATCAAACAGATATGAAAACTGAAAGGCTTTTTATGACCTTCCGTAGATTATCAGTTCACAAGGCAGAGAATATGTTTGAATTTGAAACTCGTTGCTTCCCAGCATAGTACCTGCCATATATTAGATGTGTGTGTATGTATGGACTGTATTTGTTGGCTGAATGAATAAAGGAATTCTCATATACAGTCAAATGTCATGTACCTTTGCTAGGAGGAATTATACCTCAAAATAAAATTTAGGATGAGTCAGAAAAGTAATGATTACAGATGATTTAAGACCTGCATGCTACAACAGGAATGTAATATTCATGTATTACATTTTTTTTTTCCAAAAAGGGACCCATTGGCTCACTTGGAGAAGTTGGGATAACTGGAAGCATTGGAGAAAAGGTACTTCATTGCTTTGTTTTACAGTAAGAATTCTAGCCTAAATTCAGTTCTTTAAATACAAATAAAACATGGCCAGGCATGGTGGTGCACGCCTATAATCCCAGCACTTGGGAGGCTGAGGCAGGAGGATCACTGTGAGTTTGAGACCAGCCTGGGCTACATAGTGAGCTCCAGGTCAGTCTCAACTACATAGTGAGACTGTGCCTCCAAAAAATAAAATAAAATAAAACAAATAAAAGGTAACTACCTTATCATTTAAATTGGTTGGAAAAGGGATTGTGCTCTTGAAGTTTTTTCTATATTATTCTTTCATAGTGTACTTTATGCTAATTGGAAAGCATAACTCTATCTCATTACCACTATTGAAACTCTTAAATACATTGAAATACAGATAACAGCTTTGTTTCTAATTTTGAAGAGACAGAATATCCTTTTGGTTAAAAATATGTATGAGAAGAAAAAAAGAAACTGATAGTCTAGGAGTGTGACCAAAAAAGTATTATTTAAATCTGCTGTATGATAGCAAACCACCCTCAGGAATCAATTTTGAAAGAGGAGAATATTGTTAACTTACATTTACTGCTGCCCTTTCTAATGTATTCTTATTTCTATTTTCCCATCTTTACTGTTTTCTTTTTCTACAGTATCTTCTCCTTTTCCCTCTATTCAAAACCAAACTGTTGGACTCAGCTGAGTTCCCATCTCCTCTATGAAGTCTCTTTAAATTTTTCTAATCCCTCCTGATTTCTTCCCTTCCTGCGAGAATCTAAGTACTGTACCACAGTTTAAAATTCATTTATCCTCTAATTGATCTCTGTTTATCCTGTAACATGTTTGCAATTGCTAGAGAGTAAACTGTTTTTAAAATCTCTCTCCTTTCATTTAGTATAATGTGGTTAATATATTTGTATTTTTTATTATCAAAAATGTTAGGGGCTGGGGATTTAGCTCTGTGGTTACACCAACTGCCTCGCAAGTGCAAGGTCCCAAGTTCCATCCCCAGTACCAAAAAAAAAAAAAAAAAAAGTTAGATTGTTTTATATTTTTTCATGTAGACTTAATTCTGCACTGGGTTAACTCTTCTACAATCCTGGGAACTTTAATGTGAATCAGTTTAATCTTTTTCATCTGCTAAAGCAGATTTAATTGTCATAATCTGCCAGAATTATTTCTGTGGTGCTTATTTACAGTAGATAGGCTATAGAAATAAATTTGTTCAGTGGCTATATAGATTAGCTAATTTTCAGTATGCTTTGATACTTTATTCTCAAACTTTGTATATTGCATAAAACTGTAAGCATTTATACCTAAAAAAAATCTTCCACATGGTACTTGCTTAATATTATGTCTTGTTTATCCATGATTTATATTTTCTTAATTTTAATAAGACATTTAGCATTTTTCCTTGAAGATGTCTTTAAGAGAATTTTATTATATTAAAAGTCGCAATTTTAGTGCTCCCTGCGGCAGCACATATACTAAAAAGTCGCAATTTTAGAGTAAAAAGGCAAATTTTCAAAATTTAAAAAATCATTGAAAAATTAGGACAAGATATGTACATATGGAGTGATTCTAACAATTTTCCTTTCTAGCTTTAGCTCAATCGTTACTCATTAACACGATTCAATGTTACCTTCTTTTCTTTATTGTTTTAAAAGGGAGATCGTGGAAGTCCAGGGTCCCTGGGTCTGCAGGGAGAGAAGGGTATTATGGTAAGAGCTCAGTGATTTGAAAAATGTTTCCAAAGCACATAATAAAATTAAGATATTTTATAGATAGAATTCCCTCAAATAGAATTTAAATAAGTAAAATAAAGCTATTTCATAATTAATTTCCTTTAACATTTTGTTTTAACTAGAAATATTACATGGCACCAAGGTACCAAAAAGATACAAATGAGATGACTTGATCAAATGATTGTGTAGTTTTAGAAGGATCAAACCACAGTAAATGAGCTATAATGAATTAAAAAGAAAATTCAATTATAATCCACTTACGTACCACTTGTAGTTTATGTGACATATATCATCATCACTCTTCAAGAGTTTGTGATCATACGTTAATCTTTGGCACTTCAATGTTTAGAACCCAGAAATCATTCTCTTAGCTCTTTGAGATAGTAACAGCTGACATTTTTTTTTATTTAGCTTCCCTATTTTGGTTTATTATATAGTTTCTAAGTGTGAGAAACTAAAATGAATGGTTATTATCAGTAAAGTCACAAACATGAATCACAAAACAAAGGGGATGTTGGATAGAGCTAAATACTGTCTACAAATTCATTTTACCTGTTATTGCTCAGTTTTAATTCTTACATTTATCAAGAAAGCTATATAAGTTTTTTTAGCTATCACCTGTTTCTGTAAGCTTGTAAACTTAACATACACATAGAACAAATCAAATTTAAGGTATTCTCAGAACTAACATTAATACTAAAGAGTGTGTGGTCCTTCTACAGTTTGACAGCCTAGAGCATTTGAGCACATTCATTTTTCTTATTTGTGGAATCCCTTCGCCTCTTTGAAAAGTGTATGATTTCATAATCTGTGACATACACCTGTGAATAAGATAATCTGCAGAAAGATGAAGTGAATGGTCTTTTTTTTAATAAACAGTGACTCTACCTCACAAATTTTATTGAAGGCAAAGAACTTCGAATAAATGGTTCTATAATTTTTTTATTTTCATAGTCTTTCTGCAGAATATTTCCTATGGCCTCTTGTATCTTGGATAGAAGAGGCAGATCTTAGTAAATTATCTTTTTAGTTACTATTTATAATTCACTAGTTTGTCTTCAGTGCAAATAATTGGCTTTATGTCTTTCTCTTGGACTTAAATCATAGGGATATCCAGGTCTTCCTGGGGTTCCAGGACCTGTGGGACTATTGGGATTACCTGTGAGTACAGAATATACTTTATGATCCCTTCTCAATTGTCTGTTTCACTTTAAATTCTTCACTTTTGTGCTATCTTTATTTCATTGAAAACAAGTCATGTGTAAAGTAGTGGTGACTGTTTCTCTCCCAGACTATATAAAATCATCTGGAATATGTCATGGTATCTTGAATTTCCTCACACTTGGTATATTAGTCAATTTCAGTTTTGTTAACTAAATTGGAAAATATTGAAACTTTACACTAAATCACAGATAAGAAAACAGGATCAGTGATCAAGACTAAAATTGAGGCCAAATATTTGATAAACAAATCACAAGCATAAATTTAGGCATTTTTTCTTAGAATTTTGTAATTATTCTCAACCAGTTAAAGTTCATAGGAAATGTACCTGAGTGGAAAGGAGGGAAGGGAAATGGGGAAAAAACAAGAACCAAGATATAGCATGTACAGGTACAAAATCCCAATGATGAATGTGATCACAATGTATACCTAAAATGTACCAATAAACGTAATGAATTTAAAAAATTACAGAGATTAGTCTGGAGCACAGTTGCCAGCCTTGTTACTCACATAAAAAATAAATAAATCTGAAGTTCCTAAGGTTCAGTATATTTTTTCTCTTTTTTTGGACTGGGGATGGCACCACTGAGATATCCCCTGGCCCTTGGGTTCAGTATATTTTTATCTACCTAATATTTAATGATAAATAAACTTCATTTTCTAATTAAGCCTTTACTGAAGATGAAGTATAAAAATAATTCATTGTAATTGATGATAAATAGAATTTAAGTTCTACTACAAGCTATTTCTTGTAACATGTTAATTTGCAACATTTTTTATTTTTCATAGTTTCAGAACAGAAATCTATTTTCATCTGACAGGATTATCATAATTGCCTAGATTAATGGTAAAGCAATCTTACAGTGATAAGTATTGCTTCTCAATGGGCCAGATGGATTGCACTGGTCTAACTGGTTAGTAGTGTCTCCTCACCCTGTCACTCCGTGTATGTCCCTCCCTAAAGTTCCTTGGTTAGTGAATATGAAAAGCTTTATGTTCTTTGTTCATACCAAATGACTTTTTTTTCCAAATAATTGAATATGTCAAGATAAGAATATTTGTGGATTAAAGCATGCTATTTAATAATTAATATTTTAAGGCAGTTAATCAATTTTATTTTTAAAATTTCTAAGGCAAATTTTCTGTTATATGAAGGTTTTTCATTACTATTCTGATAACTTTCCTATGAATTCCCTAACCGATTTTTTAATTTGCAACATGTAGGGTCATGTGGGGGCCAGAGGACCACCTGGGAGTCCAGGTCCTAAAGGACAAAGAGTAAGTAATAAAATGGGAAAAGAACATTGAACTAAAAAAAATAATACTTCATAATAATAAGAACTCAAAAATAGCTCCATACTTTCTAGAATTATGCTTAGATATGTTTAGTTTTTCTTTTGTATTTATTAGATGAACTCCTTATATTAATTGAAATAAGATAAATCATTTTTAATTTAAAATTATACTTCACTAGGTGTGGTGATTTGCACCTATAATCCCAGCATTTGGGAGGCTGAAGCAGGATTGTGAATTTGAGGCCAGCCTGGGTTACATAGCAGGTTGAAGGCAAGCAGGGACTATGTAGCAAGACTTTGTCTCCAAAAAATGAATAAATAAAATATAACAAATCATATTTATAATTTTTATCTGCATAACTATCTCATATAGACTTGATTTTTCTGATTACCAACCCAAGTTCCATTCTTTGGGGGAATTGTAATTGTG
This sequence comes from Fukomys damarensis, assembly GCF_012274545.1. Lineage (NCBI taxonomy): Eukaryota > Metazoa > Chordata > Mammalia > Rodentia > Bathyergidae > Fukomys > Fukomys damarensis. Next base: position 19,396,886 of record NW_022900945.1, on the reverse strand, counting down.
CAGATTGTTAAATAAATTATTTTTCTATTTATAACAGACTTGAAAAGCAAGGAAAAATATAACAAAATAAGAACAGTAAGAAATAGAATGAAGGTTAAAAATGAGTAAGTTTATTAAATTGTAAATCATCGACATTATATTCATTATTACCTAATAATAATGCACACGGTATTAAATGAGAAAAATCTTTTTCTCTTCAAGTTGTCATTTAAATGTTAAATACTTTTAGGTGAGGCAAGGGTTACTGGGGAGTAAACCCAAATTTCCACTTTGAAATACCAATGGCAACTCTCATTTCATGTCCTGTGTTTTAAGTGAAAATTAAAGAGAGTAAAGCATTCTTCATTATTATTTCTTTCTGAAAAACTGTTTTCCTCCCTGGAATCAGATTTACAGACTATAAATAACCCTACTGGATATTTTAGCCTAAATGAGATTAAAAATAAGACCAAAATGCTAATAGAGGATTTGTACCCAGTGTCATTTAGTTGTTTGTAGCCTGCATTCAATAAATACATCAAGTCAAATGAGTTTATTAGACTGTATGAATCATAGAAAAGTTTAGGCAGCTTTGTGTTAGAAGAGAAAGGAGAAATACTTCTGCCTCTTATTAATTAACATAGGTCTTACTGACTATTCATGCAGAAGCTATGAGACAATCACAGTACATGCTGAGACACTTGAACTATCTCATGAAGTCATAACGGAAAGTTCATTTGTTCAACTGTTTTCTAACCTCACAATGATCCGTGTGTAAATTATGACTCTTTCCTGATTTGTCTGCCCTCAACTCTCATATCTCAAATGGTTTACTTTATTTTTATCTTCCGAATACATTTTACTTATTCTCTTCAAAGTGACCTTCCATAATTTTTAAAATTTTTATTCAAGGGTTTCCAAGCAGTGAACGTGTTTTAGAAATAAAGACTATTATTAGGGGAAAGAGAGGGAGGGATTTCTTTAGTGGAATATTTTAAGCAACCAATGGACACTTGGAAAAAAGGTACCAAAGAAAGAATGTAGTATTGGGAATTTCACTGTGATAGTCATCTTGTATTTTCACTTTTACTTCTTCACTTTTCAGTGTCTTTTCCACGACGACTGTGATCCCAGTATCCCAAACTCATGCTTCCTAACATTTTTTCATTCACCAAAAATGAGAATACTGTATATCCTATTGAGATAAATGGCTGGGGCTGTTGTGTTCACCCCTTCTCTGCCAAAATAAAGGCTGAAGTCAAGTTTTTCAGCACACTTGTAATCTCTTCTTGGTACACATCCATCAAGGGAAACTGAAGGGAAACTCTTCTATAGGCACATTTGTCATAAGACCACGCGAAGAACTATCATGGTTATATGCCCCTGTTCTGTCTGTGATTCGTGTTGTTACCAGAAGACTACATGAACATGATGAGCAGTAGGACTACTATTCCACAAAGATTCTGCCTGCCCTTCTGCTTCTTGTTTACCTATATATCCAACATATATGATGTTTACTAATTTCACAGATTTTCAAACACTGTACCAGTGCTGTGAAGGACTCAAAATGAACTACTCCACGATCTAGATCACATGGATTTTACAGTTTAATGACACATAGTCCAGTGGCTCTTAAAGTATTATGCAATACTGACATTTTTCCAGAGAAAAAGGAGAGTCAAGTCAGCAACAATGTCCTGCGAACTCAATAAACAACCTAAACACACTAGTACCGTGAAGGTTTTGCTAACCTATTTTGAAGGCTGTAGATCCTGCCTCTTACACAGCTGAAAAAGACAAAATTGGCTGAAAATACTCCTTTTATAGACCTTAGTTGGGAGACAAGTCATAAGTTTAAAATATTCTTTTACATACTGTTTTTTTACCTGCTACATTTAATGAAGAACAGCTAAGTGAAATAAAATAATTGAATCTACCAAAGGCAATGAATATAATACACAAATTATATCACTTATGTGGACAATATAGGCTAACATATTCTCTACACCTGTACAGGAAAGATAGTGGCTTACTTTGTCGGGTCCCTGAGAATCAGCCCATCCTCAGCTGCTGCCCCTCATCTGCTCATTTGATTCTTGACACACTTTAAAACATCTGATCTTTCGGTATTTCACATATATACCATGTCCATCTATACCATGCCTGAACAGAAGAGATGACTCATATGACAAAGTTAGCTTCATCTTCCCACCTGCCTATGAATTGAGCCTTTGGTCAAGAGATAGCTTTAAATTGTGTATTCTTTTTCTGATGTGTGGTATAGAAAAATACAACTGAGCAACTTGTAATTCTGACTCTTTTGCTTGAGATTCAAGTGGATGACAAAGATTAAAATACTGTATTAGGTGAGGTTTTTAGGAAAGAAGTAAAAATGGATATGAGTAAAATTTCTGAATTTTGGACCATATATCGTATAGGGTAAAGAATATACACCATTTAGGGTGAAACAGCCATCAGTAGTATTTGCATAAGATTCGGTGTTGGGTATTACCTGGCTCTCACTAAGTGCACAGCAAAGTTCCCTCTGTTGTTTATTCCTCTAGAAAGAAAGTTTATAAGAAACTTTTCCCTCAAATTACTGATAATGTTAGTTTTATTTAATGCAACATTTTGTTCCGGCTGTGAAAATCAAGAACTATGAAAGAATTGCTGTCTCATTAGCATGTGAGTGACTTAAAATTAATAGAATGATCGTGCAAAGATAGACACATGCAGTTAAAGGAAATACAAATACACGAGTCAGGCCGGGATTTAGCTCAGTGGCGCCACCGCCTGCCTCACAAGCGCAAGGTCCCAAGTTGATCCCCGGTACCAAATGAATGAATGAATGAATGAATGTTACATGGACATTTGTTCTCGTACTAAAGGCTGTCTCTTCCATTCAAAGATACTTACACTGTCATAATTTATTACAGAGGTCCTAGATATGGCTTGGAGTCCTCATAAAAGTCTTCCTAAGTAAATAAGTGTGCAATATATATGTTAATATTTTAATCAATTGTTTCTTTTAATTTTAGCATTAGGTAAAATGGCGATACTGTCTTCTGTCATATAATGCATTTAAGATTAAGTTGAGCATTCATTAATTAGGATAACTTTTAAGATTATTGCCTGCCTGTTAAGTAGTTGCTATTTTACATGCTTAGTTAGTAGCTAAACTGTCAGACTTTTATTCCAGTTTTGAGAACTCACTACAGTACTAGCTCAGTAGAAACAACTTTAGCTTTCTTAAGAAGATAAAAAATAAGATTAGATTTCCCAGTTAGCCAGTTTACCTTCTCCAAGAGAATATCCACGAGATATCCTGGAGATATTTTTAAAGTTATTTTAAAATAATAATGTCATACCAAAATAAGGGATTATAATACTATTTGTCTAATTTTCTTAGAGCTTATCATAAGCTTATTTTTCTCTTAGGAATCAAAACACATATATACACTAAGCAGTAGAATAAATTCTACAACCAGTATCAGAGTGAAGCTTGCAGACGCTAATAAAACTGAACCTTTAATTAACTAGCTTACTCTTGCCTGAAGTATACAGAGTAACAGCATTTCCTAGAGTTCTGACAGCCTTAAAGCCTTAGCCAGCAACTCTAGGCTTTATGATCTCTAATTAATGCAATTTCATTAATTTAGCCTTTTTAAACTAAATGTGATTATTTTTATCACTGTAGGCCAAAAAAAATCTCTTCTTCATAGTCCTCGCTTAGAAAATAAAATAATGTGAAGTATTCTTCAAAGTTAAAGTATTTAAAATGTAAAACACTGTGAGTACTTAATTTTAGAAAGAGCAAGTATAATAATTGGCGTTTCACTTGTGAATGTTTAAGAATCATTTGTAAACACCTGCTACATTTCAGTTCTTCCATTCCAGCCTGAATTTATTTGTTAGTAAAGTTAATCTTTATTTCATTTGAACATTTTAAAAAATTACAAACTTAACATAGCACAATTATTCAAAACTGTCTTTGAACATCTAAAGTTAGACAATTGATTTAACATCTATGGACTTTAGCTGCTTCACTATTTTATTTATTTTTTTAGTTGCTTCATTTTAAAGAGTAATGTTGGTGCTAGTTCAAGCCATGACACTATGTGCAAGGACAAGAAACTGGCAAATGATTATGACACATGCTCTAGTTACATATAGCCTTTTCTACCTCTATATCAAGGCAGCCACTGAATCTTTCATCCAACAGATGAAACTCATCTGCCATCTTTGAACAAACTGTCTATTTTCTTAAAACTTATTTCTCTGTATCTAGGGAGCCTTTTGAAGCTTTTGTCCTTATGGCTGCTGCCATTTAACCTTACAATGACTTCTGTCACTAGCCTTGGCTATTTCTGCCTCGTTGTGATCTACAATTGAACTCATTATCTTCCATGACTATTCCTTCTCTACTCCAACACACTTACATTTCTCTTTTTTATTAACACATTAATTGTACATAATAATGGTATTCAGTGTAGTATCTCCATGTATTTATAAATTATGCACTGATCATATCCAATTACTTTTTCTACCTCTATCTAGTAATCAGTAGTAACCTGCCTTCAGTTTGCCTTTAAAATTTTCTGCATATGAGAGAGAATATGTGGTACTTGTCTTTCTGTGTCTGGCTTATTTCGTATAATATATTGTCTTCCAGTTCTATTTATTGTGTTACATATGGCAGGGTTTCAATATTTATGGCTCCATATATATTCTTTCTTTACTCATTCATCTGCTGGTGGGCATCTAAGCTGTTTCTGTTCCTTAGCTATTGTGAATAATATTATAATAATCACGAGCATGCAGGAATATCTTTGATATGCTGATTTTATTTCCTTTGGCTATATACCCAGGTGTGCAATAAATGGGACATATGTTAAGTTTTATTTTTGGTTTGTTGAAGAGCCTCTATACTTTTCTCCATAGTGGCTGTACTGATTTATATTCCCAAAATCAGTGTATGAGTTCCTTTTTCTTCTCAAGCTTGCCATCATTTGTGATTTGTTTATATCATAGCCATTCTAACTAGAGTGAGATGGTATCTCACTGTAGTTTTGATTTGTATTTCCCTGAGGACTAATGACACTCGGAAGCTTTTCATATGTTTATTGGCAATTTGTACTCTTTTTGAATAACGACTATTCTGGTCATTTGCCCATTTTGAAGTGGATTACATATTATTTTTTTTTACTTGTTTATAAGTTATGTGTATTAACTCTGTCAGATGAAATGATTAAGTTTTTTGAGTTTATGTTATAGATTACTCTGCCAGATAAATAGTTGGAAAATATTTTTTCCTATTCTATACATTGTCTCTGCACTCTGTTAATCACTTCCTTTCCTGTACATAAGCTTTTTAGCTCGATGTAACCACATTTGTCAAATTTGCTTTTATTTCCTGTGTCTTGGGGGTACTATTCAGAAAGTTATTCCCTGTAGGAATGCCTTGAATTGTTCCTTCTATGTTTGCTTTTAGAAGTTTCAGAGTTTCAGGTCTTACATTTCTATTTTGATCCATTCTAACTTGATGTGTGTACTGGATAAGAGGTGTCAAGATTCAATCTGCATGTGGATATCCAGTTTTCCCAGTACCATCTACTGAAGAGGCTGTAGATGCAGGGGTTTATTTCTGGGATTTTTATTCTATTATAGTCTATGTATCTGTTTTTATGCTGATATCATGCTGTTTTCATTAATATGGCTTATGGTATGACTTGACATCAGGTATTGTAGTGCCTCCAACTTTGCTCTTTTTGCTTAAAATTGCTTTGGTTATCTGTGTCGTTTGTTCTTTTTGATGAATTTTAGAATTTTTTTCCCTAATCTATGAAGAATGTCATTAGTTTTTTATGGGAATTACATTGAATCTATAGATCATTTTGCATAGAACGGAAATTTTAAACAATGTTAATTCTTCAAATTCATGATCATACTTGGTCTTTCCATCTTTTTATGTCTTCAATTTCTTTAATGTCTATATTGTGTGTTTCATCATTGAGGTCTTTGACTTCCTTGGTTAAGTTTACACCTGGCTATTTTATATTTGTTGTAGCTCTTCTGAATGGGATTATTTTCATGATTTTTTTCAACAAATTCATTATTGGTATATTGGAGAGCTACTGGTTTCGTATACTGATTTTTGTATCTTGCTATTTTACTAAATTCATACATTGGTCATAATAAAGTTTTACATTTTCTCTGTATAGAATCATATTGTTTGCAAACACCTAATTTGATTTCCTCCTTTTCTTTTGTATGGCTTGATTCTTTTTATCTCATAACTGCTCTGCCTAAAACTTCTAGTAGTATTATTTGAGTAAGAAAACTGAGAGTAAGTAGCCTGTCTTTATTCTGATCTTAGAGAAAATGCTTTCAGCTTGTCTCCATTTAGTAGGATGCTGGCTAATGGTTTATCATATACAGGCTTAATTATTTTGTGGTATAAATCTTCTATACCTACTTTGTTAAGGGCTTTTATCATGAAACGATGTTGACTTTAATCAACTGCATTTTCTACAGGTATTGAAAGAATCGTATTATTTTTATCCTTCATTCTGTTAGTGGGATGTATTACAGTTGTTGATTTGCATGTGTTGAGCAATCCTTCCATTCCTAAAATGAAACCAACTTGATCTTTTTGATATGCTGTTGAATAATTTGATTTGCTAATATTTTATTGAGGATTTTTACATCTATGTTCATCAGGAATATTAGTCTGTAGGTTTCTTTGTTGTTAGTATTATTATATCCTTGTCAGATATTGGTAACAGTATAATGCTATCATCATAGAATGAGTTTGGTTGTTTGTTGTTTTTTTTTTCCTCATTGAGTTTATTGGTACTTTTTTTGTGTGTGTGGGACTGGGGATCAAACTCAGGTCCTTGCGCTTGTGAGGCAGGCAGAGAAACCACTGAGCTAAATCCCCAGCCCTATTGGTACTTTTTAGGTATACAGTACAGTTACATTCGTCATTGGGATATTGTACTTTTACATGACAGGTCTTGGTTCTCATTTTTTTCCCTTACCCCTGCCTTCCCTTCACTCCCTCCTCCCTTCCCTATTTAAATACTTTATTTCCATTTTATCATTTTCTCAGATCATTTTTTTCTTTTCCCTTATTTCCTTTCCCCTACCCCTCCCACTTCTCCTACACTTTTAGCCCTTTTCTTCCTATTTCACATTGTCAATTATACCATTAGGATCTTATATACAATTATAGTTTTTCACACCAGAGAAACTATTTGGTATTTACACATGTGACTTATTTATTTCACTTGAGTATGACCTCAATATGCATCCATTTTCCTATGAATGACATAATTTCTCATTCTTTATGGCTGAGTAGTATTCCATTTTATATAAAAACCACATCTTCTTTATCCAGTCTCCAGCTGCATGGGCAAATGGGCTGTTTCCAAGTTTTAGCTATTACAAACTGTACCAATATAAATATGGCGTGCAAATATCTCTCTGATGTGATTCTTTTAATTGTTTTGGAAAGATATCCAACAGAGGGATGGCTGGGTCAAATGGAACCTCTAATCCTAGTTCTTTGAAGTATCTCGATATTGATTTCCACAGTGCTTGCAACAGTCTGCACTCGCACCAATAATGGAGAAGGGTTCCTTTCTCCCCACAACACCACCAACATTTGTTATTGTTTGATTTCTTGATCTCAGCCATTCTTTGTGGGGTGAGGTGGAATCTGTGTTCTTTTCATCTCCATCTCTCCAATGACCAGTGATGTGGAACATTTTTTCTTATGTTTATTTGCTGCTTTTACTTCTTTGCCTGAGAAATGTATGTTCATTTCAGATGCCCATTTTTGAATCGGGTCTTTATGTTTGGGGGGCCTGATTTTTTTGAGTTCCTTACATATTCTAGATGATAGTCCTTCGTCTGAGGAGCAGCTGGTAAAAATATTTTCTGACATTGTAGGTTGTCTCTTAGTTCTGTTGATGGTTTCTTTTGCAGTGCAGGAGCTTTTTAAAAAGTTGAGATCCCAGTTGTTGATTCTTTATTCTAGTTCCTGTGCTACTGAGGATTTATTCATAAAGTGTTTTCCTATGCCAATGTCTTCAAGAGTTCTGCCTAACTTATCTTCCAGCAAATTTAGTGTCTCTTTTTTAATATTTAGATCTATAATCAACTTGGATTTTAGTTTAGTTCATGGTGAAAGATAAGGGTCTAGTTTTAATCTGTGGAAGGTTGAAATCCAGTTTTTCCAACACCATTTATTAAAGAGGCTATCTTTCCTCCAGCAAGGATGATTGGCTCCTTTGTCAAAGATGAGGTAGTTGAGTACATCTGGAGTTGTCTCTGTATCTTCCAATCTATTCCACTGGTCCTCAGGTCTGTTTCTTTGCCAGTACCATGCTGTTTTAATCACAGTGGCTTTGTAGCATAGTTTCAAATTGGGAATTGTTATACCTGCTGCCATGTCTCTGTTGCCTAGGATGGCTTTTGCTATTCTAGGTCTCTTCTGGTTTCAAATGAATTTTTGGATTATTTTTTCTAGTTCTGTGAAATATACTGTTCGAATTTTAGTGGGCATTGCATTGAATCTGTATAGCAGTTTTGGTAGTATGGCCATTTCCACTATGTTGATTCTTCTTACCCTAATTGTTTCCCTAATTTCTCTCTCAGTGAGTCTGTTATTTGTGTACAAGAAGGCTATTGATTTTTGAGTGTTGACCTTGTATCCAGCTACTCTGCTGAAAGTGTCAATTAAGTCTAGAAGTCTTTTGATGGAATTTTTTGGGTCTTCAATGTAGAGTATCATATCATCAGCAAATAATGACAGTTTAACTTCTCCCTTTCCTATCTTTATTGCTTTGATTTCTTTTCTTGTCTAGTTGCTGTGGCTAATATTTCCAGAACCATATTGAAAAGGAGTGGTAATAATGGGCATCCTTGTCTTGTTCCTGATTTTAACGTGAAGGATTTCAGTTTTTGACCATTTAATATGATGTTGGCTGTTGGTTTTTCATAGATAGCCTTTATTAAGTTGAGATATAGACCATCTATTCCAATTTTTGGCAGGGTTTTATCATGAATGGGTGTTGAATTTTGTCAAATGCTTTTTCTGCATCTATTTAGAGGATCCTATGGTTTTTGTTCTTGACTCTGTTAATATAGTGTATTACATTTTTTGATTTATTTATGTTGAACCATCCTTGCAACTCTGGAATAAATCCGACATGGTTAGGGTGTGTGATCTTCTTGATGATCCTCTGTATTGTTTGCCAGTATCTTATTAAGGATTTTTGCATCTATGTTTTTTAAGGAGACTCTAATTCTTTTTTTTAGTTTGGTCTTTGCCTGGTTTGGAAAGGTAGTTCTCTCCATTTCAATTCTATGAAATACTTTGAGAAACATTGTCATTAGGTCTTTAAAAAGTTGATAAAATTCACTAGTGAAGCCATCTGCTTTGTTAAGAAACATTTTTATTACTGATTCAATCTCATTACATTTTATTGTTCTATTCCAGTTTTTAATGTCCCCTTGATAAATTTTGTAAGTTGTATGTATCCAGAAATCTATACATTTTTTATATTTTCCAGTTTTTTCATATACAGTCTTTCAAAATAATCTCTAATGGTCTTTTGCATTTGTGTAGTATTGGTTGTGATGCCTGGTTTTCCATCTTTAATTTATTTGGATCTTTGCTCTGTTTTTTCTTTTTGTTGTTGTAGTTGTTGTTGTTTGGCTATACTAAGGATTTGCTGATTCCATTTATCTTTACAAAGAACCAGTTGTTCATTTTACTGACTTTTTTTTTTTACTCTTTTATTTCTGCTCTGATCTTATTTTCTCCTTCCTACAAACTTTGAGTTTCATTTTAACTTGCTGTTCTAAGTTAGATGCATCATTAGGTCACATATTTAAAATCTTTTTTTTTTTAGTGTAGGCACTTAGGGTTTTTATATCTGAAATGTCTCCCAAAAGCCTCATGTGTTCAGAGCTTTGGCTTTTGGAAAGTGATTGAGTGATGAGGATGCTATATCTATCAGTAGGTTATTTCACTGACGTGTTCATACCCAAAGGTTCTGTTAGGAGGTGGGGCCTTGATGGAAAAGGAGTATCACTGTGGGTATAAACCAAAGAGTATATCTCCTTCTCTGACTCCTCCCTTCACACACTACTTTCTGGACATGGTAAAATAAGCAGTTTTTCTCTGCCAGATCTTTCCACCATATCTTTTCTGCCTTGGTGCAGACTGTAGTGAATCCTCTGAAAACCATAAATCAAAACAAAACTCTCCTGCCTTAAATTGTGGATATCAGGTATTTTGTTCCAGATAAAGAAAGTAACTAACACAGCACTTATTGTCATAAACTTACTGTCAACTACTGCTTTTGCTGTATCCCACAGATTGTATTATGTTGTGTCTCAATTTTGTTTTGTTTCAAGAGATTTTTTTAAATTTTCATTCTAACTTCCTTCTTGACCCACTGTTCATCAAAAAATGTTTTGGGAGTTAGGTGTAGCTCAATGATAAGAGTGCTTGCCTAGCATATAGGAGGCTTCAGTAAATTAGACTAAAATTTAGTTTTATAGACTTTAACTGGAAAATATAACAGAGAAGAGTTGTGAACAGATTATGGATTACCTTGAATACAAACGGAGAAATTATAGGTCTGCAGCTATGGCTTTCATTTTAATAGGACCAGTGGGGCTATAGATCTTCAAGGAATGTGAGTGATCATTCCAAACCCATGAATGTACCCCACAATCAAGGAATGCAATTATCTTTAGAATATGGGAGGAAACAGTTCTATTATAGTAAGCAGTTTTTAATGATATAAAACTACCAAAGTTTATGTCCGATGAAGTATAAGAAAAGGCACTGAAGCCTTGGGGACTCTTACAAATCCGTAGGTTGTACTGGGAGAGTTGTATCACTTCTCTGACAGAAATCTTCTAGCATTCCTCACTGCCAAGTGACTTAAATGTAAACCCCAGTCCTTCATCTTTTAAATCCCAGTGGTCTTTTCCATATTTATTTCTTAATATTTCTATACATGTAATCAGTACTCTGGCAAAACTATTTTTTCATTCTTTGTGTCTTTATTTCATGCCTCTGTCTCCTTTTTTTTATAAAGTTGCTCTATCTTGAGTTTTTTCTATTTCGAGTAAGTCCATGAGAACTTCCAATTGCCAAAAAGATATCTTCATCCCCTTTACAAGCATGCCAAGGTTATCAGCATCTTTGAATCCTCCTTTTGGCCCTTGGCATGCCTACTTCTACCTGTTTTAGAGTCACCTATGTAATTTATTTTTCATTCTATAAGCTTTATAATGAAGAAACTTTCTCATAATTATGTATTATTATACCACTTAATATGATTCTTTGCTACAATAGATGTTCACTTAGAGGCTGTAGAATTTAATTAAGCTGTGTCTCTGCCATCTTCTAGCAATTGTTGTCTAGTAGTGCATATCAGGTACAATACCTAGTAATGTGAGAAGAAAGATACCATTCTAAAAATATGAAACTTATGACTATTTAGATGAACATACAGGCCACTTTTAAATAAATTTATAGTTACTTTAAGAATAAATCTAGCTGACTGCTAAGTTAATAATAAAGTAGACAAAATACACAAATAATAAACATAATTACAGGCTCCTTAACAACTATAAAAAGCTATTTTGTAGTCATTTGATTTAATATGTGGCCTAAAACTTTTTGAAAAGCATTGGTTTGATTCTCTCATACAAAGAAGTGCAATAATATACTCAGCTATATTCTTTTCTGTTGTTAGGGCATAAAAGAGATTATGACCAGGAGATTGTCAATTACAGCAGAACACAGTATTTTTATTTGTAATAATACATGATAATTTCACAAAAGTGGAGAACATTTCAAATTAACAATAGGATATTAATTCTACCACTAGGGACCAAGAGGACCAGATGGTCTCCCAGGGGAACAAGGTATACAAGGTGCCAAGGTAATCACTGATTTTCTTAATTTCATATGCAGTAAAATTTTATGGTGCCTATATATTCTACCTTCCAAAAAATCATATATCACCTTAGAAATTTATAGTTCTATGGGGAGGGGAGGAGGGGGTGAAGGGAAGGCAGGGACAAGGGGAAAAAAATGAGAATCAAGACCTATCATGTAAAGGTACAGGATCCCAATAATGAATGTAACTGTATTATATACCTAGATTGTACCAATAAACTCAATAAAAAGAAAAAAAAAAGAAATGTATAGTTCTAAATTTTATCTAATTTTATGCATGCAACATAAAGTTTTTACCACATTACCACACGTAACAAATTTTCTGTTTGTGAATTAATGTTAATATATGTAAAACTATAATTTATATTATTACTAATTCACCTTCTTTGTTAGGGTGAAAAAGGAAATAAAGGAAAAAGAGGCTCTCATGGTATCGTGGTAAGAAATAAAAGAATTTCGATTGTTTCTTCTGTTATTTTGAGAGGGGGTTACTTGACCTACACATCTTTATCTTGTGTAGGGTAAGACTGGAAACCCTGGAGAGAGAGGAGTTGAAGGAAAACCAGTAAGTAATTAGAAAATAATAATTATATGAGTAATTGTTATCTGTGTGGAAGTGGTGTTTAAACAATGCTTTGTTTTTTGATGATAAAGATTGTATATATTTACAGTATACAATATGATTATATTCATATATATTATAAAGTGATTATCTGTTTCCCCCTCTGACACAACTATTATTTCATATCCAAAGACTACAAGTTCTCTTCTTTCTTTAATCATTAAATTATGTTTTATTTGAGCAAGTTGCTTATCCATTCTCAGGCTTGATTGCGCCTACTTTTAAACTGGTGGTGATAACTGTTACTTCAGTCTAGTTGATAAATTCAGTTTTTTTGTAAAGCTCATTTTGAAATAAAATGGTGTGATACATAAATAGAATGGGACATAATAAAGGTAATAATACAAGAAAGTCATTTGAGACCTTATACTTAGTTACCTTTCAACTCAGTTGGAGGGGATTTTGGAATGGGGTTCTGTATATGATTTCTCATGGTTCTACTCTAAATATTTTTAATGTTTGTAATGGTACATTACATTATACATTATACATCTCACTAGAATTATACTTTTTCTAACATGAAAGACAACAACTGTGATCATTACCAAGTAAGGAAGAAAAATGTTTTAAAAAGATAAAAATGCAAGAGTCACACATACATACGTAAACATAAGCATGAATGTACAGCTATTTTATTTCATTCAGAATTATAATTTAGTGACATTTGTTATAGATTTGTATAAGTTTGTGAAATTATATAATATAAATAGATAGCAGTTGATGAGTCTGAAAAGGATAACATAAAAATGTTTTAGTTGCTGAAATCATCATCACCAATATCACTGCATTTGCTTGTTCCTCTTTGAAATCTGCTGCCCCCTGCCTGTGATTTGTCACAATAGCATAATATTTGACTCAAGATTAAAGTATCAGAGCTAAGAGAAAAAATGATTTTCTAGGGAAAGAACTTGTATTTGGCATTGTATTAATCAAATTCCTTCTCCCCAAAGCAGACCTGGAATGTAAAATTCATCTTCTGTATTTTTATTATCAACCTTAAAAAATATTTCTGTAGATTGTGACTACTTGTATATAAGGCAAGTATGTTACAATGAATAGAGGAATCTAAAGGGCATGTTCATTCCTCTGGTTTTTAACAAATGAGACCTACAGAAATAAAAATTATTTTCCAATTTTCCCCAATGTTGACCTTTCTTAAAATTTCACTTTCATTTTCCAATTGGATAAAAGTGATATTTGACATGTGACTCTCTTAATCAAATAAAAAGTACTAGAATCATTTTATAATCTTAGCTTACAACAAGCAAGTTACCTAGACCACTGGAAGAGTAAAATTACCTTCATATATAACATGGTGTTCCATAACTAATGAGTTTGTAATAGCTATTGTGGTTATGGCTTACTGTGCTCTATACCTACATTGACCTTTCTTTCTCTCTCTCTCTCTCTCTCTCTCTCTCTCTCTCTCTCTCTCTCTCTCTTTCTCTCTCTCTCTCTCTCTCTCTCTCTCTCTCTCTCTCTCTCTCTCTCTTTCCTTCAATACAAGGAATTGATCTCAGGGCCTTCGCAATGAACTAGACCCCCAGCCCTATTTTATTTTATTTTTGAGACAGATTCTCACTAGGTCATTAAATTGCTCAAATTAGTCTGAAACTTCCTCTCTTGCCTCAGCCTCCCAGACTGCTGGAATTATTGGTGTGTGTCACCAAGCCCTGCTCACCCACATTGTCTCCTTCTCCTTGATGAATAGAAATCTTGGAGAATCCATGAACAGTCAATCAATAAAATGAGATAAGCCGTAAAGATTCATTTTATCCTTCCCAGTATTCTTACTGTCTGCAGTCATTTAAGCATGGCGAATAGGAGACAACACTGTATACTAGAAAGATGAATTAGAGGTCAAATTGATTTTTGTTCTTACATGCTTCTAAAAATTGTATAATCTTGGTTTAATTGCTTAGCACTCTGGATCATATTTTCCTCATTTGTAAAATAAAGAGATTGATCGATAAGATCTCTAAAACCTCCTCCAACTTTCATTTGTTCCAATTCTTTTTTCTTTTATGCTGGGGATTGAACCCTGAACTTGTGCATAATAACCAAATGTCCTACCCCAGGCAACCCTCCCAGCCTCTAATTGTTATAATACTAAAGCCAAATGTTAAATGAAAATCGAAAACACATATAGTACAGTTCACCACACAACCAGTATATTTTTTAGTGGACCACCAACACCATTTTCTATACTCACTTTCTACACACAGATCTGACTCAAAGGAAAAATCAGGAACAAAGGCCATGATACATTGTTTTACTAAGATGATAAACCTGGATCATTATTTTTGGTTTCCAAATCACATAAATATTATAATACTTTGTGCATTACTCTTTTATGAAATGGTCTATTAATTGATAAATGTGTAAAAAATTACGATTTTCAATGTCTCTACTTTTTAATTCTGCCAAATTTTACTTTATATATTTTGAAATTATATTACAAGTGCATTCACATTTAGAGTTATGTCTTCCTAAGAAACTGAACCTTTATTAAAAACTATTCTGATTTATCTTTCATTATTTTTTCCCTCTTGGTGATATTGCTTTGAATTCCATTTTCCCTGATATTTATAGAGTTTCATCTTTCTGACCCTTGCAGTTCAGGTGGCATATTTTCCCATATGTTTCTTTATATTTAAATAGAATATATTACAGTTTGATCTTGCTTTTTAATTAAGACACTCTTTAATTATAGTGTTTGGTCCATTTCATATTGATGTTGTTTTAGGTCTCCCATTTTAAGATTTGTTGTTCCTTGTATCTTTTTTGTTGTAATTATTGTTTGATATCTTCCTGTTAGCACTGAATGCTTTTGAGAATTCTGTTTCTATTTATCTATTAGATTCTTAGCAATACTTATTATAAGTCAGGTATTAGTAAAACTTTTTCTGGAGTGTCACAAAATAAATATTTTATGTTAAATATTTAACATAAGTGTAAGGAATTTGCAACCATGAGATCAATTTACCAATATTGCCTTTTATAATATAATTGTTTTATGAATTATATCTACATATATTATGAATCCTACATTGTAAATTTATAATTTGTTGTAATTTACATAAAATTTAGCCTAACAAAAATGAAGTATGTACATTAAAGCTATTTATGAGGAAAGAGAGCCTTTTATTTACTCATCTACTTAACATTTTTGGTGATCTTTGTTCCTTTCTGAAAATTTGTATTTCAAAATAGTGTCATTTCCCTATAGTGTAGGAAACATCCTTTAGATTTTTTAATGAAGTTTATTAGTGATAAATTATCTTAATGTTTATGATTTCTTTTCATTTTTACTGATGAAATGTGCTTTTTTCATATTTAAATAATTTTTTAAAGAATTAAAGAATTTTACTGGATACAGGATCCTGAATTTTTGTTTGTTTTTATTCAATATTCTTAAAAAGACACTTCCATTTGGCCTTCAATATTTCCGATGAGATGTCCACATCTATCTCTATCATTATTCCACTGCATGTCACATATCATTATACTGTATTGGAGTTGGACATATTAAGAGATTAAGTAGTAGTTCTTTCACTTGCTAGTTCTTTTGACTTTGTACGTATTGTTGAACCTCTCTAAGTGTCAGTTTCTATCTTTCAAATGGAATATCTTTCATGGTTCTAAGAAATGATATTTATTATGATATGACTTGTGCAAACTCTCAATAAACAACCACCGTAGATTTTATTATTATTTGGTCAACATTCCCACAATCACTGAGTTGAATTCATGGAGCAGAGAGTTTTACTATTATTGATATATTGTTAGTGACATCTGGAAACTCTCAAATTTAGAAAACATTTTAAATTATTTCATTGCTTTGTGAAACAGCTTTTATGTACCATAAACAGCGCTACATTCATACATTAAGCTTGCTTGCTGTATATTCAAATACACTTTACAAAGAAAACTGGAAAGATACTATGTAAAGTGTTGAATATTTAATGTATATTTAATGTAGTTAGTTTATCGGGCTTGGAGAGATTCCTAATATTGAACTTGCCTTTTAATTTAGGAGCCAAAGTGAATGAAGAACAGGAATTTCAGGACTGAAACATGGCATTAGCCAGATGAGAACCCTTACCTTTGCACACTTCCTTTCCTCTAAGCAGAGAAACTGAATAGAATCTTGCTGGTTGTAACAGAGGATTATGTAGTACTAAGAATTTTGAATTCTTTTACAAATATTTTAAAATTTTTATTTGACATATAATTGTACATATATATGGGGTTATCTTAATCACATTCTTCATTGCTGAGAAAAAATACCTGAAACTAACAATTTAAAGGAGGAGGAGTTTATTTTGGCTCACAGTCTCAGAAGTTTCGGTCTGTTGTTGGCAGACTGAAACTCAGAAGAGCCATGGTGGAAAGGCCTGGCAGAAGAAAACTGCTCACATCATGATGGCCATTAAACAGAGAGAGAAAAGAGGAGCACAGGAAAAAGATATAAGCTTTCAGGTCTCTCCTCAGTGACCCACCTCTAACTGGGCCCTACCTCCTAACAGCAAGTCAAGTCAGCTATAGCCTCCGTGGTGCAGTCACCCTTCAAAACCCCACCTCTGAACATATGAGGCTTGGGGGTGGGGACATTCCAGATCTAAACATAACAAAGGAATAGAGAGATTTTCAATACATATATATAATATGTAATAGTCAAATCAGAATAATTGGTATATATATTACTTCAAACATCATTTCTCTGTGTTGAGAATATTCAAAATCATCTCTACTAATTATTTTAAAATGTACAGTTAAATATCATCACACATTGTAACCCTGCTTTTCCATAGAACACTAGAAGTTTTTCCCTGCATTCAATGCATCCTATATTACCATCTTGTTTTCATCTCCCCTTTCTCCACTTTCAAGTTTTGGTTAACTATTTTCTACTTTCTTCATCTATGAGATTAATATTGTTACTTTCCACATATAAATGAATACATGTGGCATTAGCCTCTCTGAATGTGCTTTGTTTTCCTTACCATAAGGCCCAGTTCCATGTACATTGTCATAAATGACAGGATTTAATTACTACCATAGTTGAATAATAACAGCATTGTGTATATATGTCACACTTTTTGTCCATTTATCTGAAGACAAATACCTAGGTGGATTCCACAATATGATTATTGTGAATAATGCTGCAGTAAACATAAGAGTGCATACCTTTCTGACACACTGATTTTATGACCCACTGTATTCAATAATGGCCATACTAGTTTACATTCCCACCAACACTATATAAGACTTTTCCTCTCTTTGCATCCTCAGCAATGTTTAGAATTTTTAATATCTTTACTTCCAGCTTAATGTCATTGTTTCTTAGATTTAACTTTCACATATAATAGTAATTATGATTAGTTATGTTATCAGCCTTTCCAAGGTCAATAATAAAGAAGAGGCATCTTGTAAATAGGGGCAGTATTTTATATATTCCCAGTAGTTATCAATGTCTTGCACTCGGTACATGCTGAGTAAATCTTTGAGTGAAAGGACAAAGGAAAGATCTAAAATTAGATCTAGAATTTAATTTATAATAGACTTCATATTTGAGACTCACTTTTATAGTAGGCATGGTGTTAAGAAAAAAAAGTGAGAGATGAGTGTGCAAGGACTTGGGTTTGGCGCCCAGCATGGCAAAACAAAAAGGAACTTAAAGGTCCAGTGTAGTTATCTCCAGCCATGTAGAGGTTCTGAGACTCCCATGTCTTGCTAGATTTTGGTACTTATGAACACATCACAAAAATGTCATTTTTGGTAAAACAAATTTATATCAATATTAAAGGCATAAGGAAATCCAAATTTAAAGTAATTCTGGACAATTATTTGTCACAGTATAGAGTGAGGTATAATTCTAAAAATAGAGGTAAAGAACTCCTACAATTCAAAAACCAACATAAAAAATACTTATGCTAATCAGCTTTCTGTAACTGTGACAGAATATCTGAGGAAATCAATTCATAGGGCACAAAGATGTATTTTGGTTTATGGTCTCAGAGATTTCAGTCCATGCTCAGTTGGCTCCATTGTTTTGGGGCCTATGGTGCAGCAGAACATCATGATGAAAAGTGCATGGTGGGGTAAAGCTACTTATTTCATGGCATTCAAGAAGCAAAGAGAAAGAAATCCAAAAAAAAGAAAGAAAATGGCACATGCGTTCTAGTATCCCCTAGAAGCCACATCCCCAGTGACCTAGCTTTCTTCCACCAGGCACTCTCTTCTCTAGACTCCCCCACCTCCCAGTAGTGTCACAGGCCAGTAAGCAACTGTTAAACATGTGGCCTTTGGAGGACACAAAGCCCTCTCTGTTGGCACAGGAGCCAAATTGCCCCAGCATCTCCCCAGTAGCAGAGCGTCGGATTATAGCGGTGTTGTCACTTTGCAATAAATAAGTGGATTTTAGGTTGAAGTTTGGCCACTTGGTCTGTAAAAGTTTTGCCATGACTGACCTACAGCCATCATTCCATTCTACTTTAAAAAGTAGAATAGTGGTTAACAGGGACTAGGGAAAGTGGTGATGCAGAGTTAGTGTTTAATGGGTGCAGTTTTACTTGGAGATGATGGAAAAGTACTGGAAATGGATGGCAGTAGTGGTTGCTCAGCAATGTGCATATACTTAATGCCACAAATCTTTATGCCTAAAAATGGTTAAAATAATCAACTTTATGTTATATGTATTTTGCTACAAAAGAAAAAGAAAGGAAGATATAGAAAAGAACTCATAGTGAAAGCTAAGGAAAGGAAACTGGAACATTTTCAAACATTACACTTGCTACAAGTTTTGCACTTATTTGTCCAGGGTATACAGGGATCCCCTGGCAGTACAGGAGACAGGGGACTTGCAGGAGAACCGGTAAGTTTATTTTTTATACTTTTTAAATTTTGCTTTGCTCATTAAGTACATCTAGCTTTTCATTATTATTGCCCTATTGTGCTATGACTGATATACTTTAGAAAGCAACATTTATTATAGACACCATAGACCAATTATGTAGAATGACTATTTTGCATAGTATCATCATACGCTATATAAAATGAATATGTTGGAATATGGTTTTTAATGCCATTCTTGTTTAATGTAGTTGTATGTGGTACTTTTTCTCTTGAACTGTTAAAACTAAGCAAATTTCTATCTTTTACAAAGAAAACTATTTTACTAAACCTCAGAAACTTTCTGAATGCCTTGCCGTTCTTATAAGTATCATATTTCCACACACACACAATCACATTTATGAGGCCAACTCTAGAATTTAAAAAACACATATAGAAAAGCCAAACTCTAGATCTGATGGGCCAAAATGTACAAACATGACAGAAATTCTGTTGCACCAACAATACAGAAACATACGTTGCAGTATTTAAAATATGACTCAATAACGGAGTTTCCATGGAAAATGAGTTGTGAAAAGGAAAAGACCTAGTCACAACCTATGTTCTTACAATTTATTCTTTATTACCAATGAAGTCATTCTTCTGGTTAATCATGTCAAATATAAGATGCTGTAATGTGCTTCTAAGATTTACAATACAATATGGTCTTTCAAACCAATTGGTTGATTTTATCATAAATTGATGTAAAAGTTTACAAGTGGCATTTGCATAATTCACTTAGATAGTAGCAAGTGGAAAATTCTAACAGTCAAATAATATTCTTACCAAACTGTATTCATTTCTTCCGTTATGTACTTAGCCCATGATATAACCTCTCTAAACAATAAGTAACAAGTTCAATATTTATTTCCAAATAAAATATCTAAGCCATAGCATTGATTTTAAACAACTTAATCCTTCTTAGTTTCCTCCCTATTTTGTATATCTTAAACTGTTATCCCAATTGTAGTATCTGACCATAAAATAATGCAAATCTTTTTACCACAGTTTATTTTAATGTGTTTCCCCTAAACAATCTATAAACTTCTCAAAGAGAAAGACAGCTTCTTTCATCCTTGTAATCTCCTTTTCTGGTGTAATAGTTGCCACATTAAACCTACTCAATTGTTTGTTAAATTGTATGGACAAAAGAACATACAAAAAACTATAATCACTGTAGTATAGGTAACATTATTGTATGAGGTGAAATGGAATGAAAACTAATTAGTCTTATTAAAGAAGACATTTAAGTAGAGTTAGGAATGTCAGCAGAGTTATGACAATAGCAGAGACAACAGCTTTAAAATTCTCACAAGAATAGACTTGTTAATGAAGTGACCTGATTGTACCTAAAACTTAACATGCAGGTCTAGGGCCAGTGGGATGGGTAAATAAAATATAAGTCAATTTATAATGAATATAATGGGCTCTGTGTCAAAGATCTAAGCTTCCTGGTATAATCACAGACAAGAAAAAATATTGAAACACTTATTTTTGACAGTAATAAAATAAGGGAAGGGCTGGGGATTTAGCTCAGTGATTCTGCTACCTGCCTCGCAAGTGCAAGGACCCAAGTTTGATCCCCAGTACCAAAAATAAATAAATAATAATAATAAAATAAGGGAAGACTATAGCTTTTCCATGGTCAAGATTTAAAACTGGTTTCCTCACTACAATGTAAGTATTTCAGTTTGAATGGCTGGTTATTTATTTATTCATTCATTCAACAAATATTTGTTAGGAATCTACTTGGTATATACTGGTGAACATGGAGTTTTTCAATACAGTGATAGAAGTTAATTAAATGATCCCAACATAAATGGATAATTACAAACTGAGATAATGGAAAGCATGGTCATCACCTCTCACAAACACTGAAATCTGTGAATGCTCAAGTCCCGTATGTAAAATGGTATAGTGTCTTCATATAACCTAGCCACATTCTCTTGCGTGCTTTAAATCATCTCTGGATTACTTACAACACCTACTACTATGTGAATGCTATGCAAATAATTGTCATATTGTATTATGTAGAGAATAATGTCAAGGGGAAAAAGTCCATACATGTTCAATATGGACAAAATTTTTAGAATGTTCTCTATCTGCTCTCAAATGAATCCATCTGTTCTGAAGCAGAACAGATTTGGAGAGCTCACTGTGTAGTATTTCAGATCTAAGAGGGTTTGTGACAAAGACATTGTTATAATCCAAGGTTAAGGAAAGCTTCCAAGAGCAGAAGCATTTGAAATATGATCTAAATGATAAACAGTAGTTACTTGAGCAAAGATGTAGAAAGATCATTTCAGACAGAATACTTACCTGGAAAGAATGTTTACATATTTATACATATTTATTATAAGAATGAAAGATGGCCAGCATCCAGAAAGTCAGGTAAAAAGCAAGTACAAGATGAGCGTGGAAAGGGAGATGACAAAATACACATGGCTTTATGAATCCTGTTCCCAAGGATTTGTATTTTCAACTCATGAACAAATGAATGTCACTGCAATGATCTGATTATTATTGTGTAAATATCATTCACACTACAAGGTAGAGCCAAGAAATTTGCATGTTTCTCACTCTCTTGATTTTTCAGAAGGTCCTATGACTACACCTTAGTTTTGGTTTCACAGGAGCCTAGTGTAGAATCTTAGTTCAAAATAATGACCTCTTGTAATTTTTATTTAACAGATCTAGGATAGCAAAATTCAGTATTTTCAGGTATTAATTCTTGCTGGATTGATCTATTAATTTAATTCCTAACAGAGCCTAATGTTCAAGACCTAAAATAGCTAATACAATATTGAAAATGAGGTTGAAGGATGGACAATACCCACTTTAACATTTACTATGTTATAGTAATCAAGCCAGTGTAAGATTGGCAAAGAAATAGATAAACAGATCATTGTAATAGAATGGGAAACCCAGAAATGTAACATAGGTATATTCTATATCTATACAGTATGTACAATATATAGTCACAAATAAAGTCAAGTGACCTTTAAAAGGAACAAAAGCAATTCAGTGGGTGATCTGCTCAACAAGTGATACTGGAACAAATGATATTCACATACAAAAAAGTGAATCTAGGCACAGATCTTACATCTCACACACACACACACACACACACACACACACACACACACACAACCTCTAAATGAATCATAGGGAAATGCAAAAATATCAACTTCCCAAAGGTAAACATAAGGAAAAAAAAGTGTGTGACCTTAGGATTGAGTTGTTGGATGCATCACCAAAAGTATAATGCATGAAAAAATGTATAAGCTGGATTTCATTAACATTAAAAACCTCTACTCTACAAAAGATAGTTAAATTGAAAGACAAGTAATAGACTAGGGGAAAATATTTACAAAACACGTATGATGAAAGACTTGTATCCAAAATATGGAAAGATCTATTAAAATCAACAATTTTTACAAAAACAATTTAAAAGTAGGCACAACAAAAAAATGGAAATGATATAGAAGCATATGAAAATGTGCTCAAAATCACGTTAGGAAATTGTGAGTTTAAAAAAAACTGACATACCACTGTCAGAATTCTATCTGTTAGAATGGTCAAAATCCAAAACCCTGACAATTTCAAATGCTGATAAGGATGTGAACAACAGAACATTCATAGATTGCTGGTAGGGATACAAAATGGCGCAACTACTTTGCAGTTTCTTACAAAGTGGTCATATAACCTAATAATTAGACTCCTTGGTTTTTATTCAAATAAGTGGAAACTTATGTTCACACAAAAACCTGCACATAAATTCTTAGAGCAAAAGACTTATTCATAGTTGCTCAAATTAGAAACAACCAGTATGTCTGCAAGGGTCTGAATGTGTCTAAAAGTCATTAAAATTCTGACTGTGAAGGTGATGGTATTAGGAATGGAAGATTTGGGAGGTGATTAGATAGGCCATGAGGTCATTATGTATGTCTTTTATCTTTCATGACTGGGAACAGTACTCATTAAAAAAAAAAAAAAAAAAAAAAAAAAAAAAACTCCAGAGAATTAGATCTGTTCTTCTCTCATGTGAGGACACAGCTGGAAGATGCCACCTATTACCTAGAAAGTAGAGTCACACCAGACACTGAATGTGCTAGCATATTGATCTTGGACTTTCCATTGCCTAGAACCATATGAAACAAATTTCTATTATTTATAAGCCATCAGTTTATAGCAGGCTGAAATGATGAGACAATGTCTTTCATTAACAGTAAAAAAAAAAATGTGGCACACCCACTGTGGAATGTTATTCAACAATAAAAATAAATGGGCCGTCAAGCCACAAGGTTCATGAAGGAACCTTAAATGCATACTGCTAAGTAAAACAGCCAATTTCAAAGGCTATATACTCCAATTATATGACATTCTGGCAAAGGCAAAACTACACAGACAGTAAAAAAGATCATATATATATATTTCTTTATAACTGCCATTATATTTGTCACACATTTAATAGGAATATTAAGCAGATGTATAATTATTTTGCTATTTAATAAAATTAACGATGAAAGCCCTTAGCACATGATTTGATACTTATTAGTTGCTTACTAAACATTTGTTGAATGAAGAAATGAATTAGGAAATAAAAGAATGAATGGTATTCCTTTCATTCCTTTTCTTTCTCTAATCCAAGCATAGTTTAATGTCAGTCATAACAAAGATGTATCATGCAGTTATAATTTTATTTATACAGAGAATAAAATAATACATTGATAACATATATATTATGTTACATTATTTATCCCATAAAGAAAACTTTGATTCTCACATCTTACATTTTTTTAATATAGGGACCACGAGGACTTCAAGGTGATGCTGGACCTCCTGGAGACATGGGCGCTGAGGTTAATATTTCTGAAATCCTTTTTTGTTTATCAACACATGGTACATTTTGTAAGACTGTAAGATAAATCTCTTATATATATTACGAGGACTAATTCTACAGTATTTTCTTCCATACTCAGAAAATGAAACCAACAGTTCCATTAACAGCAAAAATAATTACAGTAGGAACCTAATTTTATACACATAAAGTTTTCAATTAGTTCACTGAAATGACATTAAAAATTAAATTTTTTCATTGATTTATAGTTGATTTGACAGCCCTTTTTAAGATGTTATATTTCTTTTATAGAAAGAATTTTGAAGTGACCCTATTTAATATATACTTTAGAATAATAAATCACATGTGTTATAGTTACAAAATCTAACTTTCACATTAAATAGATTTTGTGCCTCTCCTCCCCTATCTTCTGTAAAATTACTCTCATGGTTCTCCACTTTATCTTCTTTTAGTGTTTCTCAGTCTTGGTATAAAGGTGCCCTTCCATGTCCTTGATTTGGCAAAAAAATATTATCATAGTGACTTTCAGTGTATTAGTTCTCTTTACCCCGTTGCTGATTCCTTGTTGTCTTTTTAGACATTCACCTATGTATCCCACAAACATCTCAAATTCAACATAACTAAATTCATCACTTTCCTACTTGTCCTCATTCTTTTTACTCTCCTCTCATTGAAGGGTACTCCTCCTATCCAGTAGCCCCCAAATGAGTTATCCTTGATACTCCCACCACATCCCCTCAAATTAGCCATTTCTTCTCTTTGAATAAACTCCCCACCACATTCTTTTAAATTTATCCCTTTTCATCTCTATTGCTATTACTCTTAATTCTCCACTATTATGCCATGGATTCTCCACTTGTCAACATTCCATCAACTACTTGTTGCCACATTAACTTCTAGTTTCATTTCCTTGAAATTTTTCAAGAATTTTCATAACCTTTGGAATAAATAATGCCAATTTCTTAACATACCTAAATAACATTCTACATGATCTAAATTTTGCAGACCTGCCAACTATATTCCCAGCAAAACTTTCCTTCTCCGTGATGTGTCCCAAGTTTGTTGAACTATTTCTCATATTTTGGTTATACTGAGCCTTCCTGAGCCTTCTGCCCTCTCATTGTGTATGAGTAGGAGAAACAAGGATGACTTAGATAAGATCACTGATTTCTTTAGGAGTTTATAATCTATTTCAGAGTACAGTCATATAAACAATCTTTATATTACAATGTGTTAGATCCAATGGTACAGTTATTGACAGGCCAATATAGGAACACTGAAATGGATACTTAATCCTACCTGGGAAAGGGGAAAAATAAGAGTTAGGTATATGTATGCAATTTTGGTGGGGTGAAGAAGTGATGAGATGAATTTAAAGAAAGAGAAGGAAATAAAAAGAAAGAGAAGGATCAGGGGCTGGGATGTAGCTCAGTAGCACTAGGCCTGCCTGGCAAACACAAGGTCCAAAGTTCAATCCCCCCTGCCCCCCAAAAAAAGAAAGAAAGAGAAGGACTTAGTTATATGAAAAAGAGGAATAAGGACAAAGGAATTCCAGAAAAAAAGGAATATTATAAACAAGAACCTTCAAATATATAGCACTACAGATTCTTTGATGCATAAAGTCAAAACAAAGAGTGGTAAAAGAGTTTTGGAGAAATCATGGAAAGTCTTGTGTATTCCATTAATAAACATGAATTTTTTATTTTACAGTCTATAATATGTCATTGTATACATGGGGCAGTGATAAAGTCAGATTTGTATTTCAAGAAGATAATTTACTAGCTATATGAAAGAAACATTTAAGGAGATGAGAGTGTAGACAGATATATTTATTAAAAAGTTATTATACTGAATCAAGCAAGAAATGATGGAGGGCTGAAGTAAAGCAGCAGGCATAAAATTATTTTTATATAAGCTCTCCAGAACTTTGACATTTGTAAAACTTAGAAGGTAAAGCAGAAAGAGAAGTGAAAAATTATTCCTAGATTTCTAGGTTTTAAAGACAGGATGGATGGCCATATCCTGTTTTCTTATGTTCACAAAAGACAGTTAGGGAGGTGAAGTTGTGATCAGTTGACAAGGTAAATGCCTACCAAGCCACAGAGTTGGTTCTGATCTTACTCAGAGTCATTGCTTATGACCTATCTATCTTTCATCACATCTTCTGAACCTAGAGAAAGCTGAGGGAAATCACTCTTCACAACTTGAAACTTTTAATGAAAGGATGATAACAATTCTGTTGTAATAAGGACTAGGGTTAGAGGAAGTGACTTGAAGAAAAGATGGTGGTTTAGAATTTTTCTAGGATAAAGAAGAGGAAAAGGATGAGATTTACTCACTAAAAATCAAACTAAGATAGGGAGCTGTGAATTTGCATTATGAGTTTTAATCTTAGTATGAGATATCAAGTTCCATATTTTCTGAGGCAGAGCAGAAACCCAGGCAATCTGGTTTCACAGTTCTTTCTCTTAAGTACTGTATTCCACAGCTTTTCATAATGGTGAAGAGATTACAAAGATAACGAAGAATTAAAATTATTTTATCTTTTTAAATTATTATTTTAAAGTTAAGAAATATGATAAAAGGAAAGTAGAATAAGGTGACTAAACTTTTAACAAGGCAACTAATCAATAAGTGTCAAGTTACAGAAATAACAACTGGGAAAACTAAAAACAAAAATTATTTTAAAAAGAAATTTAATCTGAGGGATGGGACTGGAAGCAAATCCATTCATCCTATTACGTATGTATAGCTTTTATTTCTAAAAAACAGGAATATGGATTGCAAAAGCTGAATCAAAATGAAAAATTGAACTTTTATTTAAAACATTCAGAAATGATAGAAAAGAGATTTCAATTTCTAATAGTTGTAAGGAGGAATGTCATTCATGGATCCGAAATATTAAGAAATTTCTGAAACAGAAAAGTAAACAGAAAAGAAAGAGAGGGAGGGAAAAGAGAAGGGTAAAGGGAATTGAATGAAGGAGATGGGAGAGTGTGAGTAAAGGAAGGACTGGGAAAGAATGAGCACGTGGAGCATGCTCCAAAATGAGATGAATACCCCACACAGCAGCGGGGGGAACTCCAAGCCTGGAGGTAACCAGTGGTTGCAGTAGACTGTATATTGAACAGTAAAAATAACCAAAAGATTCCCAGCAAAGCTAGCTCCACCATGAAAGAAGATTGGAAAAATAGCTCAAAATATATCTTTTATTATGTGAATAAATTCATCTCTCTTGTTTTTTAATAAAACCAATATAGAAAAAATAAATTTTTTCTGAAAAAGTGGGTTTCAGGGGGGCACAACAAAAAAAATGGCAAGAGCAAAAAATGAAGAAACACTTTTGTAGATGAGGACAGAAAATATGAAGAAGTAGAAAGTACCTTGTTTTTTATGCTTTGATTAAGAGGAAGGTTGGAAGAAACTAATCTTCAAAGTCCTAATTTCAGATGAAGTTGTTTTAACTGTTAAAATGCTAAAGGAGTCTAGAAAGTATCCAGTCTTTTGCCATCAAGTTTATGAGGGCAACAAAACTATCATCTGGACACAGATATCCTACCCTTGAACTAAAAGGTTCACCCATCTTATGAGGTTGTTTGCTGCCTTTGTAATGTATCAAATCATTCTCTTTTAGGGACCTCCAGGCACTGAGGGAGAATCTGGTCTGCAAGGTGAACCAGGTGTTAAGGTAACTTTCCTAAAAAGTAAGAGAAAGTCTGTAAACTGCCCCATTTGGTAGACATCGTGAAAGCAGGTGAAGGTCAGCAAAGAAAAATAAGAATTGTTTTTTAATTTTTACCCCTTATTGCCCCTCACAATTAGACATTCACTTTAGTGAAAAAGACTTTATTTTTCTCCTTTGGTTCTTCAGGGAGATGTTGGACCTATGGGTAGTGCTGGAGGAGCTGGGGAACCAGGATTACGAGTAAGTAGCTACCAGAAACCCTTTTAATGTACTTACCCACTCATTTGACTCAGAACTCATCAGCCTAAACACTTCAAAGAAATGGCATAAGCTTTTCCTCTCCTTTTCTTTTCTTTTGTATCAGGGATCAAACTCATGACCTTGTACTTGCGATGCCACTGAGCTAAATCCCCTGCCTGGCATAAGCCGTTCTGATCCACTAGAGAAAATGTCTGCCTTCTTTTTCTCATAGACTCAAAAACTGCACACTGAACCCTGCTTATATTCTATTCAGAACTCTAACACAGTACATCCTTTTCTAAAACTCAGGTGTATTCTGAAAAACCCTCGTCAAAAATATAGAGTTACTGAGATTGTAATTTGATAGTTTTGAGAAGTTATACTATTATAAACATACTACATTTTGAGTTCTAATATGCAGGATTTTTCCAAGATAGCAGTATCTAAGATAATTTTAAGAGGCATTTGTTCATTGAAAGGCAAATCAGGGAGATATATTTTTGTTTCTAGCTTCTTTTCATTTTCTCTATTTTGAGGAGTGGGCGAGTGGGAGGTGAGAGAGACAGAAGCATCAGAGATGGGAGAGACAGAGCAACCATTAGTAAGCACTAATTAACTTATTTTAAAATGATTTAGGTTTCAAGAGAACCAGTGATACTTTAACAGCTTCATAGACTATGGTTTATATTTCAGCAAGCTCCATATCTAGTGGGCAGCTTCTTGATGGACCATGGCCTAAATCTTTGATTTTTTGTAAAGGAGAAAGTGTAGAAACTCTAATCTGGTAGAATGATCATAAATGAATCAAGTTATATTATGTAAATTCATTATAGCAAAGTACTATATTTCCTGTGATTCAATACTTATATTTCATGAAATCAGAAACATATCTAGTTATATAAATTTCCATAGCTACCAAATGAATATATGTAACTTTTAGTTACATAAAATTTACTAATATTCTGGAACTATCTCTTTTTGAAATTATAACACTAAAACTGAAGAGCTATTCAAGACAAATTAACTCACGTATTATACTGTCAAAGCCTTTTTAGAAACAAAGTAAAATTAGAAATAAGTGAATACAAACCTGCTACTCTCTGTACATTCCAAGGATGAAAAATAAGATAAATGATATAAATAAAAAATTAATCTTAATCTTTATTTCTGCTACAAAATAGGGTGAACCAGGAGCTTCTGGAGAAGAAGGCATCCAAGGAAAAGATGGACTAAAGGTAAATTACACTTTAACATTATGCATAAAATAGATGTCTCTTGAAATCTTTAAAATGCTATACTTAATTGGGCCAGGGATTTATCTCAGTGGTTCTTCTGCCTGCCTCGCAAGTGCAAGGTCCTGAGTTCAATCCCTGGACAAAAAACTGTACTTAATCATTTTTGTGTGCCAAACAAAAACTTGCTTATTATGTGGCACTGATTATAGCATTCCTTTTCTAATTTTTTTTCCATTTGTTTCCAGGGAACCCCAGGAGAAAGAGGACAGCTTGGAGAGGATGGAGAAAAAGGAGAGATGGGCTTACCAGGAACTACAGGGCCCTTAGGTAGACCAGGTCAAATGGGCCTTCCAGTGAGTACTGTTGGGTTCGTTTTGAAATTTTCAGTGAACTTAGAGCCTGTATGCATGTGCACACACACAACACACACACTTTGAGCAATTATATATCCAATGGGTAATTAGAGGTGTTGAATTATGGCATTAGAGAGCAGGGAGTAATTATCATCCTGAAATGCATAAAGAAAGATACATTTCCATAAGCTGTGGAATTTCTGTCATAAAGCAATTATAAGGGAATGTTTTGTGTTATTTCATACTTCAACTATTTTGGATCTTTATTCAAAGAACTGACATTATTATTGTAGAGTAATATCCTAGCTCCAGGATAAAATTCTGTGCAAGCATAATATAATCTGATCCTAAATTGTATTAAAGTTTTGTTTTACTTAAAAGTTCTAAATGTCAAAGTAGACAAATTCTGTCACCTTGAGGCAAATGGAAGATGTGAATTAATGATGAGAACAGCTTATCTCTTGTTTAAAACATACATTACTTACATTGTTCCATGTACAGCTCTCTGACCATTTCATGGTTTTACTTTATTGTTTCCTCTTTCTAGTCTCCAATCTTTAGGGACGTCTGATCCTTGGAAGATAGGGGGCAATCTGACCTTCTCTATCAGAGTTGTACCCCCTTCACCTTTTCCAGCTGAAGACCCTTCCCTGTTTTCTTTTACTTTCCAACTCTGCCTATGCCTAGATTTTCAACCTCTGCTTTTCTAAGTTTTCTTGCCTTTGGAGATATACTTTTTCCTTTAGAGTCATCCCTTATGACCCTACTAGAAAACAATTTCTGTTTCCTCTGAACCCTGGCAATTCTCTTCAAACTTTTACAGACTCAGAGTTAACTTTTTAGCATGTAGCTCTCTTTTCTCAGAGAGATCACAACTCTTCAAAACAGATGCACTGTCTTCACATCTTTCCATAAACCACAGTGCTTCTGTGCTTCTCTGAAATACTGAGGAACAAATTATGAGTGAACTGATTATACAAATAGGCGGGGAGACAAAGTAGTGATTTACAAAGTTACTAATCTTTACGCATTGTTGTGTACTTCCTCTGGCTCCTAACCTCCACTTGATTAATATCTTATCTATGCTAGCTCATGTCCCAGTCAACTTAGTTTTATTTGCAGTACTACGATGAAAGTTATCTGAAGGAATACAGTAGCATAAATGAAGCACAAACCAGCCATCTCACCATCTCCTTTCTATGAAAGTAATTCCTTTAGTATTAAAATATGCTATAACATATCCTCCCCCAAATAACAGTTATTTGCACTGGCATATTTCAAAGTGACCTAAGAAGAATGAGGATAAACCAGTTGCATCCCATTTTTTTGAGTCACTTTCCCTTCAGTTTTACCG
Organism: Fukomys damarensis; assembly: GCF_012274545.1. Lineage (NCBI taxonomy): Eukaryota > Metazoa > Chordata > Mammalia > Rodentia > Bathyergidae > Fukomys > Fukomys damarensis. The sequence continues at coordinate 19,365,674 of NW_022900945.1, read as the reverse complement.
TAATGGTAATGTGCCTATTTCTCTTCTGTCCTGCCCTTTCAGTTGTGCTAGGTGTTCTGCCACAACACATAGAAAGCCCCAGGGAATCCTCCTCAAAATTCTCTTGAACGTTTCTGGTCCAATATATCCTCACTTACATACTCTCATACAACCCTCCTAATAACATGTAAGTGTTATTATATACCCCATTCTGTAGCAGAAAAAAGTAGACTCGGAGAAAGTTAAGGACTTTATAAGATGATATAGCAGATGGCAGACTTGGCACTAAATCATTTCATTTCTGCATCAGATTTAGTCTTATATTTTGCCTTTCTAGAGTCCTTGATGCTTCTCACGTTTTTTAAGAATTCTTTTCCATTAGCATCACGGCTTGACTGACAGAAAAATAACAAATACCAAGTAATTGTGATTATCTTCCTAATAACTCTCGTCAAATTTTTGTTTTTATAATTAAAAAGCCATTAATGATTATTCATATGTTACCCTGGATTTTTAAAGACCAACTAACTTAGTTCCCTAGCAGAATCCTAAGGGTTGGGGGATCTGGGGCTGGGAATTTAGCTGAGTGGCACCATGCCTGTCTCACAAGCCCAAGTTCGATTCCCAGTACCAAAAAAAAAAAAAAAAAAAGGAGTTGGTGGGGAGAAGGAACATAAAACTAAGAAAATATAACATGGCCTAACACAGCCAGGACTTGCAGAAAGGCATGATGAAGCTTGACAGCTGTGTTAGCGGGCTCAAAAGATAAAAAGGAGGCCTGGAGAAATGATAAACAGGGATTTCATCTGCTTCATAATTTTTCCCAGGAACAGTCCTTCCTAGTACACATCTTTACTGCCTTTTTTTAGTAACAACACATGTGTGCTTCTTTTTTATTCTTTTTGTTGTTCTCCTTGGAATTTTAAATGCCTTTCAGCTTATAAACTCAATAAAAATACTGTGGCATATTTTTTCAAAAGAATTTCATGATCCAAGGAACTATTGCTTAATCAGACAGCCTAATGTTGGATTTATTTTGTACTCTTAAAATTTTTCCTTAGGCAATGCTACAAAGATGCTACTTCAGATTCTTACAAAATAAGCAAGAGACTGAAGGAAATTTTTTTTCACTTTTTTCCCCAGAAGAAGCTCTTCTTACTTCCTAGATAATTGAGAATTAGATCTGCATTGAAAAGTACTGCAAGGGAAGCATCAGTTAACAAACTCCAAATCTAAGCTACTATAAACTTATTTAAAGAGGAGAAAACATTATACATTTTATGTTTGAATTCTATGCTACAATGTCTAATTGCCTAAATGCATAACTGTGTATGAGAAAAGAACTGGAAAGCACCTGAAAAGAAACATCTGCCCAAGTTATGGTCTGTCATCCATTTCTAAAAATTCTGCCACTGTGGAGTCTAATATCAAAACATGTGGAGCTATGAACTCCAAAGTAGAAAGTTTTACAATGCAATTATCTGGATTCATTCCTTTAGGAAAAAAGTTTGATAAGCTTTATCAAGATGAAGTTTTTCTCTTCTGTTTAAGATGGCACTATATGAACTACAGGTAAATATCTTAAGGGAAGAAGGAATGAAATAAAGTATCCTTTTCTAAGAAGCTTTTCTACTAAGACCATAAAATGAAGTCATAAAGATGAGAGGAATACAAGTAGTTAGACAATAAAAAATGGGGCCGGGGATTTAGCTCAGTGGTTCTGCTGCCTGCCTTGCAAGCTCAAGGATCCAAGTTCCACCCCTGGTAAAGAAAGATATAAGATATACCTGGACTTCTTTCTGAAATACTTCCCTCAAAGACTCTGAAAAACAATAGTTGGGAATTTGAGGTTGGGAACATTAAATGGCATTCAAGAGTAAAAGACTATCTAAATCTGGAGCAAATAAGTGCTTTCTATGATTCTGGTATTATATTTATGTATCCTGAACTGTTTTGTTTTAAAGCAACACACAAATAAAAAGCTCTCCACTGGCCATTGTGCAACCATTGTTCAGATTTCTGATCTCTCACTAAAGAAATGCACATCGTTGGGAAAGTCTTTCTTTGGTTTCTTAGCTCATACATTATACATAATAAAGGAGTTGGAGCTATACAAAACTTCCCAAGATGGTTGTGTCAAGAAGGTCATTGAATTAGCATGGTTCTGTTCTTTCTATTCCTACTTCAATCAGAAAAAAAATCATTTTATGTCTATTTAACCTCTTAGCTTCTGCATAGGTGTTCTTTGGAAGAAAAGGTTCTATGATAATAAAACAACATTATCTTATATTTCTAAATTTGTATTCATTCTTATAGACTATAATACTATAAAATGTATTTTCCTGTTGATTAATTTACCAAAGTTTTTTGAGTATTTTCTGTGAGGCAAGAACTCTGCTAAACACTGAGCACACAAGAAAACAAGGTCCTTGAACTCATACTTCATAATCTAATGGAGAACCCTAACAATAGACTAAAGAGCACTGTAGATTGTGATAATGAATGATGTAAATAAATGGGTTGATGAAAAATGAAATTTAAAAGATAAGTAAGTAAAAAGGATTATAAATGAAAATAACAGATGAAGGATAGGAAAGCCAGCTGCTTAAGGTTAGAGAATTTATTTATGCTATAGCAGTGAGGGGTTTCTGTGAATAAAGGATTATAAACTTGAAATCTGAAAAAATAAAAGGAATTCTTCATTCAGAAAACTATAGAAGAATCCTTCAAAGTTGATGAAGCATCAAGGACCAATACAGAATTAAGAATAAGCTAAGTACTCTATTTTTAGAAAATAAAAAGGAAGCTACTGCAGTTGTAGCATAATGAATAGTGAAATGTTGTTGAAGACAAGCTTGAAGAAATAGTTAAAAAGTAGACATGAAGTACTTTACAAGCCAGGATAAGAAATTTGGGTTTTATTTAAAAGATGTCTAAGAAGCCACTGAAAACATTTCAGGAAGAACATAATTTCTTATGGAAATCATTCTATAATTTCTAAACCTTATTTAATACTACCTAGGATTATTGGTTATCATTATATAAATTAACTTATAGAGAAAGAACAAAGTAAACTTGAATTAGAAAAACATGTGATGAGCCCAGCTTGTCTCAAAAGAAACAATGAGAGGGGAGAAATAGAGAGAGAGGGTAGAGAGAGAGAGAGAGAGAGAGAGAGAGAGAGAGAGAGAGAGAGAAAGAGAGAAAGAGGTTGAGGGTACACCTCAGTGCAAACACCTAGGATTCTCTTTACTTCTAGAACTAGATGATATTTTCATTCATCTACTATTTACTAATAGCCTCACAGTGATAGAAAATGTATCTTCTCTGGTAGAGAACACCCTTGTGTGCTGAGTACGACATGCTCCACTTGTGAAATGTTAAATGATGGAAACAAGGAAAGTAGAAAAATCTTCTCTTAAGCTCAGCCATCAGGCATATGAACTCTCTTGGCTAACAACAACAAAAAAAAATTAGCAAAATCCTGTTACGCAAAAAGGCAAAGAAAAAAGTTCAATAACATCCAAACATTTCCCATTGCAATAGAGGTGGGAAAGATGGGGAGATGTAGTTTAGGGATGCAGGAAGGAATTCAAAACACCTGAACAGATGTCATCAAGTAGAGTAATCATAAGTTAATTAGTGTAAAGTACAAGTTAAATAATTTAGGAAATGTTACATTGTAAATCGTATTTAAAGCCATGAGGATAGGATAAGATCACCAAAAAGGATAAAAGAGAAGAGGACACTTCAATATTAAAAGCCTGGGCAAAGGAAGAGCCTTTATTTAAGATATTGTATATTGTTGCTATGAAAACAGGGGCTTAATTTTTTTAGAATGAGAAGAAAAGAGTTTTAAATAGAATGAGCTAGATAAGCGGTCATTAGATCTGGCTATAAAGTCAATTCCAGAAATATGGTAATAACAAAGAGCCAAACAGAGAATTAGAAGTAAGTAAATATTAACAATGTGCTTAAACAAGTTTTTCCAAAAAAAATTTGTTATGAGGAAGAAACAAAATAGATCTAGAAAAGTACAGGAAAAATGAATGCATGAAAAGGAAGGAAGGGAAGGAGACCCATAAGATCAAGGACTTTTTGTGAGGAGCCTATTTACATGTTGCTATGAATGATCTAGGAGAGAAAAATTACTAGTACAAGTAAAAGAGAAGGCTCCTTTAAAAGGGTGGGCCGTAGATAAGGGAGCCAGGGCATGCTTCAGGTCACAAGAGAGGAGTTGGCCTCAGAGTGAAAATGGACTCCTTCTTTCTAAGGGACTGGAGGCAGAACATGTGGGTTTGTAACCAGGAAGCTAATAGGTTAGGCTTAGGAAGAAAAACTTCCAACTCCTAACTTAATTGCTGGAATATTTTAAAGAATGGTGAGGCAAGGTTGCTAACTTAAAAACAAGGTTTGAAAATAGACATGAATACACAATCATTTTACAGGTTAATATCAGATGTCTCAATTGCAAATATTTATGAGACTAATATTTTTCATCATTGTCAGCACTTTTATTGTGATTATGTGCTGAAAAATCCATAATTTGGTAATATTTAAACACTTACATAAACACAGTAATATCTAAGCTGAATTGTTTGTTGTCAGGTAGTATCACCATGTGTCAGCTGATAAATTCGTATTTGAATTTGGTACATTGTAGAGGACGGATATAATTAAGGGATCCGTGAATTCCACCTTACCCCAGTATTACAACAAAGGTTTAACATTTTAAAATATCACAAGTATAAGTCATATGTTTTACAAATTAAAGATAATATTATCCAAATAGATGAAACAAAAAACATTTAGCAAAATTTATTATTCATACATTAACTATCACATATAATGATGAAACTTCAAAGAAATGAACTAAGATTATTACTATAATTTTAAGCCTATTTGAATGCGATTGGAAATGATCCTGTAAAAACAAAACAAAACAAAACAAAAAAAATTGTATTTAAAACCATAAGGACTCTTAAGTTCCAGACAGTACAGCAAGACAAAAGAAATTAATCTATAACTCATAAGAATAATGAGAGACTTCAGCAAAATATAAACTTATATACAAAATGGACTCTATTCTGTAACAACAGACTTAGAAAAGTTAGAAAGCTATTTTTAAGTAGAAATGTCAATACTATTAGCAACAAAGTTGAACACCTAAGAATAAATCTAAAAATGTATCTATAAAAATTTTTAGAAAAATTTTAGAGTTTGAAAACTGTAATAATTTATTAAAAAGCTAAATAAATGGCAAATATTTAATATTAATGGAAGGGAAGGGTTAATATCATAAAGTTATCAATTCTCCCCTAACTGGTTTATACATAAAAATTTTAAAACACTTAAACATTTAAGAGAATATTCTATGATCTCATGGGGGAAGAGAAAGCAATAAGGATCTCAAATAAAACACTAAATGAAACAAAATGTTAAAGAATTTGACTACATTAAAACTGCAAACTAATGATACTATACAAAATGACAAAATAAGTTATAGACTACAAGAGATTTGCAATATATAGAATTAGCAAAATACAAATATGTTCAAAAACTTTTATGTATAACTGAAGAAAGGAACAGTCCAGTAGAATAAAGGGCCAAGAACATAGGTACCAGAAATTCATACCTATATATCTAATAACTTTTTGATAAGATATTCATTGCTCCTTAATAACAAGTAACATATTAAAATCACAACATATCATTTTGTACTCATCTGGTGAATAAATTTTAAGCCTGATAATATCAAACATTACCGAAGATATATAGTATAGTAAATTGAACTTTTAACCATTGGTGTGAGGATAAAAACTGGCAAAACCACTTTGGAGGACATTTGGCAAAAACCAGTGTACTTGAGAATGTATATACCCTACAACCAGCAATTCAACTCTAGGCTATATACTAAAAAAAAATATTGACATGAGTAAAAGAGGTATGCATGTATTGTTTACTGCAGCACTGTCTGCCGCAGAAGAAAAAAAAACAAAAATTTAATCATTGAGAAAAAGGTTACATTGTGGTTTGATAACATGAAATAGTGTAATAGTAGAAAAAAATGAAAGGATGAAAGACATAATTAATAATTATAAAAACAAAATGCCATGAGTCTTAGAAGAATACATAAAGTATGATATTGCTTATTTAAAATTTAAAGATACAAAATAATGATATATTACTTGGGGATATGTATGGCGTAAAAGTACAAAGAAATGCATGAAATAATAAATGCATTCACGACAATTATTGTACCTGAGTGGAGAGAGAGGATCATATTTGGAAAGGTGTATTGTATATGGTGCTTTAAATATTATAAAATATTTAAATATTATATATATCTTGTTTCTTCAAGTGGATAGTCAGTACATAGATTTTTCTTTTATCTTTTAATGCCTATATATTTAAATATTGCATAATACACTTTAAAAAGCAGGAGTTAGTGAAGACTAACATTTATTGAGCTCTTTATTGTAAGACTAGTACTTTCTAAACTTTATATGCATTATCTCATTTGATCTTAGTAACCCTTCAAAGAAGTTGTATTATGCACCTTTTACTTAGAAAGGAAACCTAGACTTTAGAAGTTATGTAACCTTATCAGGCCATATAGCTATTAAGTACCAGAAGCAGAATATGAAGCTGCTGGAGAAGTCTTTTGAAAACTCACTCTCATCCTCTATGAAGGTTAATCAACCTCTTTTGTGTGTGGGGGGGTGTGCACAATGCTCAGATGTGTTTTCTTTTTAAATAAATTTTATTTTATTTTATCCCATTCCACCCTTACACCACCTACCCTCCCTATGTACGGAAGCTTTGTTTCCATTTTGTCCTTCTATTTTCACTATATTTCTTGTCCCTTCCTTCCTTTCTCCCTTCCTCCTCCCATGTTGCCTTTCCCATTTGAACGCTTTCTTCCCATTTTCCAACAGCCATTATACATCTCAGTCCTTATTTCCACTTTCGGTTTCTAACACCAGAGAATGTGTATGCGATTAATTTCACTTAAGAGCATGTTCTCAAAAACTACAGACATTTAGAGCTAAATGGATGCACAATGAGGCCATACTCTTAAGTGAAATAAATAGGACACACATGTACATACCGCATTGTTTCTGATGTGAGAAACACAAAGTGTAAATAAGGATCAAAACATATAATAAATAGTATGGAATAGGAAGATAAGGCCCAAAGGGAAGGAGAAGTACAAATGGTAGGGAAAGTGAAAGGAATAAATATTAGAAAAGGAAAAAATGGAAACAAAATCTTTGTAAATAGGGAGGGGTGGAGGGGTTGAAGTGACAGCAGGGAATGGGGAAAAAAATAAGAACCAAAATTTATCATGTGAAGGTACTACAAATTCCCAATGATGAATGTCATCATACTGTATAACTAAAATGTACCAATAAACTTAATGAATTTTTTAAAAATGAGCACGATCTCAAGGTCCATCCATTTAGCTATAAATGCCTGAAGCTCATCTTTCTCTATGGCCGTGTAATACTCCATTGTATTAAAAAAATCCACATCTTCTTTATCCCTTCATCTATTGATAGGCATCCTGGCTGTTTCTGAGATTTAGCTATTACAAACTGTGCTGCTATAAACATGGACATGCATATATCACTTTTAATTCTTTTGGGAAGGTACCAAGAAGAGGTATAGCTGGGTCAAACAGAAGCTCTAGTTTTAGTTTCTTGAGAAATCTCCACACTGTAGAGTGGTTGCACCACTCTGCACTCTCGTCAGTAGTGGAGAAGGCTTCCCTTTTCCCCACAGCTTCTCCGGCATTTGCTTTTTTAAAGGCCTTATTAGCTACAAAGAAGTCCTCAGAATTGTGCAACTATCATTCCTACCTCTGGATGCAGCTGTAATTACAGCAATAGAGCATTACTGCTTTAGCCTCTAAACTCAGTGACTTTCTGAAGCTAGAAGAGCATTTTCTGTGGCACACAGGGCATGAGTCATTTTCTTAGGTATCTGTTTATTCATTCAACAAATATTTATCAAGAGCCTACATAGCACAGTGGTAAACCACAATTTATTTCTTGTCTACATGATTTTTGCAGTTTGCCAAGCTTTTTTATAGTTTGCCAAGCTTTGAGGATGCAAATTTGAAATTTCCATTTTCATTTCCAACTAATAAAACTAATGTTGTGATTAATTATTAGTCATTTTAGAACTTGTAACCTGGCTTCTGTGGATTACACTTAACAGCCTAACTGTTGTTGATCTGAAAATTCATATGGTATCCCACTCTTTACTAAAAATAATATATATTGAAAACTTTTAAACTACTTTTGTTTAAACAAAACATTGAAATGAAAATGTTATATTTTAAAAGTTTAATATGACTACTTCCTTTTTTTCTCCCTGTACTTTCCTCTCTCCTTTTTCCCCACAGGCCAAAGAAAATCTCTCTCTCTCTCTGTCTCTCTCTCTCTCTCTCTCTCTCTCTCTCTCTCTCTCTCTCTCTCTCTCTCTCTCTCTTTTCTCTCGAGTTTACTGGTACTTTTTAGGTATACCGTACAGTTGCATTCATCATTGGGATCTTGTACCTTTACATGATGTATCTTGGTTCTTATTTTTTCCCCATAACCTGGCCCTCCCTTTACCCCCTCCAACCTTCCCTATTTACAAAGACTTTGTTTCCATTTTTTCCTTTTCTCATAGTTTTTCTTTTCCCTACTTTCCTTTCCCCTGCCCTTCCCACTTCCCCTACTCCTTTAGCCCTTTTCTTCCCAAAGAATATTTCTTTAATCCTCTATGCTTCAATGATATTTTGAGATTTTCCTTGACCATGTATTAAATATATTTTGTAATTCTATTCTTTCACCAAGATATTGAGCTTACAATAGCTCATAAAAGTGCTGAGGATGCATTTCAGTTTACTGAAATTACATTAAACTAAAATGGGATTTTAAAATTAATTTTCTTTCTAAAGAGCACTTTATTTTTTCCTATTTGCTAAGTTTCTGTAGGTAACCTTCATAACTGATAAAAGTTATGCCTCTAAATCACTGTGACCTCTTTGTAAATAATTACACAAACATAATATTGTTGAAAAGTAACCCTCATATTTAGTGTTCAGTCAAGTGATATCTGACATAAATATTTGAACATTTCATTCTTCTTTAACTATTTATTGTTTTTTTATATATTGAATATTCAGGGACCAGAAGGAATTTTGGGGACTCCAGGACAAAGAGGTCGTCCAGGAAAAAAGGTAATTTTTATATATCTCTTTATGCTAGCTTTTTTTCTTCTTGTATCCTCAATGCACCATAGGAAGCTATAATGATTTAGATAACTAATAAAGATTTAGAATTTAACTTTGAAATATACATTTGCATAAATTAATATTTAATTCCAGTTAGGAGTGCTTGTTACTTCAATTATTTAAGGGCCAATTTTCCAGTTTGTGGTTTGGAAAAACTGCTCTTGCTTCATTGCTTATTTGTCAAAAAGCCTTTTAGTAGATGATAGGCAAGAAAAAAGATAAAATGAAAATACTGTACCACTTATGCTATTTGATCAGTTCAGTAAAGTATTTAAGGGAAATGATTATGATTATAATTGTTTCTAGCTTTATTATTAATGTTTTTCTAAGTTGAAAATATCAATGACTGATTTTATCTTACTCATATAATAGGAACCACAAATCTAGACTTTTTGTCATTTGCTTACTTTGTATTTTACTAAAACTGCTATTTATATGTAAAACTCCAGTACATTATAATCTCATGGGATCAATAATTTGTTCAAATATTGGTGAAACATAGGAACAGTTTTCCCACTGGACCATAACAGTTCATAATATATTTGTTATAATTCTAATCAAACAGTATTCTAGTTCCTACAGCCCAGTTCTTATATTTCTGCAGTTACATTTCTCAAATTCAAAACTTTCAGTTAGAGGAACTTTGAAAAATGAAAAAAAAAAAAGTAATGAATTAGCTTAGTTACTATTCATGCCCATTAAAATAATACCAATATTTCATCATACATAGCAATGTCTAAAATCAATATGAAAGCTAGGAGTATAGCTCAGTAGTAGAGCACTTATTTGCCTAGCATGTGCAAGGCCCTCGATGAAACACATAAATAAATACATGCATACATTCATACATACAAAACAGAAAATCCATAGTAAAATGGATTCTAAATCCTAAACATTAAGATGAAGCCTGAAATCCTCAAAAAACAAAATAAAGCCCATAATCCTCTAGGAATACCAAAAATTTCCTGACTGGGGCCACAGTTTAGCTTTACATTTCTGTCTTCTTGAGTATCAGTAATAGAACAAGTTATTTCCCACTTTAAGAACACCTTTTAGGGTGAAGGGAGGGCAGCGGTATGGGGAAAAAACGAGAACCAAGATCTATCATGTAAAGGTACAAGATCCCAGTGATAAATGTTAACTGTACTGTACACTAAAAAGAACCAATAAACTCAATGAAAAAAAACCTTGTATAAGAATAGTTGTGCTTTGGTACTACAGCAGGGCTAATGAATATAATAGGAAATAGAAGATAACTAGTTTTCAGAACATTGTAAAAGGATATTAAAATGATCTGGACATTTATGTGGATATTTGAAGGCATACTCTTAAATGGAGAGTGATGATCCTAAATATACAGAACTATATACTGTCGGCTTTTCTTTTTTATTTGCACTTTATAACACTGAAATTCTTCATGGAAGTAGACTTTTCATGTTAATGATTACATACATGTGTATAGTCATACATAAAATTTAGAGTAAAAAGTTGAATATTTGGAATTCAACATGAGCAGTAGCTATCACCTGCTTGGTTGGTCAAAATTATCTCTTTAGTCTTCTTTTTCTAAAATTACTTTTATTTTTCAAACAATTTGTGTGATGACAGTGTATTATTATTATTGTCAGTGATTGTTTATAACTGTGTTAATGCAGAGTTGCTATTTACAGGTTTTGCTTACTGAATATCCCCTGCAGTAATTCAGGAAGTATAAAATTGTTTTTCTTACCTTTCTCTCATACTTATATCATCTGCAGGGTGATAAAGGACAAACAGGACCCATGGGAGAAATTGGAAGCAGAGGTGCTCCTGGACAAATTGGGGAAAGTGGTCCTAAGGGTGCCAGAGGAACTAGAGGTGCTGTGGTCAGTATTTGATTTGTTTCTAGAACTGAGGCCCTGTGGATAGAAAGGAAATGTATCCATGACCTTAAAGCTTCATCCCTTGATTAACTTTACAGAGAAGGCAACAGTTCCATTGAAAATAATCTATCTCCATGGGACGTGGAGAATTTTAAGCATTCCACAGTACTTAAATGGCTTAGTGGTTTCTGGACATGAAAAAGGAAAGGGAAAAAAAGCACTGAAAATGGAAATAAAATATGAAATGAGGTTTTTAAAAATCAGATTATGACTCCTAACCTAAGTAGGAAAGTTTATATGCCTAACGCTTAAAATCAGGATTTCATAACTTATAAAATAATGGTGTTGTGGTTAATAAATTGATTTGAAAATTAAGTTTCCTTGAAATGAGATTTCTTTCTATGCTTGGATTACCCATGCTTTATCTAGAGATTATTTTTCTAACTATTGTTATAACCCTAGTGAAATCTATTTATATCTTTAATTTATTGCATGAACTTTGCATGCTATTGGAAAGAAGTGTAGCATGATATTTCTGAACTTGCAATAGTAAAATTGTATTGCTGTTATATTTTGGACCTGTCCAGAAAGTCACAGTATGAAACAGATGCAAAATATTTAAAGTGTTGTTCAATTTAGTCTTCTGAGTCTTTCATAAACATCTTTACAAAATGCAGGTATATTCTCTCACATCCATTTAAATGTCACTAATGCAAGATTTTTCACCAAGACCTTTAATAGACCATTGCATAATCATTTTTTGTCTGAGTAAGATTTTCCTGAGGCTCGTTTTACACATTCCATTACTTGCTGACCTTTCAATCCTTCAGCCCTTTCTTACTTCCTTTTGTTTCAATTACTAACAGTTCTCCGTCTTTGGCCTGCTTGTTCAAAAATATTACATAATATGATTAATTTTAATGAATGGAAAAAGCCATATATTTAAATATTGCTTTCAAAGTAGCCAACTATGATTTTTTTTGCCATAAAAGTATTTACTTTTTAAATTTTGACACCTATTCCAAACTGCTTCCAAAGTGGTTTCACCAGATTTACATTCCACCACCCACATTTCATGGTAATCCATCTGGTGTTTGCTGATATCATGAGAAGATATCTCTCATTTCCCTATTTACATTTCCCTATTTACAACTAAATAATTTGTACTTTTTTCCTATAGAAGTTGCCTATTTATATTTTATATTTTCTACTAGGCTGTTGTTTTTTCCTTATTATTATTAATTCGCAACCACTCCTTATATATCTTAAATATAGTGCTGTTAAATATGTTGAAAATATATTACAAATGTATTTCCCTTTTTTGTTGTTTATCCTTTAGTTATGTTTATAATTACATTCCATATAGAACATTTCAATTTTTATATAATCAAACTTGTGAGTCTTTTTCTTTACAGTTTGTTTTTTTATTATAAATGCTTTCCCTACCTAAAGTATATAAAAATATCTTCCAGATTCTAATTCTAGTTCTAATTCTAATTCCAGATTCTAACTCTTAAAAAATATCTTCCAGATTCTAATTCTAGTTCTAATTCTAATTCCAGATTCTAACTCTTACAGTTTTATTTTAACTCTTTAAGACTTATGCAGTTTATTTACTTGTATATATGAGTTATAGAAGACAAATTTTCATCTATTTATCTGCCAATCTGTCCATATCACCCTTTTTTTCTGTTTATTTCGGGGGTGTTTGTTTTGTGTTGTTTTTCTGGGGGTTTTATTTTTGTTCTTGTTTTTTTAAATTTCTGGGGATTGAACCAAGAGCCTTGCACATGCTAGGCAAGCTCTCTAACACTGAGCTACATCTGCAACTTTTTTTTTTTCTTACTTTACAACAAGATCTCACTAAGTTGCCCAGGCTAGACTTGAGCCTGGGATCCTTCTGCTTCAAACTCCTGAGTAACTGGGATTACAGGCTTGGATACCACACTTGGCTCATATCACTCTGTATTTGTTATATGGTTATGGTATTTTTTAGATCTATTAGAGTAAATACTCTATAATTCATTTTTCAGGTAAGTTCTTATTATCTCTTGTGAGAACTGTACAATTAGCTCATCAGTTTCCTCTAGTATTGAATCTTTTCATACAAAACATCATGTCTGACTTTCCATTTACTTATGTCTTCTAATATACTGTATCCTCCAAGAAGAGTTATTTCTTTTCCTCTGTTCTTATACTTTTGTGTTGAATTTATTCTTAGCTTTTCAAATGAATTTTTTTCATTGTTAGTAAAGCCCTTTTTCCATTACATCATCTTACTAGTATTGTATAAGAAATCTGTGGTTTTCATATTCTGATCTGACACTCCCTGTAATGAATTTCGGTGATTCTTATGATTTCTTTCATCACCTTTCCTTATTTGTTTTCCTGGCTTACTACATTGATTAGAACTTCTAGAATGTGTAAGTAGAAGTCATGATAATGGAAACTTTGTCCTGTGCCTGATTTTAGAGAAAATACTTCAAATACTTATTGACAAGTATTGTCTGCAATTGTCTTTCGAACATATTCTTTATTACTTTAAAGAAATTTATTTTCACTCTTAAATGAGAGTTTTGATAAGGAGATGTTCAGTTTTACTAAATGCTATTATACTTGTTTAGATAATATCACACTTTCTCTCTTTTGTTCATATACGGAAATTCATTAACGGATTTCCAAAAGTTGAACTGATCACAAATTCCTAGAACAAATTTTACTTAGGTATGTTTGCATTGTTTTTTATTGTTGCTGTATTCAGTTTTCTCATATTTTATGTATGAATTTTTAGTGTATTACTTTAGTTTCTTTTAGGAATTTTGTATCTATATTTGTAAGTAAAATAGGCCTGTAGTTTTTTGGTATTTTTTTAAAGTGTAGTATGTAGTATCCTCAATTGGGTTTGTGTATAAGAGGTGAACAAGTCTTACAAAATAAGTTAGTAAGTTTTCCTCATTTTTCTGTGTTCTATAGGTTTGGAACTCAGATATTATCTGTTACTCAGATGTTGAGGACTGGACTGGTATCTCAGTGATAACAGCATTTGCCTAACATGTACAAGGCCCTGAATTTGATCCTAGAACTACAAAAAATTAAAATTAAAAAAATTTTGAGAAAATTTGTCTTTAAAACAATCTGAACTTAGTTGTTTTATTATTATTAGGTTTTTGACTTTTTATTATTATTAGGTCTTTTCAATTTTTAATAAATGTTAGAGTTGGGATATAGTTCAGTGGTAGAGCACTTGCCAGCATATGCAAGGCCCTGGGTTCATTTCTCAGCACTGCAAAAAATATAAGTTTTTTAAAATCCTGAGGTTATGTCCCTATTCTTTCTTGACTTTATTTTATTGTCTCTAGTCTTTCTTAAACAAATTTGTCAAAGGTGTAGCTAATTTATGAGTTCCAAGAATCACTGTTTTTTATTCAATTCTTTTCTGGCTTTCTTTTTCATTATTTTGTACTTTAAAATTATTTTAATTCTCTTTTCTTTGGGCTTATATTATGGTTCTTTTTCATATCTTCTGGAATTAAATATTTACCTCATTTGTTTTATTTCATTAATTTATTCAGTAAGTATATATTAAACTACCTTTATTCTGAATGCTACTTTGGTCATATCTCTCATATTTTTATGTTAGTGTTTTCACTATTCTTTTATAACTGGTTGAAATTCCAGATTTTATTTTCTGATTAGCAAGCTATTTGTTTTTTTTTTTTTCAAAAAAAGGTTTTTTTGTACTTAAAATGGATACTTTTAGTGTTTATAGCTCCTTTCTATTTATGTTGCAGTATAGTCAGAGAATGTGACCTATGATTTGTTTGAGAACATTTGTACATATGTAACATTTTTCTTCTCTGCATATTTTCAGCTGATTCCTGTCTTCAATCACAAAATTTTGGTCCACTGATCTTCAATGTTATTACAAATAAAAAATAAATAGTTTCTCTCTTTCCTATCAAAAGGATTAGAGAAATAAACATATGTCATTCAGCCATCGTGATCCAACATGCACTAGCTTCTTAGAGCACTTCAGTAACTTCTCATGTTACTTTCAATTAGTTGTGTAAATTGAATAAACTCTAGTCTATATTACTCATCTCAGTAATTACTGAATTCTTGTTCATATTTTAAAAATTGATTTTATGAAGTTCTTTTTTCAGATAAAGCCTGAACTTAACTGAATTAGCTTAAATGATCAATAATTATAATCTCATTTATTTTAGAACTCAGACTTTAGTGGTATAATCAAATAGGAACTACCATGTAGGATCAAGAGACCTGGTTCTAGTACCTGATTGGTGTGATATTGGCCAAGTCACAAACATATTCTATGCTTTCATTTCCTTATATCCTACTTGTTTGAAATTCAGATAGGACAGTTGTTGTGGAAACTTTTTAATACAGTAATATAAAAACATAGAACTTTTATAACCATTGTTTTTGCTTTTTTTAAACTTATTTCATCTTTTCAAAACTTTAGGGAAAATTCCTAATTAGTCTTTACTTTATATGGTTTCCTGATCTGTAAAATATTGATAAAGAGGAAATTAAAGACTAATCATCACACATAAGTTATTAATATTTTTAACAACTTTGGCCAGATTTAAAACCATATTCATCATAGCAATTGGGAATCCTCCATGAGTATGCAATTCTCCTGGCTCCCACATGTGATAATAGCAAAACCTCTCAAACTTTTCACTGTTTAGTGACACACATCTACCAGAAACTGTGACAGATAAAAATAAATTTCCAGGCCAGGGATTTAGCTCAGTGGTTCGGTGGCCTGCCTTGCAAGCGCAAGGACCTGAGTTCAATCCCTGGTACCAAAAAATAAATAAATAAATTTCCAAGAATTTTCTAGTAGAATTATGACAACTGAAAGTATTTCTTTTAATATGATGAAGTATGTTTATACCAGAAGTAAGCCATAAACTTTTTTGTGGAACGTCTGTGTTTCAGAACAAAATAAAGACAAAAGTTGGGATATTATTTTTTTGATTTCTCATTTCAAACTAGGTAGAATTTCAAACCATGAATATCTAAAGGTAAAAATTTAAATAACACACAAATTTGATGATATAAACAATTTTGTTTTCTTTCTCGTTAACATATAATTTATTTTTTAGGGTCCTTTGGGATTGATGGGACCTGATGGAGAACCAGGAATTCCAGGATATACGGTAAACATTTTTAATTCTTGAAATATTTCTATTTATACATGTATATACACACACAAAACATTTATATATAAGATACTCCATCTATGCAAATTAAGATTAAATCTTCCTGATAAAAGTTCATAAGTATCTTTTGAGGTATGATTACAAATACAGTGACTGCTGCTACTAACAGAAAGGCAGGTCTAGGCCGGGGTTTAGCCCAGTGATTCCGCCGCCTGCCTTGCAGGCGCAAAGACAGGAGTTCAATCCCCAGTACCAAAAAAAAAAAAAAAAAAACAACCAACAGAAAGGCAGGTCTGTGAGAACATTACAGTATACCTCCTCCACCTTATTCACCTTGGCACTGTGCCGCTTTTGGCTCTTCCCCAAAGTCAAAAGGACCAAGAAAAGTAAAGATTTTTGATGGATTCAGAATGTCAAGGCAATCATGACAGTGCAACTAAAACCACAAAAGAAGATCTTCCAAAACTGCTTTAGAAAGTCACAAGAATGAGAAGAGAAGTGTGTTTGAAGCCAAGGGTTTAATTTTGGATGGGGCTTAATGGCAATGTGTCTTTTACTGTAATAAATATTTTAAAATTTTAAATACCCCCCCCTTTTTTTTTTTGGTACCAGGGATCAAACTTGGGAACTTGCACTTGCAAGACAGGCAGTGGAAACAACATATCCATTGTGTTTTTATCACACCCTCTGCAATTCTCATCCCCCATGGAGTGAATCCTATTTTTTCCTTTCAGAATAGCACAATATCTAATACTATTGGCTTGATGCATTAGATGGAGCATTTACCAATGAAATAACAACCATCTACTTGTTTGTATTTTTAAAGGGCCATCAAGGTCAACCAGGACTCTCTGGGTTGCCAGGACCTAAAGGAGAAAAGGTATGTATTGAAATTTTAGTTCTAAAGTTAAACATTGAATTTATGATTTTTTTTCTGAAAGAATGCATGGAAATATTTCAAGGGATTAAAAATAACACTTCTTAAGTTAGAAATATTGCAAATTCTAGAAAAGCACAAATACCACGGAACTAAAATTTAAATAAACTTCTAAAATATCTTCTGTTGGTTATTTCAATATTGAGTAAAATAATAATAGTGTAATATTTTGTAATCTGTAGTTTTGTAAAAGTAAAATTAAGTACTTATTGAAATGGATTGTATGACTCTAGGTGGCTAAAATTTATATTAAAAATGAGGTAGGAGCAACTACAATAGCAACCTTGATTTATGATATCATTGAAAACTGATACATTCAGAAAATTTTTAAGATATTTGTATATATTTAAAACAGATACATATTTCTAAGAAGAACCATATACCTGTACAAATTATTACTGCGTATAAAATATCACATTTAGCTTCTTAGGTAAAAATTTTCCACTTAAAAAGATAGTGGTAAATTATATATTTCCTAAAATATTAGATAATGACAGGCTGTGTGTTTTTACAAGTTATTTTATTAATTTGGATTCCTTAGTAAATCATTTTTTTCATTTTAGGGTTACCCAGGAGAAGACAGCACAGTCCTAGGACCACCAGGGCCTCGAGGTGATCCAGTAGGTTTTTTCTAAAATTATTTTGATACATCAAGATGAAATATAATAATAGAGAAATAATGCCAATCTTATCTTTTCAAAGAGTTTTAGTTTGTTAATTTTATAACATGGTTTTATAAGACAGCAGTATTTGCTACCATAAAATGCAATGATGTGAAAATCTTATACATGAAAAACATGCAGGTCACAATCCTTAGCCTAATATATAAGTTTAAGCCAGTAACTTCTAAATTTAACTGTCAGCATAAAAGCATAACTTTTTACAGGGATTGCATAAAACATTCTTTTGACTTTTTAAGAGCAAATTATTTTTAATTATCAAATTAAGATTTTCTAAAGTATTAAAATCTGATCTGTATGCTGTTCATAATTTACATACAGTTGCCCAATGATTTCAAAACTTTTAAAACCAGTTATTCTAATCAGCAGCCTTTAAAGATCAAGGACCTAGTCTTTCTAACTAAGCGTTTTAAGGACTTAGTGTAACTATAGTTTTTGAAAAATATCTATTGTAGCTTTAATTCTCTAAGTATTTCCATCTTCATGTTTGACTAAATCTTTGTCCAAAAGACACATAAGTTAAATGGGTAAAATGAAAATGCATAACCTACAGAAACACATATAACTGGTTATATTTTTCAATTTTTCACATAGTATCATTTAACATAAAAATAATCCTAAAAACAGAAGAATATGTAGTCAGTCGGTCCTGGTATTTTGATATGGCTCTTTGAAGATAGTATAAAGTTATACTCTGTTTTAAAATTAGGAAATATTTTACTTTTTCTGATTAAATCAAGCCACCTTGTAAACGTCTTTATACAAATATGTAAGTTTCTTTATCAAACATATTTTACTCTGTCTAAACCATTAAGAGAGGGAATTATATGGGAAGAATACAAAAATATAAAAATAAATTGAAAAAAATTGGTAAATGCTAATATGGAAGAGCTTGTGTTTTCCCAAATTTAAGTATGCCAGGATCAAAGATTATCAGCTAACAGTGGTTCTGGCACCTGCCTTACAAGCACAAGGACCTACCTGAGGTTGATCTCCGGTACAAAAAAAAAAAAACCTGGACAGGGGCCAGGGATTTGCATTTAGCCTAGTGGTTCAGCCGCCTTCCTCAAAAGCATGAGGACCCAAGTTCAATCCCAGGTACCAAAAAAAAATTATCAGTTAAAGCACACTAAATGCCTACATATTGAAAGCTATAATAACTATCGTAGCTATATCCAGTAAATGTGAGACCAGCATGAAATTCAAACCTAAAATATCCTAAATAGTTAAAGGAGAGGCAGAGGTTATTGTCTTTGTATTATTGCTATTAACTTTATCTTCATAGAGGTAAGTTAAAATGTATCAATTAATATTACATAATAAATTCTATGGTTTTGTCAACTTCTTTAAATTTGTTTCTCTTCACACTGTAGGTTCTAATATATAATACCTTATGTTTTAAATGCATTTTATACAGGTAATATCAATCATTTATCATATTAAAGATTTTACCTCAGAAATATTTTTAAAATGAGTAAGACTGAGTCTATTAGGTTAGTTTCTGCCTTAAGGATTAAAGTTTGTAAGTGCAATTTTTGTTAGGTTAATTTATGTCTTGACAGTTAAAAACTTCAGATTAAGGAATAACAATTGAATTTTTATAAAGAAAGTAAACTTAAATATTTTTGTAAATATCATTAAATATAATTTTATATAATTAATGGAATTAAATGATCCTGCTTAAGTTTTTCTCACACATTTTAACACTAAAGATATGTTACTTTGTCATCATTTATACCACACTCTATACTATTCATTTAAAATTCAAATTTTAATTGGACATCATTATCTTCAAAGTTTTTCCTAGGAGAATCATGAATGTCTCTTTATATGATTCAGTGATCCAGTACATTTTAAAGTTCTGAATCAGTGATTCAGTACAGTTTGAAGTTCTTGATGCCATGGAAATTCAATGTTTAGAATTATTTAGGGAATTAAATGAATACATTAGATTTTAGAGGGAAAAGAATAATCCATACTAATTGTTTCACCTACATTCATGATCACAACAATGAAACTGATTGTTTTTGTGTGTGCTTTCTGCAGGGTCCAAAAGGGGAACAAGGAGAGAGAGGAGACTCTGGAGCAGAAGGATATAAGGTAATTTCAGAAAGTTTGCACCTTGCTTCCAAATTTGAGTAGGGTTCTTTTGTGGTTATTCTGAGTTTCAAATGAAAATAAGCATTGCTCACTGGGTGTGGTGGCGCATGCCTGTAATCCCAGCACTCAGGAGGCTGAGGCAGAAGGATCACTGTGAGTTCAAGACCAGCCTAGTCTACATAGTGAGTTCTAGGTCAGTCTCAACTACATAGTGAGACCCTGTCTCAAACCCGCCCCCTCCCAAAAAAAAAAGAAAAGAAAAGAAAAGAAGCATCACTGAGATAAGTAGTAATGTTCTGATATTTTTTGATACTAGAAGCAGCCTAACTCTTTCTACTATCTGTTCCTACAATCATCTTTGTTTCTGTCCACTCCTGCTTTCTTTGCACCATTCAGATCTCAACTGAAACGTTACCATGTAGAGGACTTAACTATACTATTCTAAATAGATCTATACGACTTTGTGTCATATTACCTAATTTTCTTCATGACATTTAAGGCTATATTGTCATATTAGTTTTTCATAATTTGTTCCTTTCCTTATTATCTACCTTCATCAACCAAAATGTAAGATCTATGACAGTAGGAATCTTGTCTCTCTTTTTCATTAGTATATTCACAATTTCTAGAACAAAAAATCCAGGTATTTTAGCTAAATAAAGTTGTCAAATGGATGGATAAATATCATTACACTTCCCAAGATTAAATCAATTCTTAACCTCTTTCATTTGTTAGAGATTAGAGTGTTAGAGATTTTTTTTCTCACTGAGTTTATTGGTACATTTTAGGTATACAGTACAGTTACATTCATCATTGGGCTCTTATATCTTTACATGACAGGTCTTGGTTGAAATTTTTTTTTCTTTTTTGGTACCGGGGATCAAACTTGAGACCTTGAACTTGCGAGGCAGGCAGTGGCAACACTGAGCTAAATCCCTGGCCCTTGTAAAAGAGATTTTTATAAGAATAACTTTACCAGCTAAAGTTATATTTCAATATGTAAAAATTTATTCATTATAATTTTAATATCATCTTCATGTTAAGATTGTTCTATTCTTGACTTATATCTCTTCAAAGCCTCACTGTTTGCAATCTGTTACTAAACAAAATAGTAACCTGCTAACTCTATATAGTTACTGCCTTATCTCCTTGCTCACAACATTCTCTGCCTGGTCCCAATATTATATAATCTTTAGTTACGTAAATCTTCTCTGTCCTTCATAATTTCATTCAAACTTCCCTTTCCCCTGACCTACTCACACAATAATCTTGTTGTATTCTGTACTGCTATAGTTCTGAGCCTGTACATAACAGACTTTCCATAAAATGAATTGGTTAATTGATCCAAAACATCATCCTCTCCGGGTAAAATTTCCTGAGGTTATTTCTGAAAGGCAGATTTACACTAGCCTGATTGAATGGACAGACTGATGGATACATAACTGTCATTATTAAACTGATTTTCTCCAGCCTTGTTTTTCTAGACTCTCTATTCCCAGTTATAGCTTTATCAAGTCCGTTCTCCACTTAACCTGTTCTGTCACATGAAATTTATTTATTCTCCATGTTGTCTGTCTCTTTGCCAGAATATCCTTGCTTTACTGGCTGGAACAGTCATCATTCAAGATTGAGTTTATCATCAGTTCCTTTATAAAATCCTGTCCCAGTTTCCTTTACCTAATCCACCACCAGTATCATCAGTTAAAATCTAACATTTCCCATAACTTCTTTTAAATTATTTTATAAAACATTTACTATAGAACATTTAATTTCAACCACTATATAAGAATGGTCATTACCAGTTTTTATTGGGATAAATTTGAGTAATTATAGCAAAATTCCTATGGAATCTGCCTTTTGTGAAATTTGTGTTAGACCTCACAAAGCCAAATGAGGTATTGGTTATTCCACTGTCATTCTGGAAAGTCCTCTCTGTACATACAAGATAATGGCAAAGCCACAACTGGCCACAGAATTCTGAGTGTTATAGTTGGCTCATCTGCTCACTCTTATTGCACTTTGTAGCTCAAGCTTTTCACCAGCCATTTACTTCCAGAAAGCTGTTTGATAAATGACCCATAAGGATTTGAATTTACTTGAACCACACCACCTTTCGATCTTCCTAATGCTGTTTCTTCACTGACTGTGCTCCTGCTTTGCTACTAAACAAAACAGGATCCTATATTAACAGTTTATGATTTAGTGTGGCCATGTGGAATATAGAAATCTTCCCCAAGCTAGCTTTTTCTCTCATGCCACTGTTCACTTCCTTAAACAGGATTCATTTTCTTTAGCAGGAAGTTGAAACTTGAAACCACAATTGCCTCATAGATGCAAACAAAGAAGGCTTCTGTTGACCTTTCTGTGAGAATACTGTTAGCCACACATGCAATCCCTTCTTCTAGTTCTGAAAAAAGATGATCTTGTTGTCTTTTCTCTAGCATTCTTTCTGTAACATAGAGAGAGTAGGAAGAAAGGAATCTCGGTGAAGAGGACAGTAGGGAAGTAGATAAAAGAGATTTCATGTGGAATTCTTCACCACAAATTTCACCTGACATGCCTCTGGCTTATTGCTAATTTCTGTTTACACACTTGAGAAAGGAAATGTGGTAGCTCAGCATTCATTGTTAGGAAAAATAGAGTGATGATAGATTGCTGAATATCAGAGGCATTTGGTATTTCTTGATATTGCATACAGTAACTACTCTCAATATTAAATGGAGACCAAAGAGCATTTCCATAGGAGCAATAGATTGAAAAAGAAACTTGTTCATACAGTCTATTCCTTTGGTCTTCCACTTCCACAGTTTCAACCAACCATAGATCAAAAATATTCTTAAAAGAATTATACCTGTACTGAACACGTACAGACTTTTTTCCTTGTCCTTAATCCCTAAATAATACAGTATAGGAATTATTTGCCCAGCTTTCATATTATGTGTGAATTACAAGTGACTACAGGTGATTTAAAGTAGTTTGGAGGATGTGCATAGGTTAAATGTAAATATTACATTTCATATAAGGCACTCCATCATCCTTTGATGTTGGGTCCTGGAACCAATCCCCCAAGAATATTAAGAAATGACCATATCAGTTTCCTGATGTTATTATAACAAACTACCATAAAATGGATGGCTTAAGGCAACAAAAATATTTTCTTTCCACTCTAAAGACCTGGAAATGGAACTTAAAATGTGAGTAGAACCACTCTCCCTCTAGAGGGTTTGGGAAGACTCCTTCCTTGCCTCTCTAGCTTCTGGTGTCTGTCAGCATTACTGTGGCTCTGTGACTCCAATCTCTGCCTCTAGCTTTACCTGGCCCTCTCCTGTTAAGTCTTCCTCCCTCTGTGTATGTTACAAGCACACTTGTTAGTGGATTTAGGGCCCACATGGATAATCCAGGACAATCATATCTTGACATCCTTAATGACATCTATAAAGACTCTTTTTCTAAATAAAGTCATATTCACAGGTTCTGAGGATGAATATATAGACATCTTAGGAGGCTACCATTCAGCCAACTATATTGATTCTCATAAGAAACAAAAACAAAACTGTATACTTGCTCACTGCAATATTTTCTATTCATCATAATATCTAATGGGTATTATGTTCTACCCTATTTCTAAGAAGAATCAATATCTATGATATTTAAATTGAGTTTTGCAACACTTTGTTACCAATTTAAGAGATAGTACAATATTCTCTAAATTACATGTCTCTATTTATTATAATAATCTTTTCTACTTCTAGGGTCATGTGGGTGTACCAGGACTAAGAGGTGCTACTGGACAGCAAGGGCCCCCAGTATGTTTTGAAAGCATTATCTATCATTCTAATGTTTTAAAATATTAATATTAATATGACTTTTGTCTCTGCTTTACATGTGATTTCTATTTTGAATCCTATTAAAGGGAGAACCAGGTGACCAAGGTGAACAAGGAGTAAAGGGAGAGAAAGGATCTGAAGTAAGTTGAAATTGTTTAAAACAATGTGGAACACAAGAGAATCACTACTTATTGTAATTTAAATAATCATTTGTCACACAAACAGGATCACTGTCGGCCTCACTGATTCATATGTTTTTTACTGTTGTCCAGATATCATTTTATTAGCAGCCTTCTCTGGCTTTGTGAACATTGCCTAAGGTTGTCCTAAATTAGTATCCTCTTCTTTTGGTTTCAAACAGAAATACAATTATTGTAGAGTAAAAACTACCAGTCAAGACTATTTTGTTGTGGAATGCAGTAAAGAAAAAAAATTCATTTATACTTGCTGAAGCATGGAATAAAGGCTTTATTAAGAACTGTCACAGCAGATACAATGGGATTTTGCAATGGGGAAGAGACAATAGGCTGAACTCTGAATATAGCATCTACAAGTGGGAAACTGTAGCCAAGGAACAAAGTGGGGGTCACAAATGGAAAACTACTACAGGGAAACTCAAGGCTAAGGGGGATTCTGGCTAAACTGACCTAATAGGATTCTTCATGAAAACAAGCCAGGGTGATCAGACAGCACCTAGGGCAGTGGTGGTGAGCCTACTGTGTGCGTGCCACACAGCAGGCTATAGGTATCATTGAAAATCTAAAAGGTTCACCATCACTGACCTAGGGGGTAGTGGAGGATGAGAAACCTGATTATGTATCCAGGGTGATAGATGCTGAAACATAGTCCAAGAGCACATTAAAAACCCTCTTAGAGTTTAAAAAGAACCAACTGCTGCAATAATAACCATTGACTATGTATTATATTCTTTAAAGACACTTTCAGTGGCCAGATGGATTCTGTCCAGTTGCTGTCAACTTGTTTCTATGAAGTTTTAAATTTATTCCTTGGATTTTGAAATAGCCCCTTAAAATTATCTGGATAACCTATTATATCCCAGAGAGATCATGAGTTATCTAAAATTGCAGAACTAAATTACCAACAGAACTAACATTAGAAACTTTGTTTCCTGACTCCCATTATTTTTTTTTCAGCTTTAATTGAGTTTATTGGTACATTTTAGGGATACAGTACAGTTACATTCATTGTTGGGATCTTGTACCTCTACATGACAAGTCTTGATTCTCATTTTTTCCCCTTACCTCTTCCCTCCCTTCACCCCCTCCACCCCTCCCCATCTACAAACACTTTATTTTCATCTTTTCATTCTCTCAATTTTTTTCTTTTCCCTTTTTACTCTTCCCCTACCCATCCCACCTTCCCTACACCTTTAGCTCCTTTCTTCCCATTTCTAAATGTCAGTAATCTTATTAGAATCTTATGCATTATTGCAGATTATTCACACCAGGGAAACTATTCAGTATTTACACATGTGTGACTCATTTATTTCACTTAGGAGTATATCTTCCATATGTATCAATTTTCCTATGAATGAATCTATTTTCTTGTTCTTTATGGCTGAGTAATATTCCATTTT
>NW_022900945.1:19337929-19339835 GCF_012274545.1 Fukomys damarensis | reverse complement strand
GGGACTGATTGTTTTGAGTTCTTTATATATCCTTGATAATAGTCCTTTGTCTGAGGAACAGCTGGTAAAAATTTTTTCCCACATTGTAGATTCTCTTAGTTCTGCTGATGGTTTCTTTTGAAGTAAAGAAGCTTTTTAGTAAGATGAGATACCAGTTGTTGATTCTATCTGCTACTTCCTGTGCTACTGAGGATTTGTTCATGAAGTCTTTTCCTATACCAATGTCTTCCAGAGTTCTGCCTAACTTACCGTCCAGCAAGTTTAATGTTTCTGTTTTAATATTTAGATCTTTAATCCATTTGGATTTTAATTTAGTGCATGGTGAAAGATAAGGGTCTAATTTTAATCTGTGGCAGGTTGATATCCAGTTTTTCCAACACCATTTATTAAAGAGGCTATCTTTCCTCCACTGAGGATGCTGACTCCCATTATTATATAGAAGCTATTGCTTTGAAATATCTTATAAATTAAGTAAAATATAATTCTTTTACCTAACCAACTAATGTATTGCTTGAGCATGTAACTGGGGGCAGCTATAAAGAAAAAGTGACAGCAAGTCATAAACACTACATTTTTTAAGACTTCCATAATGCAAATGTAAGTGAACTGTCTGTCCTACAATGGCATCCAAAAACTAAGGCTCAAGCCAAAACCTGATCTTCCTCCAAAAACAAAATTTCAGATTTTTGGGAATTGCTGTTTCTTGGTTTAAAAAGGAAAGAGAAAGAGGGAAAACAAATCGTGTATACCTCTCTAAATCTGCTCACTTTCTAAAAGCTTCTCTCTCAAGGTAAGTTAGATAGAAAAGTATCCTAAAGTCTCATTTAAACAAAAACTTGAAAGCCACAAAGAAAAATAAAAGTTTGGACAAACATGCATATTTTAAAAATGCCTCTTACCAAAAGTATTTGATCGTCTTCCCTTGTATCAACCAATACAGTCCTGATGAATGGACGCTTTTTAAAATGGATTTTATTTCAAATGGGCCACTCCATATATTTTTAAGTGTTGGGCAAAAAGAAAGCATAATTTTATATGCACTCTAAACACTACATATAAAATTCATTTGCCTTTCCTATTATGAAAACAGAAAGTCTATTCATTGAGTTATGAGGTACTTATGTTTAAATAAAATAATATAAGATTGAAAGTAGCACAGAATATTTTTACTTTTTATATTTGAATTTGGAGGATTGAAGAGTGACTTTTTTTCCTGCTTAGGGTACCAATTCAATTAATCATCTACTAACACCTTATATGACAACATATTTTCTTTACCTTTGGCCCAATCTGCAATTTCCTACTGAAAGACCCCCTCTGTGTAAGTTAGTGTTTATTAATGGTTACCTCTTGGTTTAGTTATAAAACTATCCATTAATTAAAACTTCGTGATTTTTAAAAAATACATAAATTATTTTAAAGTCACAGTTTCAGTTAGTTCAGAGTGCTGTAACAAAGTACTATAGATGGAACAACAGAAATATATTTCTCACAGTTCAGGAGTCTGAAAGTCCAAGATGACATTTCCAGCACAGTCAGATTCTGGTAAGAGTCCTCTTTCATACTGCATGCTACCACTTTTCACTGTGTCTCACATTTTGCAAAGATAGCTAAAGAGCTTTACAGAGTCCCATTTATAACATTTGTCAAGTTCTTTTTTTTTTTTTCAGCTTTAATTGAGTTTATTGGTACATTTAAGGGATACAGTACAGTTACATTCATTGTTGGGATCTTGTACCTCTACATGACAATTCTTGACTCTCATTTTTTCCCCTTACCTCTGCCCTCCCTTCACCCCCTCCTCCCCTCCCCATCTACAAACACTTTATTTTCAGCTTTTCATTCTCTCACATTTTTTTCTTTTCCCTTTTTACTCTTCCCCTACCCATCCCACCTTCCGTACACC
>NW_022900945.1:19320919-19337793 GCF_012274545.1 Fukomys damarensis | reverse complement strand
CTTCCCATTTAAATGTCAGTAATCTTATTAAAACCTTATGCATTGTTGCAGATTATTCACACCAGAGAAACTATTCAGTATTTACACATGTGTGTTGAGAGCTCCACCCTGAATGGGAGGAGACCTCACCTCCCAAAGTGTAAACTTTTTTTTTTTTTTTTGAGACAGGGTCTCACTACGTAGTTGAGGCTGACCTGGAACTCACTATGTAACCCAGGCTGGTCTTGAACTCACAGTGATCCTCCTGCCTCAGCCTCCCAAGTGCTGGGATTACAGGCGTGCACTACCACACCTGGCTAAAGAGTAACCTTTTAATGCTATTAGGCATTAGTATTAAGGGTAGGATTTCAATATGTGGATTTGGGGAGCATACAGACCTTTAGTCCATAACAGTAACCGTGATGTACACTTTAGTGAGATGGATAGACAGACAGACAGAGAGAGAGATAATTTTTTTCCATTGTAAGACTATCATTTTTCTAGCTGTCCTCCTTTCTCATAGTTATGGTGACAATAATTATGTCTTTCTTGAATTGAACATCTAAGATCATCAGAGACCATGGTCTTGTTTCTAAACATAATATTAGTGTTTAATACATAGATGTTACCATAATTACTCTACTCACATTACTAAACTACACCTTTAAATATTTCTCATATTCATAATTTTTCTTTAGTGGTGTTCTATGAGTTGCTTCCTAATGCCTCATGCAAGTCTATGTAACATTCTTGTTTTTAGGAAAACTAGATGGGTCCACAGATGATTTCTGGGCACAATATTTAACTCTTCTGAAATAATCCCCAACATGAGGACCACCTCAATGTTTAATTGATTTGTTGTGATATGTGAATCTTTTTTATTTTCCATTTTAATATTTGGAAAAAAAATGCATACATGTGACATATACTAAACACATAGTTTTGTATTCTTTATAATGGCACTTAACATCTGTCCTCAGTGTCCATCTTGCCTGGGGTAGAAACCTAACAGGTGGAAATCTAATCAGTTGACATCCTTTAGGTCCATCTACTCAAATATGCTATATTTGATTGAGGATGTTCCTCATTTACTTTCTTCACAAGTGCGCTGTAACATTCAGTTTGCTATAGTGGGGACACAGAATTAGAGATGACTTTAATCTTCAGTCACCATCCATTCACACTGACATCCACTGAAATGTACACCATCTCTTTTGGCCCTTAATAACCATCATCGCATTGTGTTGGCATCTGTCCTGGCCTTTTTTGGCAGAAATTGTTTGGCCCACACTTGTATTCACAGTTATTTTCTCATCTCGGTTTAGAGCAAGGCCTCCACAGATAGGACTCTTGGGGCCCTGTTCTTCTATATGTGGCATCATGGAAACAGCATTTTGTTGCTCCTCACGTTATGTTGGGTACTTGGGGAACTCAGAGAGACATTCCACTGTCCTAAGCATATCAGGCAGAAATTTCTGCTGTATACTTTATGTGGACTTCTCAGAGAAGACATTAATCTCTCTAGGCATTTTCCTGTGCCCAGATCTCCAAACTTATATGATAGTATTACTGTTTCTACCCACCCCATGGTTTGGGAGCAAGGTATAGAGCAAAGGACACTTCTCAGGGTTCTTTCAGGACCCAAGTCTTCCTTCTCTTCTGCTTCTCCTCTTCCTTCCTTAACTTGAATATTTTTATATCCGCCTCATAGAGAAAGAGCTCTTGTTACATTATAATTCTTCTGAGTCTTTTCTTTATGGCATGCATTTTATCATTTCCGTCCTTTATAACCCTATTTTTATTTACACAGAAAAATAGATTTTTAACATTTAAGAGTCATGTTTTTGTATTTTAAAAGAATGACTTTGAAACTGAAGATATATTTTTCTCAAATTATTAATCCCACCATGAATTTTATTGGACCATTTTGAAATTCATGAGCCAAGGAAAAGTCTGTTTTGAAAATCAGAATCTAGGGCAGATCTATCTGTTTGCATAAAAAGAAATACTGTGAACACTCCAGTAACATATTTGAGGGTTATCGGCATTAGTATTATTCAAGAGGAATGAATTTAGAACTGTTTTTCAATAGTCGGTCTTTATTTGCTTATTTCTTTCTAAAAATATATTTTACTATAAGTATCATATGTGTCAGAAATTATATATACCTCAATTAAACCCAGGTCACCAACAATCCCATTGCATAGTATGCTGAGCTTTAGACAAACTTTGTATTAGTGACTTTTAAGGCAAATTTTTTAAAAATAGTTTTCAAAGATTGAGTAGAATACTTGATCCATCTATTTCCCCATTATCAAACTCTTTAAAAGTAGAATTTATATCTCTTGCAGAAAATGCTTTTTCTCCCTATGAGTGTATATATATATATATATATACACTATATCTTCTAAAAAGCTTAAACTTATTTTCAGAAGGTGTAATATCTAAAATTGTTCCTTTCTTTGAATGTTGCTAAGTTAAATTTTGAGCAGTTTGTCTTTATATTTATGACATCCCAGGTAGAATTATCATGTTTATGACTACTGTTAAAGATTTCTGAGAAATGTGTCTAGTAACGACAATATTATTATTTTTTATTTGTGTACCAGGTCACTCTTTTCCATATTTCTCTTCTTAAAAAAAATTAGGATAACATCAGAAAAATGGCATGATTTATAAGGGCAAAGTTCCTAACTATCCTGGCAGACCAGTTGCTGCTAAAACAATTATGACTTAAAACATCACACACTTGAAAAAACAAACAGTTCCTTGGGAAATAAATAGCTCTTCCTTGCTTTGCAAATATGTTTTTCACACTTCCAGAGAAGCACATCTTATGCCCTCAGTTCATGATTCTTTCTATGTATTAAGAACCTTGTAAGCAGGAACTCTGCCTTCAGATTCCTAACAAATACCAGAATACATGATATTCAATAAATATTTACTGAAATTAGCTATTTTCAAAAGGAGGCAAAGTCCATTTCACTTCAGAAAGAATGGCTATTGTCAAAATATCAACCAAAAACAAATGTTGTCAGGGCTGTGGGGGAAAAGGAACCTTTCTTCACTGTTGATGAGAGTGTAGATTGTGGAAATCAGTGTAGAGATTCCCCCGAAAACTAAAGCCAGAGGTTCCATTTGACTCAGGGTTCATTCCCCTTCTTGGTATCTTCCTGAAAGAATTAAAAGCATCATACAACAGCATTATATGCATACCCATGTTTATAGCAGCACAATTTATAATAGCTGAATCTTGTAAACTGCCCAAATATCCATCAATGGATGAATGGATAAAGATGTGAGGTATATTTTTATTAAATATTCTATTTATTAAATTATATTATATATAAATAATATTATATATTTATTGAATAGTATAGTTTAGTGCAATGGAGCACTACTCTGCATAAAGAAGAATAAACTTCAGCCATTTCTAGGTAAGTATCCTTGAGACTATATTCTTAAGTGAAATCAATCAGACACATATGTTTAAATCTTGCATTTTTTTCTCTGGTGTGAGAAACTAAAAGGGTAAATAAGGACCAACATGCATAATATATATTGGGATATAGGAAGAAAATTGTTCAAGTGGGAAGGAAAACAAGGGAAGAGGGAGAAGAAAAGGAAGCAAGGGAAAGGAAAAAAATGAATAGAAGGAACATGGAAATAAAGCTTTTGTAAATAAAGAGAGGAAGCTGGGTTGAAGGGAGGGGTGGGGATTGGGGAAAAAAATCAAAATATATTGTGTACGGGTACAAATTCCTTATGATGAATGTAATTATTATAAATATCTAAAATGCACCAATAAAATTAATTTTAAAATAATAAATTATATAATAAATTATATAAAATATATTTTTTAAGATTTTTAAAAGGAGACAATGACTCTGCCTAGAACTGGTCACATTTATTAAATAAGTAGTTCCCTTTTAGAACTGTGATTTAAGGTTTTAAATCATAGAATTTGGAACTAGAAAAAAGTTTGTAAGAGATCTGATCACAATCTCTCATTTTCAGTTGAAGGCATTAGGACTCCTAGGAAAGTTGAGTGACAGTCTCAGTGATACAGAACTAGTGGCAGTACTTCCTGCAGCAGCCAGTTCACAGCATTCTGTTCTGTTACTGTCAACTGACAAGTGTGCTTCCCATTTTTAGGGCACTAAGGGGAAAAAAGGAGCTTCTGGTCTTTCTGGGAAACCTGGCATTCCTGTAAGTAAAAGGCCTCTTTCATCTTTCCTGTTTTTCTAAATAGAATTAACAACTTCAGCAAGCAGAAAAGTGCAGAGCCAATGATGTCATGTTGGATAAATCAGACTGTCTTGGGGCAAAAAATTTAAACCCATGCTGGAACACGGCAGGAACAAAATATGACCACTAACTCAAAACCAAACTTGTGGCTTAAATATAAGTCCTTTCAACTAAAAGATACTGTTTTCCTCTGTTACAGAGCCCTCTCTGTGGATACATGCTTTTCTCTCATGGAGAACCCCTGGAAAGTGGGGAACTTAAAATCATGAATAAATGAATTATTACAAAGGTCAAAGATTTTCAAGCATGATTTAAAAAACATGAGCTGCATTTTAATTGAAGGATTCAGCTTCTCCTCCTAGCAAGCAGAATAGAAAGTCTTTGAACATTTGTTTTTTTTTTAAATCTTATCACAAAGCAAAAATTAATTTTACCTTAGCCTCAGTTTCCTCCTTTAGTCAGGCAGTTATGTATTGACTGGCTTATTAGCAAAGACTTCTGATGTACTCCAACCAATCCCTATATACCTGCTTTCATTAACCTTTGTTGGTTTAAAAAAAAAAAACTACAGAAAATAAAGATAAGTTGTGATCACATTTAGATTAGAGATGCCTGCAGATGGAACCCAGTTGCAGAAAAGCAGAAACAAAATATTCAAAGCTTTCTTTAGGCATGATTCAAAGGCAACAAAAAGAGCCATGATTTGTTTTGGGGGGGAAATAATACAATACAAAACTTTGTAGATGGTAAATGATTGGCATCTGCAGATAAAAAGCATCTTAGCCAGGGATTTAGCTCAGTGGTGTCACCACCTACCTTGCAAGCACAAGGTCCGGAGTTCAATCCCCAGTACCAAAAAAAAAAGGCAGGGACATCCTAAACTGATAAGTGCATATACTTGATCTTTCCTTGATGGCTCGATAAAGCACAAGTTGGCAAGATGAGAAATACCATAGAATTCCACTAAGGATCAAATGGTTACACTAAGGCTCAATCACAGTAGATTGCTGATTATCCTGGCATTTTTTTAAGGGAACTTTTATACTGCTATTTGTTGCATTCAACTAACACATTATTAAGGAATGTAGGAAATGAAGAAAAAATGGCCTGGGGCAGGGTACAGAAGTGTAAATTTACCTTTCCTTCAAAGAATATGAAGGTATTTCTCACTTAAACATCTGTTCAGCATCTTTGTATAATTCAAGTAATTTTCATTTATTAAGGGACTTCCAGGCCTTCCTGGGCCAAAAGGCAAGCAAGGATACCATGGAGCAGATGGCATTTCAGGAAATCCTGGAAACGTTGGGCTACCGGGAAAACAGGGACTTCCTGTGAGTAGTGTGAATATCTCTTTATTGTTTATTTCTTATGCATCAGTGTCTCCTTGCTGGATCATAGATATTTTGCCTTAGTTTGGCATTGGCCCAAATTAAGCCACTCTTTTCTTTAATAGTTATTTTAGAATTATATTAAGATTTCCAGGGATGTCAATGGGCATATTCTCTTGGACATTTTAGATCTAATTCCACATAGTATTAATACTTTTTGCATATAAAAGCTTTGTTGAAAGAACTGAAAAGAAATTAAATTTTAGCGGCTATATAATCTGACTATACTCTGAGTTCATCAAATATCTTCAGCCATCTTTGGAACATTTAGGTCTTGGCAGTAACTGGATATAGGTTCTGCCAAAAATCATTTTCCCGTTACTTTTATAGCCCCTGTGTTTATAAGAACTGTGAAGGTTTTCTCTGTGTTCATCTAGGGATGGTACAATGATATAGATACACTCTATTTTTTATACAAATTTCTACCTTTTTATTTGATCAGAAATTTAAATTTATTCATCTTCACATAGCCATTTTCCCTCTTTCCTTCTCTAACAGCAACCTAATCCATTTATTTTTGTTATCCAAAATTATATACATATTTTTTAAAAATCAGTAAGATTTTATATGTTTTATGAGTCTGATTATCTATTGATATATTTTTTTTTCTTAAATGATAAATCAATTCTAGTTTTTTATTCAAAGTTAGCCTGATTGTGTACCTAAACTCAAATCCAGATTAATATTCTTTTTTTTCATTGTGATGGGTTATCTCCTCTGTTTAAAAATAACAAATATAAAACTATTAAACTTTGACAACCAATTTAGTTATTTCACAAATAAAAATGTGATCAGATTCTATCTGAAAAGATAAATATTTTTATGGAATCTTGTTTTGTTTTTGTTTCTGTTTTGAGACAGGGTCTCACTATGTAGTTGAGACTGACCTAGACCTCACTATGTAGACCAGGCTGGTCTTGAACTCACAGTGATCCTTCTGCCTCAGCCTCCTGAGTGCTGGGATTACAAGCATACGCCACCATGCCTGGCTATTTTTATGGAATCTTAATATTGTTTCTATTCTTATTGAAAGAAGTATGTCAGCGCATCAGATTAATGCCTAGACAATTTTGATGGCTAGGCTGGAGTTTTTAATTAAAATAGGTATTTTATAAACTTCTGCCACTAGTATATGTATGGTTAAAGAGAACTTTCATTTGATATCTCAGTCCTAAAGGAAGCCCATGATATGGACCCTCATTTTCTTGGCCCTCTCCAGCATAACTTATGACAGTCTTGAAATGAGACTATCAAATTTTTTTTAATACAACAGGAAAACTTATTGACTTGGTCTGGCTTCTCTGTATTTGTAGATTAAATTTTACTTGGAAATGTTAAAGTGAATCTTTTCCTATTTCTTTAAATAAGATTTTAAAAGTTCAAACAAGGAAAACCACATTTGAAAATCTGTTGTATTTCTTGCTGCTAAACATAAGTTTAATCAAGGAGATGGTGTATATACATGGATGTGTAAGGTAGTCTATAAGATTAAAAAGTGGATTAGAAATAGTAATAATAGCTATAGATTTATTATTTTTAGCATTTATTATTTAATTTATAGTAATTAGAAATAATTTGTCATCTTGATAAAATTCAGATAATCATTCCAGAAATGGATAATAAAAATGAGTACCTACAATTTATTTAATCAAAATTTTCATATTTTCACACATTGATTATATGAGATACAGTAACATTAGTGACACAATAAAGACATCATTTATTTTTCACATCAAGTCACATGGTTCATTGAGACAACTTTCAGGCAACATTCACATTATATAGGTACATTAACCCTTTCTCTTCTGCTAAATATTGCTTCATACCCTGTACCAACCATTAAGCCCAGAAGAACTTTGGATAGGAACAAATCCATATATAAAATAAGGGTTTACCCTAAGGGGCCAATTGCAGATACTCCAACTATTTAATCCACCAAGGAACTGCCAGGCTGAGAGCTCACTGATTGCCTCTGCTTTTGGCAGATGGTCAGCAGGGTGGTAGCCAAATGAGCCATGGTGAGGTTTCCTGTCTTGGTACAATGAACAACCACAGTGAATAATATGGAAAACTGTTGACTGACATCTACTAAATGATCCATTTTGTTACCTTTATATTAGGAACCTCCTCTATAAAATAGGCTCTCTGTTAATGTTTATATAAATATATTTATCTTTATATTGATTCCATTTTGAGAGGTTTCTCTAAATCTATTTTCTGCAGACCTGCTATCACTAGTCTTTCATCATTTCCAGTCCTTGACCAGCTGGCCAACCTTTAACCACTACTTTCTCAGTCAGTGTAGATCCATATCTCAAGTCATCTCTCCTTTCAATTATGTATTTTAACTCAAGTTCTACCCATTGGGAAGAGTTACTAGTATCTTTCAGACTCTAAGTCAGCAGCTCTACTTCTGACTAATATTGACAATCGGTGCAGATTCATGCATAAATTAGATCTGTGCTTTTCCTCCTTCATTAATTGGTAAAGGGGAAGGCCGAAGGAGCAGTGTGAAAACAGGAGAAACAAGTACAATGGAAATCACAATTGCCTCCTTACAAATCTTTTCTGTGCTTTCTGGACCTGCTAGAATCCAGTCTCAATATGTAGCACTTTTATTTAAGAGTAACATTCTGGGCTGCATACACATTTTTATGATTCAGTGGGTTAGATGTCACTTAGTAAATATTGGGAAGCTCAGAGCATAAAGCCATTTGATTCCAAGGATCATTCATTCATTCTATTGCTTTCCAACTGTGAAACTGCCATTCTATTGCTTTCCAACTGTGAAACTTGACTGACAGGACATAGCCTATTTCCAAAATTTTATGGCTATAAACTGTGGCTTTCTTTTAGGGAATTACCAAAGAATGTATGCACAGCATCTCTAATATTAGAGCCTTCTGCTATTACTAGATCAGCTCATTCTTAAAGTCAGTGTGGCTCACAGAGCATCCTGAATCTGTTGCAGAATCTTTTCCTGTTTCAGTGCCAACTCAATACTAGTATCATGGAAAAGGACTTGAATAGACATTTCTCCAAATGACCAAATAATCACATGGAAAGACACACAGCATCACTGCCACTAGAAGAATGAAAATCAGAATTATAGTGATTAGCAATTCACACACATTAGGATGCCTTTATCAAAAACATAACAGTGTAAGCAAGCATGCAGAGAATTTAGAATGCTAGTGAATTGCTATTGGAAATGTAAAATAGTGCACCACTGTGAAAATCAGTTTGGTGGATTCTTTAAAAAAATTAAACATAGAATTATATGATTCAACATTTTCATATTGGGTTATATATCTAAAACATTGACATCAGGATCCTGAAAATATTTTTAAATAAATTTCATTGTACATGTTTAAGATGATACACATGATCATATGGGATAAATATAGACAGTAAAAAGTTTACTGTAGAAATGGAGATGCCACATAGTTGCAGAACTAGTGCAAGGCCTTGAGTTCATTCCCCACAAAAAAAGTTACTATGTTGAAGTAAATTTCATATCCATCATAAAATATTTTATACCAACACTCATAACAGCATTATTTGTAATAGGAAAAAAGTAGAAACAACCCAAAATGCCCACCATTGGTTGAATGGAAGAAAATGTGGTATAAACATGCAATAGAATATTATTGACTTAACAGTTTTCATACATGGTACAAAGGGGATAAACATTGAAGACATTATGCTAAGTGAAATAAGCCAGGCACAAAAGGCAAATTTATGATTCCCCTTACATGAGGTACTTACATGAGCAAGTTCATTATCATAGAAGTAATAGGAAGAAAAGGTCTAAAAGTGTAGGGGAAGTGGAAAGGGTGGGGGAAGGATAAGAAGAGAAAAGAAAAAATAAGAGAAAATGAAAAAAACAGTCTTTGTAAATAGGGAAGGGTGGAGAGGGTGAAGGGAAGGCAGGGGTATGGGGAAAAAGTCAAAACCAAGATACTGACATAAAGGTGCAAAATCTCAATGATTAATGTAACTATTGTGTGCCTAAAATTTATGAATGAAAAAAAGTAATAAAAAGAAACAATTCAAAAAAAGAAGAAGAAAGTAAAAATGAGTTTTCAGGAAATGAAGGGAGAGTTATTGACTAATAGGCACAGAGTTTCAGTTTGGGAAGATAAATAGTTCAGGAGATGGAAAATGACAATGGGTGTACAATATGCCTCTGAACTGGATAAGAGTGATTAATGTAAGCTGTACTACTGAAATATACACCTAAACATGACTAAAATAGTAAATTTTATATTACATATATTTTAGCTCAGTTTTAAAAAACAACAGACTACATAATAAATGATTGTAGCAGCACACCAAAATACAGAATAAGTTGACTTCCCTAAAAGCAACCTGGATACCCATTCTCAGATGATTGCATAAATGTATTTATATATAAGGAATGCTACTTGGCTATAAAAGATGACATATTTGAGACATGTGTAGGAAAATGAATGCACCTGGAAAATACAATGTTGAGTGAAATAAACCAGACACACAAACTTAAACACTGCATATCTCTCTTTTGAGTGATGCAAAGTACAAAGAAATGATAAAAGATAGATAGAAAGGGGAACGGGGACAGATTTCATTTTATAGGGAAATGGTCCAAGGGAAGAAGAAGTGAGGGGTAAAGTAGGGAAAGGGAAATGAGAGGACTAAAGCTATGCATGTACATGAACCTAATAATGCTAATTAATGTAAACACTGCATGCAATAACATGAGCTAAGACAAATAATATTAACAAGTATGAAAAAGAGGATGGGGAATCCAAGGAGGAGGAGGGAGGGAAAAGGAAAGGGATTTTTAAAAAACTAAGCTGTAATATGTATATGCAACCACTCCCCAAGATGGTTATAAACTGCATGAATTGTAAACATGTGCTAGTAATTTTTTTTTAATTTTTAAAGAAGTACTGGCTAGTTATAGAACTTCATTTCTCCATACCTATTTAGAATTCCTTCTGTTGAATTCCTCTAGAAGTAAATGAAAGCAAAAAATTTTTTTGAATTGTCATTGGGTTTGCCTTGAAACTATACATTAATTTGGAGACATTCATATCTTCTTATGTAGTTATCTAATATGAGTATGAAATATCTATTCCTGTCACTTTTCATGGCTTTATGATAGAATTTCTTCATGACAGTAATGGTAAAACTTCATACTAAAATGCTTAGTATGTACAGAGACTTCTAAATATTCTAGTGTATTAACTCATTTAATCTTTACAACTTTGTGAGAGTTACAATTACAGTTCTCTTTCTATATATAATAAAGCAGACACTGAGAGATTAATTTCCAATCACAAAGCTACAAACACAGTCTAATTCCATATTCTTTGCTCTTTTCAATCTGTAGTAATGCTCCTCAATAAAACCCTTATGTATTCTTATTTTTGTTGTTTTCTAGGTTTTTTCTTTAAATGTGTTATGATTTGGATAATCTGATATAGCTGAATTTTTTATTTTTAATAATTTACTGTTGTGATTCTATTGGGTTTTTAGGTAGACAATATCATCTTCAAATCTGGCAGATTTATCTTTTCCTTATATTCATTTTTTTTCTTTCCATGTAAGTTGTAAGGGACTTTCAATACTACATTTTAAAATATCAGCAAATAATAGAAATTCTTCTGTTTCAGATTTTAAGGAGAATGAATCTAAAACTCCATTAACATATTACCCATGTTAATTATATATTTCCCCTCTCCTACACTATCGTTTAGGGTTTGGGGCTTGGGGGTTTGATTTTTCCGATTGTTTTTGTTTATTTGTTTTGGTTTATTTTCTTCCCCTTTCTGAATTCCATCAGATGGTTCAATTCTCTCCTGAAGATTTAAAAGTTATCTATTATCCTGCCTGCCTCACAAGCACAAGGACCCGAGTTTGACCCCAGCACCAAAAAATAATAGTAATTTAAAATAAATAAATAAGTTACCTATTTTTGTTGTTCCTGTAGCAGTTGTACTAAACTTAAGAATCAAATATATATTTACTTATATCACTAACTATATCATCCCTATAATAAAACAAGCACTGATGTGTAACCTCAGCAGACCCCTCCTTTTAATAAACCTCTCCTCTCCAACATTTTCTCATAGTCTATAATTTTCACTGTTAATTTCTATACATTTACTTTATCTTTTTATTTCTTCCATATTTATTACTATTTTTGAGTAGTAAATTTAATTCAGCTATCATTTGCTCACCATTATTTTACATTTATTAGTACATATTTGTAGTACATAATTACATTCACAGTAGGTAATTGGTACATGTACATAACACATTTCAATTTCCTTCTTTTTTCCCCTTCGTTCATCCCCTTTTATTTTTCTAGCATCATATTCATTTATTTATAAGGTCTTATAAAGTTTACTATCATACATACAGATAGAAAACCAGACTTATAGGCCAGAGAATATATAAAACATGTAGACAATTGTACTAAGTCAAGGTATACTTTTTGACTCATTGTCTATGTTGGATTACCATATCTTTTCTAACTTTCTCTTTTTTCCTATTATGTTTTTTTATTTCATATTTGGTATATATTGAGTTTTTCATATAAGAGAAATTTGCAATATTTAAGATTGTGTCTGATTACTTCACTTAACATTATGGTCTCAAAGTGCATCTATTTTCCTACAAATGACTCAAGTTTATCCTTCTTTATGGCAGAGTAGAGTATCCTGAATAAAAAGAGAAAGTAAATGAGTACTTCCTCCAAGAAGTATGACCAACATAGATGATTGTAGGACAGACCTTCTCAAGCCATATATGCCTACAGATGTCTTTATTGCCCTTCACATTTATGAAACACCAAACATTATACTGAAGATTCAAGCCAATTCAAGGAGGCTCCAGTTAGAGTAATAACAAGAAATAAATGACATTCAAATCATCATAGAAGAAATAAAACTATATTTACTTTTGCATAACACAACTGTATATGTAGGAAATCCAGAATAACCTGAGTTTAGCAAATTTGCAGGATGGAAGACATTATGTATAAAAACAAAGAGTACAATCACATGTTGCTTGACAAGGATACATTCTGAGAAAAATGCTATAGATAATTTCATTGTCGTGCAAATGTGGTGTATAAACCTAATAAAATGAAGGTATAACCACTATACTTTGCTCCATGGAGATCATCAATAATTTGATTAGCAAGGTGCATAAATGATTAGCATTTAAGAATGAATGATGAGGACATCAAAATATTCACACTACTCAATGAAGAAGTTTAGTTCTGAGTCATAAAGTAGAATGAGATCTAGAGAATATACTTAAGGTAGAAAATTATTTTTAAGTGAGAAGAATCCAACCATATTTAAACACTCATCAGCAGGACCTGGTGGATATGGAAAAAATGAAGATGTCTCTTCAAGAAAGGAAAAGCCCAAGTGTAAATTAGGTAATGAAATGTACATATTTGAGCTCCATTTTCTAAATTACTACACTTTCAATTGTGAGTTTTATTTTTAGAAAATAGATTCTGGACCACAAGTCCCTTTATAATATGACTAGACAGAAAATTCATTGAGCTTTATGATGACAAAAAAGCTAATATGAATTACAGTAATGTAAATATTGCTATAATGTTCCTACCATGGCCACAGTTTAACAGCATCTGGTGGTGCCACTAGTAAGTGATTAGCTATCAGATCATAAGTCATGGTCTACTACATTTTAACATTTCACAAAATAAGTTAGAAAAATTTTATACACATACTTAGTATATTAGGATGTCATCATGTTAAAGTGTTTTGTATCTATAAAAAAATAACATGTTTAATATTGGTATAAAATTAGAGTTATAATGCTTTATAAAGAATTTGTCCAAGAAAATGTTATTTTGGCTGTTTAGGGAAAGTAATTTCTAAGAAGATGATTTCTTAAACCAACTATGGTAACAGAAAAACTACTTAAGATAAAATAACTATCTCCACATACTAGCAAGTTTTCTGGAATATTTTTAATAAAGGATAAGGACATCTTTCTATTGGTCTTTTTTTTTTTTAATGGCACCATGGTGTTTCCTGGCTTACCTTTAAAGACAGCTGGATTTATCCACTGAGAAAAATATTTATTCTGGGATTTGTAGCATTATGCAA
Source organism: Fukomys damarensis (assembly GCF_012274545.1). Classification (NCBI taxonomy): domain Eukaryota; kingdom Metazoa; phylum Chordata; class Mammalia; order Rodentia; family Bathyergidae; genus Fukomys; species Fukomys damarensis. The sequence goes on along the minus strand of NW_022900945.1, from coordinate 19,324,040 downwards.
CTGCCTTATTTTCCTAAACAATGTTCTTTCTTTTTTCTCTTTTTAAAATGTGGCCAAGGAATTAAAGAATTCCTGGCATATTCACTCTGCTGTTTCAAATGTTTTTTCAAGATCATGTGACTGTAACTGATGAACAGTACTGGGGATGCTCAAATTGCCTTTCTGAATTTCCTTCTGTACAAATGAGTGTCTGAGGCCAGTCGACTTAGCACATCTGTAGTAAATGAGTCTACCATATTGTTTTCATTGAGTTGGACTTCTGGACAAACTCAGTACTTCAATCATTTAAGAAAAAAAGGAAAACAACTTTTCCTTGAAAAAATCATAAATCCATTTGTCACCAAAGCTAAGACTTACCAGTCTTTTTTTTTTTTTCTTAATCACTGCAAATAATAAAACTCGTTGTTGGAAAGGAAGAAATGAAATAAAACTAACAACTTGATTTAGGACAAATCTAGGCCTTTTAATATTGATTGCAGTTTGGTAGGTTAATATAGGCTTAAATGTTGTCTAATATGAAATTCTCATCTTAAAGGAACACTGAAAATCTTGAGCTTTCCATATCCAGAATTTGCCTAATACTGTATAAGGAGGAAAAATAAAAAAAAAAATAATAATAACTGCCCACTTGAATCCAAGCATGGAGCAGCAGGACCACCATGAAAGCCTCCATTAGGAAAACCAGCAGTCCTGGCACCCATTTAGGCTGTGTGTTTTGTAATCCGTGAGCTAGTTACTCAGTAAATTTCTGTTTCAGAAAATATATATTTCTCAGTATTTTGAAAAAATATACCTGCACTGACCAAACCTCCATTTAACAAATCCTGTCAACCCTTGATTCCTAAAAGACTGATTATCCAATTGTGACTCATTCTGATTCTTACTTTCTCCCTCTTTCTCCTTGCTTCTTGTTTTGGCCCATTTTCTGCTCATTAGGAACCCTTCCAGAATGATAAAAATCAATCTATTTAGCTGCTTATTAGCAACAAAATGAAAGACTGGCAAAAGGATATAACTTTACTAGTTCAGTCTAGTAGCTCCCAATCAGATAAAGGCCATATTCTTTATAGAATGGTGTTGCCTCATGATCTATATTTTCAGCCTCATGTGTTACCTTGCTCTTCATGTGTGCTATGCATTTCAGTCATAACAACAGCTAATAATGATTGAATGCCTACTACAATGTGTGTTAGGCACTATTCCAGATGAAGATTGTGTATTTTTTTAATGCTCACAAAATCCTCATGAAATAGAAAAAAATTATTATCTCCACTTCATAGAAAGGAAGCCAAGACTCAGGAAAACTGCGTAATTTGCCCAAGGTCACACAGAGAACACATAATGGAGCAGGTTTCAAAACCAGACAATCTAGTTTCAGAGCCCATTGTCTTAAGTACTGTGCCATATATTAAGTATGCATAGTTACTTAGACATTCCTTCCAAATTGTTTATTTCCCTCAATTTATAATCTTAATACATGTAATTTACTCCCTCTGCTTAGCTCTTCCATCTTTCCCTCTATCTTTAAAGTAAGAATTTCTTAGTCTTTCAATATTTAATCAAAACGAGATCTCCTTCATGAATTTTTCTGAATAAGAGTTAAACAGATCTGCTCTGAACTTCTGTATGCTCAAGGCACTTTCTTCACTAAAGTATGAATAATATAGTCTCCAATCTACCTTTTCTGAAAGTGTTACAGTTGGATTAAAAAAAATATGCCCCAAGGTCCTCATTTTCTCATATGTGGGGCTTTGGGGAGATGACTGACTCATGGGGTGATATAACCAACCTGGTGCTTATGAGGTGGAAGAGGCAGGTAGATCACTGGCATAACCTGGAAGAATGTATCTCCCTTCTTGGCTCCTCGCTTTTCTCTCTGCTTCCTGGAAGCCATAATGTGAACAGATTGAGTCTGCTGTGTCCCTCGGCCATTCCATTCTGCCTTGGAGCCAAAATAAATTGCAAGTGTTAGCAGTGTGTTTCAGCAATAAGAAACTAAGACAATTTTTTTTTTTTTGAGACAGGGTCTCACTATGTAGTTGAGACCTGGAACTATGTAGCCCAGGCTGGTCTTGAACTCAGTGATCCTCCTGTCTCAGCCTCCCGAGTGCTGTGATTATAGGCATGTTCCACCACACCTGGCCTACTAAGACAAATTTTGATAACAGAGAGGTGGAGTCATCTCCATGACTAACTGTCCATGTGGTTCAAAAATCTTTGGAACTAGTTTGCAGGAGACTGGAAAGATTTGGAGGTGCTGGCTGGAGAAGCCCCAGAATACTGTAAATTGAGCTTGATAGGAGGTTCTAATCAGAGCTCAAAGAACAAAATGCTATTTAAAATGCAAATGGTAAAAGAACCAAAGGTATAGGGACAGTGAGAAGGATAGGGAAAGGGGAATAAGGGAAAAGGAAAAAAATATGAGAAAATGTAAAAATGGAATTAAAGTGTTTGAAGGTGGGGAGGGGAGAAAGGGGTGAAGGGAGGGTGGGGACAAGAGGAAAAAATGAGAACCAAGACCTGGCATGTAAAGGTACAAGATCCCAGTCATGAATGTAACTGTACTGTCTACCTAGAATGTACCAATAACTTCAATTTAAAATTAAAAATAAAATAAAATGCAAATGGTAAAGCTGAAGCTCAGGAGGTTTCATTTGGGAACAAGGACCTTACTGGTGGTTGGATCCAAGACCATATGTGTTATGCTGTGGCCGAAAATTTCTCCTCATTTTGCTCATGTCCTGAAATTTTATAGGTGACAGAGATAAAGGGCAGCAGACTAATTTATCTGGCAAAGGAAATTTCAAGGCAGCCCAGTGTTGAGACTGTTGACATGGGTACTGCCAGCAGCTTTTAGTTGTATCTACCATGAAAAGCAGGACCAAAAAGAGCTGAATAATTTCAAAACTTTTGCTGGTTGCCAAAGAAAGGAACCTCCTGTAATGTAGGAGGCCTGTAAAATTATGACCTCTAAAATTTTTGGTTCCAGATAGCTTGGTTGCTAAAAAGACTAGCATTAAAAAGAAGCCAAACAGGGTTGGGGATTTAGCTCAGTGGTTCCACCACCTGCCTTGCAAGAGCAAGGACCCAAGTTCAATCCCCAGTACAAAAAAAAAAAAAA
>NW_022900945.1:19290606-19320752 GCF_012274545.1 Fukomys damarensis | reverse complement strand
AAAAAAAAAAAAAAAAAAATACTTAGCATTAAAACAAACTTGCTGATTCCCAGGATGCCTTCACCATTCACAGTTCAGTAGTCCAAAAGTGAAAGACTGTTTTAAGAAGAGAGTCCCTGGGCACCCTGCTCAAGAAGAGCCATCTAGGGAATTGATTCTCTATGATTCTTTTCACAGTGAACAACAATCCATGCACTCAGAGGAGACTTCTGTAGCCAAGGTTGTGGCCTTAGACCTTGGCATCGTTCACATGGTCCTGGATTGACAGGAATTCAGAATGCTAGAATTGTGAGGTCAGAGAGGCCTAGGAGGCCAGGTAATGTGCTGCTGAGAGGGCAGTATGTAAAGCTGTGAGAGTGAAACTAAAAGTGCAGTGAGGACCCCAGGAAGTTGGAGAAGCCAGAATATTGAACATATGAGTAAAGCTGCAGATGTTAAGGAGAGCTACTGCAAGAGAGGAGCCATGAGAGCTGCAACAGGCATTTCTGTAGGAGTAGGGGCCATCTAAGTCCTTTGGAGATCACATCTTGCCCAGGTTTTGGACATGGAGTTAAAGGATTTAATGTTTGACCTGTTGGTTTTCAGTCTTGCCTTGGTCCCATTGGTTTCCATCCCCCTATTCCTCCCTTATTGAAAGGGATCTTTACCCTGTTCCATTGTATGCTAAAAGTGTTTAACTTTCTTTTCAGTTTCTCAAGGTTTCAGAGCTAAGAGTTTGCCTGGAGTCTCAGAGGAGACTGTAAACTTGGACTTTTCAGCAATGATGAAACTGTTAAAATTTAAGGGCTCTTTATGAATAAGTGCATTTTGAATATGGAGATATGAATAAATCTTTTGGAGGATAGGGTCAGAATGTCATGGTTTGAATTAAGAGTGCCTCCCCACAGCCCCATGCACTCATATGCTTGGATTTTGGAAGAGGATTCAACCATGGGGCAACTATAGTTGACTTGCTGTTAGGAGGTAGGGCCAATCAGGAGGGGCAGGTCACTGAAGGCCTGGAAGGGGTACATCTCCCTCCCTCATGCATCCTCTTTCTCTCTGCTTCCTGACCACCATGATATAAGCAACTTTCCTTCACTATGCCCCTCTGCCACCCCACCCTGGAGCCAGCTGACCATGGACTGAAACCATGAGCCAAAATAAATCTCTCCTCCTTTAAGTTGTGTGTGTTGAGTGTTGTGTCCCAGCACTAAGAAAGTAACTAAGACACCTATGATTCCATCATACCTGTACTTTCCTTTAAATATATTCTCTTTATCCAAGATATATAAACATTAAATAATCTAAATCAAAACCCAGTCTTGGATACCTAGTTTAAAATTTAAATATACTATTTATCACCTTAAGAACCATCTACTAAATGAGTATAATAATATCTAATTCATGATTTTATAAGAATATGTAAAGTACTTAAACATGTACTTTTTTAGTATCATCTTTCCATAGAAATAAATATAAATGGTTACCTGAACATTAGTTCAGTAGCAAGTATTTTTTTTTCAGTGCCTAAAATGAAGCACACTTAAGAAAAATAATAACGAACCATATGGCCAAAACACTGCCCTTATGGAGTGGAACAGCAAAAACCTGTTGGCATTTAACCTTTAAAAATTATAATTTAATATGGCTCAATCTAATAATTGAATAATAGGTAAAAATAAGTAAATACAACAGATAATTCCAAAATTGTGTTAAGTAACATAAAAGAAACAGAGTTACCAGATACATTGGAAAAGTGAAGTTATACAGAGAGTAGATTAGGAAGCCTCACTTAGACTGAAGGTCAACGGAGCTAGTTAGGAAAAACTTGCCATGTGAAAAGAACCAAAATGAAAACTTGAACAGTTAGGAAGAATTGGCATGTTCACAGGATTACTGGTTTATTGGGTAAGATAGTATCACTATAGTCCTTCTGATTTTTTAATTAATTTTTTCTTCATAAGGATATGAGCCTGTAGTGTCTTAAGAGCCAAAGTATAGCTAAAAAGGCCTCTTCCAGTAATCTTGTGATTATGTATTGAGACCCGGATAAAGGAGATTTCACAAAATACCTGTATTCTGTCCAGTATTCTCATGGTATTTGCCCTGTACATTTTTCAGCATCGATGAACCATCAATTGTTCTAATGTAAAGATATAAATAATTTATGTGCACCCAAACAGTATCAGAATGCCTATATTCATTACATCTGAACAAGAGGTTAACTTTGTTTACTATTAGGAATGGACACTAGTCAAATAGACCTATTTTTACCACCTCAAGACTTTCTTCAACCCTCCTCTTAATTCCCTAAGCTTTCATATATTAGAGATTCAAAACTAAAATAACTTCCTAATTTCATCATAAAGCTCATTCATAAATCTTATTTCTAGCAGTTGGCCACCTTACTTATGACTGGCTCTGTAGGAAAATGTTATAAACAATACATTATTTATATATAAGGTAACCTTGCATATAATCACCCAATGATTACTATCCCACATATTTTTAAACAGCCAATTCTTTTCTAGGAAGGATATATTTAGTAAGCCAAATAATGAGAAATTTCTGCTTATACAGAAGTGTTTTTAGTTGTAAGAGAAAAGCAGCAAAGAATTACTTTTAAAATTCACGGGCTTGTTGGCTTAAGAAAAAAAAATACAGTGCTTATGCAGCCTAATACTGAGGAAAGAAACCCTAGTATATCATAATTATCATTTATACTATAGAATGTAAATTAATTTTAGGTGTTATCTTCTCACATACTTAATATCATATGACCATAATGTTATGTGTACAGAAGGTACCTGGCAGCAGGAACAGCAAAAGGAAAAGAAATGTTTTAAGAAAAATTAAGGTAGTACTTTAAGAAAAAAAAACCCAACTACTTTGTAGTACAATATCATTTTTAAAATGTCCCACTGTTGAAAAAACAAGGAAATTGATATTATAAATATGTATGGTTTCACTCAGCATGGTTTTAGAGGTGGTAGTATTCCTTAGCTAATCCTATCTAAAAGGTAGATTTTTATCATAGCCCAACTTTAATAAACTTTACATATTTATTATTTTTAATATACATGTTTCAATTCTAGTGAGAATAAGACAGATAAACCCAGGAGCAGTGGGCATAATAGAGTAACATTCTTTTTGGTAAATTTCACTACTGCATATATACCAGGCATCATAATTTCACATCTATCTTTGTGACTTTCTTCTAAATATGTACATATAGACCCATTTTCCTTCCCATATCATTCAGTATCCTAAGAGGAAGTCAAAGTGAAAAGCAATGCCCTCTTTTATCTTGTCATTGGGTGAAATGAACCAATATAACCATAATGCCAATATACAAAGGGCACTGGATAAAAGGTAACTTGGGGTGATTTTACTGGGGTAACTTGATGTTTTTATTGCCCTTTTTATCCAAGTATAGTACTTGTTTCCTTAGTCTGAAGGCTTGGGCATCCATCAATTTCAGTCTGATCAAAATTCACATTTTGAAAAAAAAAATCACATTTTTTTGGAGTACTCAAAATTGATTTCTGTAGGGAGACCAGCTGCTGTCTGAGAATAATGGAACTGTCTGACCATTACACATCATGTACTTGTACTCCTGTCATTATATTAATTTTTAAGACTCAGGTAAACTATTCATTGATTGTAGCATCCCTGACCAAACTTTATAACTACTATGTTTTTGTTTACTTTTAAATTTTTCCCAGAATGATTTTTCCTTTGCTGAATAATTTTAGACAAATCATTTAGAAGACTCTGGAAAGAATGTCTAGAGATTAGCATCTGTTTCTCTTGAAAGCAAAATTAATTATCCATCTGTGTATTCGTAATAAGAAATGTTTGTTTTTTACTTGTATGAAACATCATTTGGAACTTTGTACAGAACACTCTGCTACTATCCTCAAATTTCTGTCTAAAAAACCAACATGGATAGTAAATGACTTGGAAAATATTCATTGGACTGGATCAAATGTCTGATAGCACTGCAAATAAAATGAAGTCTCTAGTTAACCCTAATTATTTTTTATTATTCTCATTTGAAAATATCTCCTGACTTCAGGAGTGTTTAGAATGTCTGAATGTCCATTGTCCATATCTTAGCCAAAATATACATTTTTTTCTGTTGGAAAATATGGTCTTAAAAACTGCCTAGATTACAGCTAACATGAGGTGAACTGATATATTTTAGAATTGTGAAATTTTCAGGTATTTTTAAATCATCTAGGATGTTCATGTTATGCAACTCCCCACAATATTGGCTACTTTTATAATACATCCTGAGAGAAGAGGCTCACCAAAAAACATCCACCCTTTTTTTTTCTTTAATTCTTACACTGATCTACATCTGCAACCTAATTTTCACCACTTTAACCATAGAGTTAATTTACTAACATGCCTTTTCATCATCTTTTACATATAATCCTTTTTAAATCTGCATTTCTTTGGTTTCTTTAAGTCTTTCAGCTGTTTTTGGTTTTCACTGTTCTTGTTTAATTAGAGGTTTTGTTCATCAGAATTTTGTTTTAAAGTATCCCATTAGGTAAAGTCATATTCTCACCAGAGACCTGGCCATCGGTATAACACTAGAGTCATCTTCCACCCTTTTTGAAGTTCTGTATCTTAAAATCTCAAATGATTTATGGAAGGATTTTATTTCATTTGTATTAATGAGCTATAAAATGGCACTATCACATGACCCTAGGGTTCTCATGGTTTATATGGAAAGTTCATTACCAAATTTATCCCAGATGTATGGAACAGAAAGGCTTACAGAAAAAATTAAATCAATATAGAACACATAGTAAGAAACAAAGGGAAAGAAACAGGAAAGATCAATACACTTAGGATAAGGAGTACCACTATAGAAAGTTCCTGCTACCTGGATCCTAAATGCACAATGTGAATCTTTCTCCATCTATCCTGGTCTCCCTCTTCTCCTTCTCCTTTCTTTTTTGGATCTCCCTCCCTTCCTCTTTCCCTTTTTCTTTCTGTACACTTTGCCTTTATAATGATTCAGTTACAATATTGATTGATAAATGGTGAGACATAAAATTATCAATGTAGATTGTGACAAAATGTCTTTAAAATCAAGCTAAGTAATATAAACCTATATCCTATAGGTACACCCCTGTAAGCACCTGACATTGTGCCTGGCAACCACTGGATATAAAATATATGTTTATTCATTACTTTAGTGAATTTTGTGATCATGAAGGAAAATCTAATTTAAGAAGATAATGCTTTAAATATATTGAATTTTTATAGTTAAAAAAGAATAATAAGATATGAAATATGTGGTAACAATTGTTTGGAGAAAAAATACTTTAGTGTTAAATTAAAAATTGGCTTTACTTTTTAATACCATTCTTTCCACCAGCCCTTCCACAGCAATGATTCTAGTCTAAATCTTTCCTCCTACCACATTCACGAATTTAAGGTACATGGTACAAATTTAAGGACATGATGAAACCATGGCTACTTTCTCACAAATTCCATTTCTAACTACCAATAGAGGCACTTTCCTTTCTCAGAACCTCTCCAGTATTTACTTTGTTTTCTCACTTCTCATCTGGCATTTTTTATATTTTTGATTCATTGTGATTATATCCAGTATTACATTCCATCTCTTAGTTTTCAGTTTCTTAAAAACAAGAACCATATATATTTATATTTGTGTTCACCAGAGGACTTCCCATGGGATTGTCCTTAGAATATGTGATAACCAATAAATTTTTGTTTTAATGCATGCGAAGAACTACTGCATAACCCAATTTTGTGTCATCTTAGAAAATAGCAATTATCTCTTAGTAGTGAGGTCAGCAACTTCTTTCTGTACATATGCATAAATATTTTAGGTTTTATAGAACAAGCAATAAAATCAAGGGTATTAGAAAAGAAAGGAGCTGAGTTGTGCAGTCAATTAGCATATGGTGCTTACATATTACAAGAGAGACATTTTCATATAATTTTTACTTATGATATTAAAAATGTAAAAAATTAAGCAACTTTTATAATGTCTACTAATAAGAAAAGTGGCAATTTTTACAGAAGATAATGTTTAACTTATTATAGTTCCCTACTATCAAAGTTTTCTGTTCATCTATTAATACTGACTTATAATGAAATTTTGAATATTTTACATATTTTACCTTTGAAAATTCTTTTCACGTAGATAGGCACTGCCAAATACTACAATTCAACAGCATATGATTTTAAATGAGCAATGCATATGCATTGCTTGGAAGGAATTTATAAAGTTATATTAGACTTTTCCCTTGATACTTGTCTCTTAACAGTCATTACACTGAAGCTTAATCATTTCCAGTTGAAGATTTTGTGGACACTCCCTAATTGAATGGTCAAATGGATTTTGAAATAGAGAAATTTCCTGCATCTATGAATAAATATGCTTCTGAAACTGGGACCAGAATATTTATCCATTGTAAATCTGTGTAGGAAAGAATATTTCATTTATTTTTAACAGCACAGGAATTCGCTGCTTAACATTATTTGGGATTTGTTGTAAAAAAATGACTTTGCCACAGTATATATTTCACATATAGACATTGTATTGTTTTGTAATTTTTGGATCTAATTTATTAATAAGCATTATAAAAGTTCTAATGAAACCTACCTAATTTCCAAAGCCATTCATTGTTCACTTGTATTGAGAGCAGTTTTTCTCATTCTGAAAAACAATCTCAAAAAAAGTTTAACTCTGCTAAACCTTCAAACTAGTGTGTAATGGGACAAGTCTGACTATTCTGTTTCTACTTCTGACAAAAAATTTCACAGAACTAATGAATTTAAATCTGTAAAAGTCCAGGGAGTTCACTGTTAACACACGAGCCTAGTAACACATGCTAAATTTAAGTGTTTCCCTCACAGTACCTGAATAGTCACAGCTTTAAACAGCTTACCTATTCACGAGTAAGTATGTTTGTACCTTTTTCTAATCCAGTTTCAGTTTTATTGCCTCTCACCAGATTTCACTTCATGTTGTACTAATTTAGTCTTTTCTTAACTCTAAAAATATTCTCACTGGTAGTTATCCCACAAATTATCCACAGAGGTTAATTCTTCCATCACTTCAAACTCAGTTTTGATTCCTCCAGTGAACAACGGAGAATGTATTGATTTCTGTTGATTTACAAGAATCAAAGAAACCCCTCAAAATATTTGTCTTGTTTTTTAATTGATTATTCATGTTGTATCAGTGTCTTCACCATTTCAGTCACATTTTCTTACCAAAAGGCTAACAGTCTTAAGTTTATTTCCTATGTGTTTTAAATAAATCTCCATGAACATGGGACTTCCTGAGTTAAAACATGAACTTACTTTCATTGCAGCCTCATGCTCAATTTTTGTGCAGGAATTCTGCTGTCATAAATTTTTCTGTCACATTCATATCAAGTGGGAATATTGTCTTGGGTGCTTGATCTAACAATGTTGGGGTATACTAAATGTATTTTTTCAATTAATTTTATTGGTGCATTTAGGTATACAATATGATGACACTCATCATTGGGAATTTGTACCTTTACATGATATAGCTTGTTTTTTTTCCCCCATTCCCCTGCCTTCCCTTCAACCTCTCCACCCCACCCTATTTACAAAGACTGTTTTCATTTTATCCTTACCCTTCTTTCCTTTCCCCTACCCCTCCCACTTCCGTTTTTCCCCTTTAGACCTTTTCTTCCTATTTCACATTATCAGTTATTCATTTTGATCCCTATTTATACTTTCAGTTTCTCACACCAGAGAAACTATTTGGTATTTACACATGTGTGTACTATTTATTTCAACATTTTATCCTTACTTCTTTCCTTTCCCCTACCCCTCCCACTTCCGTTTTTCCCCTTTAGACCTTTTCTTCCTATTTCACATTATCAGTTATTCATTTTGATCCCTATTTATACTTTCAGTTTCTCACACCAGAGAAACTATTTGGTATTTACACATGTGTGTACTATTTATTTCACTTAAGAGTATGGCCTCAATGTGCATCCATTGAGCTATAAATGTCTCTGGGACCTCATCTTATTAAAAAGTTTCTGCACTGCAAGAGAAACCACCAACAGAGCTAAGAGACAACCTACAGTATGGGAAAAAAATCTTTACCAGATGTGCCCCAGACAAAGGAGTACTATCTAGAATATAAAAAGAACTTAAAAAGTCAGACCCTCCAAATTTAAAGATCCAATTCAAAAACAGGCATCTGAAATGAACAGATGTTTCTCAGACAAATAAGTAAAAGCAACAAATAGGAAAAAATGTTCAACATCACTGGTCATTCAGCGATGCAGATGAAATACTAAATGTATTTTAAGAACAGATATAGTGTCACTGTATAGTGAACACAAGGCTTTGTCACTTGATAAAGTGATCCACATTCCATTGTGTCTTAAAAATATCATTCAAAGTTAATTATCTTTTTTTGACATAACAGGTGTGTACTTGTAATAAAACCAAAGGTCAAAGAAAACAGTATTTTTCCACTTGAAACCCTCTCAAATTATAACTGCTTCACTACAGTTTCTTTTGTACCAAGCAGCAGTGCAAAGCAGTGACAGTGCCACATAAATTCTCTACTATAACTGTTTAGCCCTATTATGGTGCAAAATCAACCAAAGATAGTAAATACATCAATAATCATGGCTATTTTAATAAAACTTTATTTTATTAACTTAATTTTGCACAATTTTCACATTTCTTTAAGTATTGTACTTCTTTTGATTTTTCTCATTTAAAAATGTAAAAAACTATCCTTATGTTATGAGCTATACATATGGATGACTGGATTTGCCTTGGAAACAAGTTTGCCAGCCTTCCTTCAGGATTTGGTTTTAAGGATATACTGTCTGCTTGCTTAACTTTATTCCCAAACTATTTTTAGTAAATTTTATGTAATTATGTGTGGTTGTAGAATAGAATGCTTTTTGAGACATTACTCTGAGATATTATTCATTTTCTAGAGTTGTCACGTACACCAAAGTATACTAAAAAAAAATGTTAGACTAAAACAAAACTCACTTCACACAGACTGTATACTCCGAAGGTACTGGCAGACTTTGTACTCAGTGTTTTCATTTTTAAAACCCAAGATTAAGCCAGGGGTTTACTTCAGTAGTGCTACTGCCTGCATTACAAGTTCAAGGATCTAAGTTCACACCTGGTACCAAAAAAAAAAAAAAGATCATTATATTAACTGTTATTAGAGATCTCAAGAGAATGATGGGTGTTCCCAAAACATTTTTTGTCTTACTCACTTGGAGAACTGCTAGGCAGTACGTCAATAGAACATTTCCTACATTTATAGAGCCTTTAGATTAATGTTCTAGAAACTTCCCAGTTTTTATTTCTTATCTCTGTTATTTAGGGCATCAGAGGCAGCCCAGGAAGAACAGGACTTGTGGGAACTCCAGGTCCTCGAGGAGCAAAGGGCTCATCAGGCCTTCCAGGAAGCCCTGGAGCTCTAGGCCCAAAGGTACTTCAATGTTTTCTTCCGGTGGTTGAGCAATACTGGCTATCTGTACTGGTGCTGTGTATAGTGGCTAGATAAAAGGATTGTAAGATTAATAGCTTTTAATAAAATTTGGCTAAAACCAAAAATACATTAGGGAAAAAGATAAGTGTGTGACCTGTATATATCCACTTCCTGTGACAGTCAAAATGCATGTGTATAACCCATAATGCATTATTAACTCAGAGATAGCTATGCTTTAAAACATGCTTCGATGGGAGTGGAGCTCAGTGGTAGAGCATTTGCCTACAATGTAGAAGGCCCTAGGTTTGATTCCCTTAAATGACCATACATGTGTACCACACACACACACACACACACAACCACACATACACAAGCTGTCTGTGAACATTTGGGCTATTCTTTCTTTATCATCTACCTTCTCCAAAACAGAGAAACTGTATTTAGTATACTTCCTGTTCCTCCAGCAACCTAACCAATTAATAAATCTTGTAATAGTGTAGATTATTTTTCACAGTGAAAGTGACAGTACTTAAGTCTTACATCAGACAAAATCTCTCTTAAAAATGCAGGATTTAGAGATTAGTGTCTAAAGCAATCTCTTAAATACCTAGTATTAAGACAGTGGCACACTTACATTATTACCTCAACTTGATTTTCATTGCTGTAACTGTAAAAAATTTTCACATTTTTAGCCCATAGATGTAAACTGAAAATAGTGACCCCGTTGCTTTCTATTTACAATTTCAGCCTTTTGATAATGTTTATTCCATGAATTTTCCTTTTCACTAAAATTCAAGGTAGCATAGCAATGCTAAAATTAGGAAAACAAATAAGAAATATTCCTACCTTGCATATGTGTCAGCACACAGGATCTATATTTATAAAGCCCAGACATAATGGGTTTGCCTCAAGACAAAGAAGGATGATTTGCTGAAATTAAAGATTTTAAAAGGAAAACCTAAGTCTGTATTCCATACAAGAAACACATCTACTCCATAAATAAACTTGTAGGCTAAAAATCAAAGGAAGAAAAATGATATTTCACATTACAGATGCAGAAAGGCAAGCAGGAATAGCTATTTTCAAAGTGGACTTCAAGCAAAACTGATTGGAAGAGACAAAAATCACTGCATACTGGCAAAGAGAATGATTCAACAGGAAAAGGTTAACAATGTTAAATATACAACTTATCCACAGTTTTGGAAAAGATAGCCATGTTTGTGTGGGAAAGAAGGTCATGTTTGTCACCCAATGTAGAGTTTGCAAACAAAAACAAAATTCTGCAAATCACACGTTAGCAAACAAAAGCATTCATGAACCACTGTATATATATATATCAAATGCTGACACTCCTAACTTCATAGAACAAATACTACTGGACATAAAAGATCATACAAATATCAACAATCATAGTGGGGGACTTTAATATTCCCCAGTATTACAAACAGACAGGTCAACTACAAAAAAATCAACAAAGAAATATCTGAGTTGAACCACACACTCAATTAAATGAACTTAATAGAGATATCTATAGAATGTTCACCCTACAATAGAAAACACATTTCTCTCAGCAGCACACAGAAGACATGAAGCCATGCTTAAATAAATACAACAGCATCAAAATAATCTCATACATACATAAATCATAGTGAAATGAAACTAGAAATCAATGGAAAAAGAAAGCACAGAATTTATACAAACACATGAATATTAAATAATACACTCTTGAATAATCAAAGGATAAAAGAAGAAATTAAAATTTTCTTAGAATTAAGCAATAATGGCAATGCAACATACCAGAACCTATGAGACACAATAAAGCAGTCCTAAGAGGGATATTTATAGCAGTGAATGCCCAGATTAGAAAAACAGAGAAATCTCAAACATATAACCTAATGATGCTCTAGAAAAATAATAACAATCCAAATCTTAAACAGGTACAAGAAAGGGAATTATAAATGTAGGAGTAGAAATTAAGGAAATTGAGACAAAAAAATACTACAAATAATCAATGAATCAGTTAGTTTTTGAAAGCAGAAGCAGAGTACACAAACCCTTAGCCAACTTACCAAAAGAAGAAAAAGACCCATATCCATGCAATTAGAAATGAAAAAGGTGAAATCACAATGTATACTGCTGAAATATAGAGGATTATAAATAGTTTGAAAACATGTATTCCAAAAAATTGGAGAATCTAGAAGAAATGGAAAGACTTCTAGACACATATAAATTACCAAAACTGAACCTAGCAGATCTAAAATCCTAAACAGTCTGATAACAGGCAATGACTATGAGACAGTAAAAAAAAATGATCAACTAGCCCATGACCCAATGGATTCACAGCTGAATTTTATAACTTCAGGGAAGGATTAGTGCCAATATTCCTCAACCTCCTTCATGAAATCAAAAGAGAAAGAATACCACCAAACTCTTTTCTTGAAGCATTACGCTGATACCAAAACAGACAAGGACTTAACAAAAAAGAAAACTAGAGACAAATTTCCTCATCTGTCATACTTGGGAGTGATGCAACCAGAAGTCATTGTGAAAAGGGATTGGTTGTTTAAAAATGAGCTATTCTTGGTATCAAAAGTCACATGACAATTATATTTCAGGGTCTCTGGAGTCACCCTTACCACATTGACTAAGAAATGGTCCTAAGTGATAGTAACCAGGACAGAGTGGACTAGTTGCAGATCCCCTGAGAATTTTAAGCATTAGTATGCTCAAGTTGTTAAATACACAGTAGTTCCACCCTCTGTGGTGAAAAGCCAGATCAGCCATGTGGTTTTCTTAGGGGGCTGAGCCTGAAAGTGCTAATATTAATTCCAGCAAATTGGTTGGCCGCCTCACTGCCTACTTCCAGTACAGAGTCCAGTGATCTCATTGCTTTTTTCATCTGCCCATATGATCAGGGATATATGTATCAGCTTAGACACTTGTCACATCTTGCAGTGTACAGACAGGGGGCCACTAGAATAATGGAGGCACCTCATAAGCCCACAAGCCATCAAGCTAGTCAGAGAAAGCAGTGATTTGGGATACACAGAAGGCCACAAGCACTAAGAGCCACTGGAAACCTAGGGCAGACACCATGTCATTGTCTGACCACACCCAATAGGAAAGATGGGGCAGGATTCATCATTCACACAGCAAAAAAGTTGGCATGAAAACAAAATAGGCCTGTGACTCACAACCCATGATCCATATCTGGCAGATTCCAATAATGTAGGTCCTTGAAAGAAACCAACTACACAAACACAGAGAGAAATTTTTTTGATTCATTTCTATTTTTGTTTTGGGGGTATGGTTTCTTCTCTTTTTTATCTTTTGCTTTTCTTTCTTTCTTTCTTATTTTCTTTTCTTTTCCTGTTTGTCCTTTTCTTGTTCTGTTAACTTTCTTTGGTCTCTAATCAGATTTTTTTATCTCACTTTTCTGTCTTCACCTTCCTTTTCTGTTTTTTAAATTTTATTTCTTTAATTTTCCCCTTCCATTTTATTATTATTAAGCTTTATTTTAGCTATTTAGTTGATTCTATGCTATTATTGCTGGATTCTTTTCTATTGTAAATGGTGATATAGTTGCTTTTAGTAATACTTTATATCAATATTTGACTTGTGTTTATGTGTAAATTATTACTGCAAATCTTTTTTGTTAAAAATAGTATAGTTGCTCCTATAATTAGTTCTTACAGCATGTCAATAACTGATCAGCATTGTACTCTATCATTATTGATGATTTCTATTATTAATGGCTGCATAGTTTTTGCTTTTCACTGATTTATTATATGCCAGTATCTAGTATGTCTTCTTGTCATCGACATTACAGTAGTTCATTTTCTTGTCTATGAGTAGTGCTGGGGATCAAGCCCTCAGAAGAGGGGTATAAACACCAAACATAATCAAACCAAGGTCATACCACATGGTGACAGAATATAGCTAAAGAAATTTCCAAAATAGTGATAGAGTTTCTCTACCCTACTTGCTCTTCAACCTACAGCACAAAAAATAAAAGAAACATGAGAAAATAAGGCAACAAAATGCCCATTGAAACTCTTAACTCTCCAAAAGCTGATCTCATAGATAATGAAGTAGAAGCTACAAAAAACTAAAAATAATGTTCAAAATGTTCAAAGAGATAAAAGAAGAAACATATAAGCAAATGCATAAGATGTTTATCAAAGGGCCAAGGATTTGGCTCAGTGGTTCCACCACCTGCCTCACAAGTGCAAGGGCCTGAGTTCAATCTCCAGTACCAAAAAAAAAAAAAGATGTTTATCAAGCTCAAAGAGTATTTGCTTAAAGAGATAAAATATTCTACCAATAAAATGTTTGACAGGCTTAAAGAAAGAAATGATAAATTAATTGAGTTAAGCAAGATAATACAAGACATGAATGACCACTTCAGAAAATAATTAGAAAGTATGAAAAAAAAAGCTAGGATATGCAATATGAAAAATTCAATGGAAAGCATGGTAGTAGACTTGACCAGTGTGAAAACAGAGTGAAATAGAAGACAAGGTGAATGTAGTAGATCATAAATTTAATAAACCCATAGGGCTGGGGATTTAGCTCAATGGTTCTGCCACCTGCCTCACAAGTACAAGGTCCTGAGTTCAATCCCCAGTACAAAAAAAAAAACAAAAAACAAAAAACAAAAAAAATGACAAGATGCCAAGCAAGCTGGATCCAGCAGTTGTTACATGACTCAAAAAATTAAAAAGAAAAAACCCTCAGAATTATACAAATAAAAGAAAAAATAAAAGTCAACACAAAAGCTATAAAAATTTTATTCATTGAAATCATAACAGAAAATTTTTCAAATCTGGGGAAAGAACTTGACAAGTACAAGAGGTATATAGAATTTCAAATAACCATATCCAGAAAAGAACCTCTCCACAACACACCATAGTCAAAATCTCAGAAACTAAAAAAAAAAGGAGTGCATAGTAAAAGCTGTTAGAGAAAAACAGCAAGTAACCTATGAAGGTAAGCCCATCAAAATAATTGTCAGTTTTTCAGCACAAATCTTAAAGGGCAGAAAAGCTTGGAGTGAAGTTTTCCAATTTGAAAAGAAAATGACTATTAACCCAAGAATTAGCCTTCAAAATTGATGGAGAAGTAGGCTTTCCACTACAAAGAAATCCTTAAAAAAAAATAATAATAATAATACATGGCTATGTTTCTACAAACATTGCAGAAAATATTTAAAGGAACCCTTGACAGAGGAAGGGAAGCCACCAGCACTGAAAAGCCCAAAGGAAAGTATACATCTAACTGGGAGAGTAAACAAAAGGAAAATAATAAAGGAATTAACACTGGAAAAATAGTACAATCACAGGTTTCAATAAATGCTTTACAGTAATAACTCCCAATGTCAGTGCTCTCAATTCTCCAATCAAAAGACACAGACAGATTAGATTTTTTTAAAAAAATACAACCATATATTACCTACAGGAGACAAATTCCTTCCAAAAGGAAATACATAGACTGAAAGTGAACGGAAAGAAAGTGATACTCTATTCAACCAAAGCCCAATAGCAACTCAAAGTAGCTATTTAATTTTCAGACACAGCAGGCATCAAGCCAAAACTGATCAGAAGAAACAAAGTTAGACATTACCTACTGGTAAAAGGAATAATTCAATGGGAAGAGATAAAAATGATAAATACCTATGCACCAAATGTCAGTGCACCCAAATTCATAAAAGAAACTATTGGACTCAAAAGGACAGATGGACCCCAATACAATCAGAGTGGAGACTTCATTACCCCACTCTCACAGTCAGACAGGTCATCCAGATGTACATTAAAAATTCAGAGTTAAATCACACCATTTAACAAATGGACGCCAGGGATTTAGCTCAGCGGTTCGGTGGCCTGCCTCACAAGTGCAAGGACAAGAGTTCAATCCCCAGTACCAAAAAAAAAAAAAAAAAAAAAAAAATCACAGCTGTCTACAGAGTGTTTCATTCAACACTAACAACAGAATACACATTCTTCTCAACAGCACACAAAACTTTTTCTAAAATAAACCATAATGTATGCTTAAATAAAAATTAAAAAATTGAAATAATCCCCTAGATACTACTAAGTCACAATAGAATGAAGTTAGAAATTAACAGCAAAAGATGCCACAGAAACTATGCAAACACCTGTAAATTAAATAATTAAAAGTTCCTAGTATCAAATGATAATGGAAGCACAATGAAAACGTTCAGAAAAGGAAAATTATAGCTGTAAATCCAAACATAAAAAGAATATAGTGATCCCAGATAAATAACCTAATGATATATCTCAAGATCCTAGAGAGACAAGAACAATCAAAATCTGAAAGTAATAGTGGAAAGAAATTATAAAGATTAGGATAGAAATTAATGAAATCTACAAAAAAAGAAATTAATGAATTTAGATACAAAAGATCAATGAATAAAAAGAGCTGATTCTTTGAAAAGGTCTTGGGGATGGAGGAGACAAAAGAGAGAAGGAAAAAGGAAAGCAAAAAGAATCCAGATGATTCTTTGTGCTAGTTCACATGCAACTGAAGTTTTGTTCACGAAATCTTTTCCTATACCAATGTCTTCAAGAGCTTAATGGAAAAAAAAATCAAGATGAGGTATGTATATATAATGATTCCTATATGATGAATTTATTTACCATGTATCACAAATATACAGTAATAAAAAATGGAGAAATAGTAAATAAACTTATGAAAAAAATAAAAGGAACATACATCATGGCCAATTTGGTTTTATCCCAGAGATGCAACATACATAAATTTATAAACGTTATGTATCACCTAGACAAAAGTAAGGGTAAAATCATATAATCATCTCAACAGATGCATAAAGAGCCTCTGACAAAATCTAATACCCATTTCATGATCAAAAATTTGTGCAGAAGGACCTTATTTTAAAATGATAAACACCATTTATAAAAAACCCACTGCCAACATTATACTAAATGGAGAAAAACTGAAAGCATTTCCACTAAAACCAGGAACAAGATATTCACACTACTTTTGTTCACTACAGTACTCAAATACCTTAGCCAGAGATACTAGAAAAGAGAAATAAATAAAAAGAATTCAAAGAGGAAAGGAAGATGTCAAAATATCCTTATTTGCTAATGACACGATCCTTTCCAAAGAGGTTCCAAAAAGACTCTTAAAAGTAATAAGCAAATTTATTAAAGCAGAAGCACACAAAATAAACACAAAAATCAGTACCATTCTTATACAACAAGAGTAAATCCACTAAGAAAGAAATCAGGAAAACAATCTCATTCACAATGGCTTCAAAAAAAATTAAGTTCCCGGGAATTAACCTAACCAAAGAAATGAAAGGCCTCTATTTTGAAAACCATATTGCTCTGAAAAAAGAGATTAAAGAGGGCATTATAAAATGGAAAGATATCCCCTGTTCTTAGATAGACAACATTGTCAAAAATGGCTACATTATCAAAAATGATAAACAGATTTGATGCAGTCCCCATCAAAATACCATCTAGATAAAATAACTGTGAAATATTTATGGAAGCAGAAGAGACCCACAATAGCCAAAACAATCCTAAGCACCAAGAGCAAGGCAGGAAACATTACAATCTCAGCTTTCAGACTATACAACAAAGCTACAATAGGAAGAACAATATGGTCCTAGCACAAAGACATATTAACCAACAAGATAAAGGATACCAAAATAACCCCACTCAACTTCAGCCATCTGATTTTTGACAAGGGTCAATAATACACACTGAAGAAAAGAAAGCCTCTTTAACAAATGGAGCTGAAGAAACTTGCTGTACACATACAGGAGAACCAATTTTGATTAATATTACTCATCCTGTACTAAAATCAAATCAAAATGAATCAAAGATCTACACACAAAAACAGAAGCATTGAATCACCCAGAAGAAAAAAAAAGTGGTAAAACTCTTGAAAATACAAGCATAGGCAAAGACCTCTTACACAGAACCTCAAGTGAACAAGAAATAATACTGAAAATCAACAAATGGCATTACACTAAATTAAAAAGCTTCTGCACAGCAAGAGAAATAACCAACAGGATAAAGAGATTACCTTACCTACAGAATGGCGAAAAAAATCACCAGCTTATCCTCAGACAGAGGACTAATATCTAAAATGTATAAAGAATTCAAAAATATTAGACCACCTAAAATAAAAGGCCCAATAAAAAAATGGAAAACTGAAATGAATAGACACTTCACATAAGAAATACAAATGTCCAATAAATACATAAACACTATTCAGCATATTTGGTAAATCAAAACAACACTAAAATTTCACCTTATTCCAGTAAGAACAGCCATTATCCAGGACTCAGAAAATAGCAAATGCTGGTGAAGTTGTGGGGGAAAAGTGAACCCCTTATGTATTGCTGGCAGGAATATATAGTAAATATATATAATATATATAATATATAGTAAACTACTATAACAACTTTGGAAACCAGTCAGGGGGTTTCTCAAAAAACTAAAAGTAGAAATTCCATTTGACCCAGCTATACCTCTCCAGGGTATCTTCCTGAAATAGCTAGTCATGATACTACAGCAATGCAAGCATACCCATGTTTCTAGCAGCACAACTCACAATAGCTAAATAGCAGACTATGTGCCCATCAATGAATGAATGTATAAGAAAATATCATATATAGAGAGAGATTTATAGATATATAGAGAGAAAGGAGTTCTACTCAGCCATTAAGAAGGATAAATTTGAGTCATTTGTAAGAAAATGGATAGATCTAAACATCATAATGCTAACTGAAATAACTCAGTCACAAAAGGTTAAATATTGCAGTTTCTCACAAAGCCAGAATATAAATAATTTAAAGAGCAAAATAAAGAGCCATGTTAGGAAACAGGGAGGTGTACTCTGCATAGCTGGGAAACGGGGATCTGGGAAAAGAAGGAGAGATAAATCAGAAGGAAGAGAAGGGAATAAAAATAATCAAATACATATGGCAAACACCCAAGGTAAATGTAATTAGTATGTATTATAAACATGTTCTAATAAAATGTAAGCCAGTATGTTTATAAGCTCTGAGGTTGAGATCACTATTCTTTTTTCTTTTTCTTTTTCTTTTTTTTTTTTTTTTGTGTGTGTGTGTGTTGATAGGGTGAACAAGGACTACCTGGTCAACCTGGAATTCAAGGTAAAAGAGGTCACCAAGGAGCACAAGGTGATCAAGGACCACATGGAGAGCCTGGTCTGAAAGGGCTGCCTGTATGTTCCAACTCAGAAATTCACCAAGCTATTTACAGAACAGGTCACCAGGGTACAGCAGTGATCCTCATATCTGTTTCCATTGCAGGGAGAACACGGTGATCGAGGTTTGACAGGTTTCCAAGGATTTCCAGGCCCCAAAGTATGTTTATATGTTTTTTGCTACTCACGTGGCTATGTAGGAAAAAAAAAGATGTTGAAATACTAATACTCTCCAGTTTGAAGTTTTCTTTTTTTTTTAAACTGTAAAATGTCAATTGGCAAAATTGTATATTTAATTTTTGAAAGTTATTTAAAAACACATAATTATGCATTTTCTAGTAATTATATTGTGTGATTTTCTCTTGTTTCCATTTTAAGAGCAATTTTTGAAGAGCTGGTTATTCATAGATTGGTATGAGATTATTTTGTTTATAAAACATTCATATTCTGCTAATATTTTTTACTTTTTGTTTCTTACTCTATGTCTAGGGGCCTGAAGGGAATGCTGGTTTTGTTGGAATATCAGGTCCTAAAGGTCCTATTGGGCAAAGAGTAAGTGTAAAGTCTTCTGCCTACTTAGAAATTATGCTTCGTTGCTTATTGTAGGACTTACAAATGCTAAAATTAGTATATTCCAAATTAATAATTTAATAAAATTACTTTTGAAATAGAAACTCAGAAGAGTTTAACCTTTGCAGTTCATAAATTAGGTTGACCAAAATATCCTACAGACCACCCATAGTTCCCAGTTCTTACTTTAAAAAAAATTACTGTGAAGACTGGACAATCTGTTAACTCACATCAGGAGCAAAAACATACAGAAGTTTCATTTTATAAGCATTAACATAACCAGAGACCACCTCCATGTACCACCTGAGGAGGCCTGCCTGTAACCACACTTTGAAAAATATTTCCTGATAGTTATGTATTTTCCCAATTAGGGGGCAGTTATCCCAAGATAGTGGTGAGAGTTGTCTAAAGAGTTTCAAAACTCGAGGTCTGAAGAACTCAACAGTTCATTAACTATATTTGCATACTATAGGAATATAAATAAGCTATCAAAAGTTACTGATTATTTTGCTTTGTTTTTGTTTTGTCAGTCTCCTAGTTGATCTATGATATATAAAACTGAAATTTAAAAAAAGGTTTTAAAAATTGGTTTGGTTGTAGTAGTAGTATCACTATGGCTAACAGAAGATTCCAGAGTGAGTGCGGAGAGAACAGAAAGAAGACAGGATGGAGTTTAGTTTCTGGAGAAAGTAGTCTTGAAGAGCTTTATAGCTGAAAACTATTATCTTTTTTTTTTTTTTTTTTTTTTTTTTTTTTTTGGTACTGGGGATTGAACTCGGGTCCTTGCACTTGCAAGGCAGGCCACCGAACCACTGAGCTAAATCCCCAGCCCTGAAAACTATTATCTTGTACAAAATGCTATAAAGTTATATTTTAGAAATTCTACACTCCTTCCCTTTTAAAATATTTTCAGTAATACAAAGAGCAATATTATTTGTTTTAAAATGCCTCCTAGTATTGCTTCTGGTGTAAATTTATTATTTTCAGGATTTCTGAAGAACCAAGGAAACTTGGTGCTTTTACATACAGTCCAATTCTTGATTGCTTGCAAGTAGTTTATATATGAATAGGCTACTCTATAATAAATATTGCTCTATACTCTTATTTATATTAAATTCCTCCACTAATTACAGCCTTTCATTCTAGTTGATTATCAATTAATTCAATCTTTCCTTGATTTTGTCAAAGTAAAAGTGGCTGCTTGTCAAGCATGTGTTCTATGCAGGGTGTCATGAAATGCTGATTCTCTGTGGGCCACAGTCTGAGTCCATGTTGCTTTGCAGGTCTAGAAATTATCATCTCATTAATAATAAAGTTTAGATAACTAGCTCACAACTACTAAGATATAAACACAGATAGGTCATTAGAGGAGACAGGTGAAAAGTCTTGGTATGTTAATATTTAGTAGATTCCTATTGTGTACCAGGTACTAATGTTCAGTTTTTGTTCCTCATTTCATTGAATTCTCATAAAAATTATATGAAAGATACTATTATTCCCATTTTGCAGATGTGGAAGCTGAGTCTCAGAAAGATAATTTGTTCGATACTATGTTTGGCTAGTAAAATAGAGGAATCAGAAGTTGAATGTCTATCTGATTGATTAAATCAGGTTTTAGGGTTGCTTGCAAACTACACAGTTGGAACAAATAATGAATACTAAGTGAGCTAGTGCCTAGTTCCTGTCCCAAAATCAATAAATAGCTATTAAATAAAATTAATTGAACTAAAAAGTCTGGATTGCCCATTATTTTAAAGATAGCTGGTAACCACAATTAATTATGAATTAAATTCATAGCACCACATCTTTTGAGTACATTTAGGCAAATTTAGACAGTTGTTCACTCTTTTGATTTTTTTTTTTTTGGTACTGGGGATCAAACTCAGGACCTTGTGCTTGCCAGGCAGGTGTGGTACCAGTGAGCTACATCCCTGGCCCTTAATCTACTTTTTCTACAGGCCTGGTATACCTCTCTATTCTTTTAACAGATCATTATTTCAGAGAGTCACATTAATTTATTTTATTAGATTAAAGCTTTCTTGAGTTGTTTAGTAATAAAAAGTTAAAGAAACATTTGATTAGGTTAAGAAAACAAGTCTCTTGATTTGACTGGATTTTTTCAAATTCAGATATCGTATGTATAAATTATTACAGTCGATTTCTGTGTTTAAACGTGATTTCTTTAGATTTAGACTATCAGGTGATTTCTGTCATTCTAGACCAAGTTAGTATTAAAGCTACCAGTGGATAGATCATATGACATTATATTTCAAATTATCTATTCCTACAGCATCTGTATAGAAATTTTTTCAAAAATTTATCACTCTTTTATTTTAGAGAAAATGCTTCATTGGATTTGTCACCACATAAACACTGTAATTGTGATTGATATTTGTTATAAATTTTACATATATAAAACATTGTATATATATATATGTATATATTTGTATCTTGAAGGAAACTGCAATAATATACACAGTTGTGTCACATATTGTGAATCAAGATAACTATGGTTTATGCTAATATTGTAAGATTTTATATAAAACTGTAACTTTTTGGATGTGGCTACTTCACCAATGTAAGAAAATTCTCTAGAGTTTTTCTGGATTATTCTCAGAATGAGCCTGACTATCTTTCTTTAACCCCAACAGGGAAACACTGGCCCTCTTGGCAGAGAAGGTATAATAGGCCCAACAGGTAGAACTGTAAGTTTGTTAAAATATGGGTCTTTTTTCTTTTTATATATTTTTCTCCTTATTCCTGTTTTTAGAACAATCCACCAAGAATCAGCTCACATATTAAGAAGCAAAGGACAAAAATAAATGCATATTTTTCTTCTGGAAGGTCATTCCTGAGAACATAGGGATCATATATGTAATGAAGGTGTGAAGAATAAAGGAGCTGAGAAAATAGAAGTTGGAGAGAGGGGATCACCATAAGCATAGAGATGATCACCAAAGCAATAAACTGGGATCAATTTTCAAAATAAAAAAAAAATCATAGTAGAGGAAGGGCAGGCCACCAAGATTTGAGTATTTTACCACTGTCTATGGCCATACTACTCTGAATGCACCCAACCTCACCTAGAAGTACCCACTACAAGGGAAAAGTAATAGTTTGTCAGAATAAAAGGAAAGCCAAGTGCAAGGTTATACAGACAAGATTTCAAGAAAAGACTGGTCAGTGGTGATCTTTAAGAGACTAAGTTGTAATACAAGATGAAGTACAGATTACAATAAGAAATAGATGAAAATATTTAATAACTTTTTCTCAAATTCTTTTTTTATTCTCATGAGTTTGGTTTTATTTTGACCCTTTCCCTCTAACATTTTTCAAATTGTCACAGCAAACTTCTGGAATAAATATTATTTCCATTTAATAGATGAAGAAGCAGATGAGATTTATACAGGTTCACCTAGTTATTCGAGGTAAAAGAGACAGTGAATTCCACAACTGATGTTTTTTACTTCAAGACCAGAGCTATTTCCACCCTATTCAAGCTATTTCTGGAAAGGAAATTGAGGCAATATATTGCCAGTGTCTTAAAAAATTTGATGTATAAAACAAGTAAGACAATGGCTGAGAAGGTGGTCATGGGAAAAATTTTGTAATCCTATAATAGTATAAACATGAAAAGGAACACACTAGAAAGGGTGAAATTGAGACTTAGAGAAATTCAGTTCCTTCAGGGAATTAATGTTTTGAATCAATTTTATATAAACACAGATGAAAAATTAAAATTGAATGTTTCAAGAATTAAGCATAACTATTATCTTTGATAAATTTGAAGAATTCACCACCAAAATTACTAGGTTTTTCATTAAAAGGAGAAAATGTGTAATACAGCATTCTCTAGACTTTCAATTTTTGCCACTCAGAGCTATATAAGATTGTAAGTGGGAGAGTTCTCATATTTCAGTGGGTGGTTCCCCAGCAAGCTAAAGAGCACATATTGTTCTGATTATGGAAGGATTGTTCTCTTTTGTCAAAAATGTGAAATATTAATTGGTCAAGGAAAATATGATAAAGAAATGTCTCAATTAAAATATCTCACTGTTTTGTTTACAGATAGTTCTTAAAGAGCCTTATAATATTCAGCATACACATCAAATTTTTTCCATTCTAAGATGAAAAGTTCATTATGAAAAAATAAGCATTTGAGAATGGCAAAAACATTGTGAAAAAATAATCGTGGAGCAAGGATTTTACTTTTCCAAAGAAGAAAACAGTAGTATTACAAAGTCATTGTAAATGAAATTATACATATAACAAAATTGTATAATAGTAAAAATAATAATTAGATCATTATAATAAACTAGAGCTCAGAATTAGAACTAACATATAGAAATTTAATTATAATGAAAATGGTAAGTCAGGATGATTTGGCTGCATGTAATAGGAAACCTGATTCATATGAGCTTTAACAAAAAGGAAAATTATGTTCCATTATAGGAAGTAAGAGCTTCAGATTTAATTTAGTGACTCCACTATGTTGTCCAAGACCAGATTCTTTTCAGATCTCTACCCTTCTATCCTGAATGCTAGCTTCATATTTAAGCAAAAGGACTTATAGCAGTGATGGTGAACCTTTTATAGCTTTCAGTGATAACAAACAGCTGGATGCAGCATACATTCCATAGGTTCAACACCACTGAGACAATACAGTTTCTTGGGAATCACATTCAGATGTTGCATATTCCTAGTATCTAACAGACAAGCATTCAACCATGTGGCCTCTTCTACACCAGTGATAAGAAAGGGAGATAGAATTACTTTGAGTACCATTACTGCTATAAGATATTAGAACCTGGTTTCACCAATATTTTGTAAATCCTAGATTAACTTTTAAAAACTTAAATGTAAAAAATTGAAATAAGATTCTTGGAAAAAATCTAGAAAATTAAAATATAGCTTTAATTCAAAGAATTCAAAAGTCCATATATAAGAAATCTGATCATTGTGAAAAATATACATTTTAAAAGTTTTACATTTTGTGTGGAATAATATTCCTAAATAACATCCAAAAAATAATACAGAATGGGAAAATATTTGCAAAACATGCAATATGTAATGGGTTCTTACCAGGATCTCTTATAAATTGATATGAAAAAGAAAAATAATAGAAGAATGAAGAACAAATCCAAAAAGCCAAGTATTATTTTAAAATATACACACCTAATTTTAAGTCAGACAAATGCAAATTAAAGTAATTATATCTAACTAAAGGAAATTACATCTAACTTCCCTTGTAGAAATGTGAATTATAGCTGATATAGAAAGATATTTGTTCAAATATAGGTACATATACACTTTAACCAGGCAATTTCTCTGTGGGGAATTCATCCCACAGATATAAAATCACCCAATACACTTAGAGAATTTTACAAAGATTTTTTTTTCATAACGCCCTATTGTTGAAATCATGTGAACACTCCTCTGCAAAGGAATGCTTAAATAATGTTCTAATCACCTCATGAAATATTATGCAATTATTAAAAAGAATTTTGTATATTTTGCTTGGCTGAATTTCAGTTATTTCAAGATACATTCTAAGCAGAAAAAGCATGATATATAGAACTTTATATAATTATAATTATGTAGCGGAATGTGAATTGGCATGAAAACCATTGGAATTATAAAGGTATAAATTCAAGTTACATAAAAGATAAATAGCATCATTTTTACAAAAAAAATAATTTCCATAACAATGGAGATAAAAAATGTTAACAAGAGTTTACAAAGTAGTTGGTTCACTCAAGAACAGCAGACACTTTTCAAAGTGCATGTGGAACATTCACCAAAATAGATGATATTTTAGGCAGTAAAACAAATTTTACTAAACTTAAAAGAACTGACATCAAGGTATATTCTCTGGCCAAAATGGAATTAAACTAAAAATCAAAAACAGATAACAAGAAAATCTCCAAAAACCTTAAAATTAAATCACACATTTCTGAATAATCCCAGGATCAAAGAAGTCTCAAGGAAAGTTAGAAGAGACTTTGAACTGAGTGAAAACATATACAACCTCAAAATATGCTCTATGCAGCTCAGAAAGAAGAAGTGAAAGAGAAGATGGAAGAAAAGGAGGAAACTAGCTTAGAAGCAGGATTTTCAAAGGCTGAGGAAACAAATACTAAAATTACCTTTAATTTAGAACTTCTTTTCTAAATCATTCTGTGTATGATTGTCAGATCCACTGTTCTGATGTGAATGAAGGATTATCTTGAAAATCCCAAACTCACTTTAAGGTGGAGTTAGAGATAGTAAAATAGACAGCATCATGAATCAATAGGTTATTCTTGGTTTGCTTTCCTTTATTCCGGAAAAGAAAATTAAAATATATATAAAATTAACAAGTTTCACTAGAGAGAAAAGTAAAATTGCAGTGTCATGTTTTAGTGTACAACCTCAACTACATTTGATACATAACTATCAATTATACTGAAGTAGCATTGTTTTTACCCCCTTGCAGGGTCCCAGAGGCGAAAAAGGCTTTAGAGGAGAACCTGTAAGTTAAACTACATTGTGACCATAGTAACCCTTGCACTAGGGTATAAGCTAGGGGGAATCGAGGATCTTGTTAGAATTATTCATTATTATGTCTTTGATACTTTGATATAAAAATAAAATTATATTTTTCAAGAAGAATTAACCTATGTGGTATATTGCACTGAAATCTGATAAACCTTAAAACATTTAAGGGCTTGCCATTCTTCCCAAATCACTGTGTGAAAATGGTATTTGCTTTGTCAGGCATCAGGAGAGGAGATGGACATCTTCACTGGTAACAGAATAAGAGCTCTGCCAACTGGCTTTAGGTACATACCCACTTTATCCAGTGAGAACTGACCAGGGCTGCAATGCAGAAGTGAATTATTAGTTGTGTGTTTCAGGTGATTAGAAACAATAGTAAAGGGCTGAGTCAATGGTATTTTTAGGACCTAAATGGCTTCATACTGGCACTATTTCCCATATTTTCAGAGTGTCAGGGCCAGGGATTTAGCTCAGTGGTTCTGCCACCTGCCACGCAAGCGCAAGGCCCATGTTCCATCCCTGGTACAAAAACAAACAAACAAAAAAAAGGATGTCAATTCTTCCAAGTTAAAGGAGATACCTTCATTCCCCCATCAGAGATTGCACTGAGCTTTTTTTTTTTTAGTAAAAATTGTATTGTATATATTATGGTATAAAACATAAAGTTAAAGGACACATACAGTAAAAAGGGTAACATAGAGAAGAAAATTAACATATACATCATCTCACATAATTGCCCTTTTTGTTGTTTTTGTGATAAAAGCAGCCAGTATTTTACATAACAGGAATCCTCCTGAAATTATTGAAGCAGCAGCCATAAGCAGAAGACAGGCATGGAGTGAATTGGAGAACATTGCAAGTATACAGTCTATAAGAACAAACTTAAAGATAGCAGTAAAATCTTGATTAAAAGGTAATGAGATTACTTAGTGAGATTTTTTTTCCTTCTCATAATAGTTGCTTGGGACTCACAATACATAATATACTGGTATATTAAAGAGCTGAAAAGGGGTAATTACAGTGATACTATGCCTCAGTTCACGAACCCAATTCTTACCATGATTCTGGTGGTAAACTTCTCTTCTTGTCCAACTCAGTTTGCCATCAGAATCATGGAAAGAATGGAGTTCATGAACTGAGGTACCACTGTATGTATGTTTAGATAACCTAAGAATTCTAAAAGGACATGACAACAAATGTGTTAAAGTTGTGGAAATGTGACCCTTGCCATTTCTCAGTAGACTTCACATAACAGGAAACAAGAATACATACATAAAATGAAGCCATATCCTTCAGGAGGAATAGGAATGAGAAAGAAAAAGTAAAGAGATGAAACTAGTTAATTTCCCACATCTCTCTGGCTCTGCAACCCTCCTGGACTTATGCTTTCCAAGTAATACGGCTAGAACACAAACTTCAATCAGGATTAGGATATTTCAACTATATGTAGCAATATCCCACAAGCATTTCATGAGGGGAAAAAAAGCTGAGTGGCTCTGATGGATTGCAATTTCATATTGTACTAATAGAAATATGCCACCCAGAATAAAGCAAGAAAAACAGACAAAGTTTAAGGTCATTTAGGGAAAAAAACTCTCTCAAATTGATCTGATAGCATGTCGTGGAAGGACCAGCTGAAATATCTGGGATATTTCAGAATCAGCTTCTGCTAGACTCTGTAGCCTAACCCTCTCCTTATGCTTTCTGTTCTCTCCTCATTTCTCAGTTTTGCAACTATTTCTCTAATATTGTCTATATCCTTCTAGTTCTACTCTTCAAGTTTCAAATTGCAAAAGATCATTTGCTTGGGGTAGACCTGCTGGTATCTTGGACATACCCTGCTCCCACCCCTGGTCATAATTCTTAGTACTTGGGACCTAGTATAATGCCTGGTACCAATGCTTCTTAAATGTCCTTAATCAAAAAAGCTTTTCCTAATTAACCTACATATAATAGCAATGTCCCATCCTTCTGGGACTCTTTATCTTTCCTTAACCTCTCTTCCTTTCTACCTGGCATGTTAAATATGTATTTGGTTTTTTACTATGCCTCCCTTCAGTAGAATGTAGGCTCCTGACACAGACATTCTATCTGTTGTTATTGCTTGTTTTAATGTTGTGTCTACACCTGACAGATCTGGTCTAATACATGGCATTCAAAATATATTAAGTGAATTGGTAACTGAAGTAGGGAAGGTTTGGGGTTTGAGATATGATTTTTTTGTTTTGGTTTTGGTTTTGGTTTTTTGAGACAGGGTCTCACTATGTAGTGGAGACTGACCTGGAACTCACTGTGTGGCCCAGGCTGGTCTCGAACTCACAGTGATCCTCCTGCCTCAGCCTCCTGAGTGCTGGGATTACAGACGTGCACCACCACACCAGGGTTGAGATATGATTTTTCTCTTCAAATATTTGAAAGGTCTTAGAGAAGAGATCAATTTCTTTCTCTTATATACAATGAGTTCCACTAAGGCATGAAATATATTTTATATCATTAGTCCCCAACATCTGGCACATAAGCACATAAAAATATTTCCTGAATAAATAAAACACTGCAAAGTTATCTTACTTGCCTCCAGCTTGAAAGTAAGAAGGATGGCTTAAGCATTATAAGGAAAAATTAAGGTATGAGAAAATACATCTTAAATGTCAACAAATTTAAAATTAAAAGCATACATGCTTATATTTTTTAATTTTACAGATAATATATCTCCAAGTTCTTTTGCTTCAAATATACATTCCTTTTATATCCATATAAACTTTAAATTTAAAATTTCCAACCACTTGCACATGTGTACATCCTTTCTTCAGATAAGAAAGCATGGGGACTAAAATTGATATGGGGCTTAAAATTACAATCCTGAAATTAACTTTGGACACCAGGCATGGTGACGCACAGTTGTAATCCCAGTGTTCTGGAGGCTGAGGCAGGATCATCACGAGTTCAAGGCAAGCCTGGGATACATAGCAAGTTCAAGGACAATCTGAACTAACATAGGGAGACTTTATCTTAAAAACAAACAAAAAAATAACTGTGCAGATTATCCACGTGTGCAGCAACTCATTCAAGGACATGTAGCAAATTAGTTACAAGGACAAGACTAGATCCCAGGTCTCCCAGTTCTTGTGTAATTGTATATTTCTATAAATCTTAAGTCATCTCAGAACACTAAAGATTAGGAACAAGATGGGTGACAAACCTGTATCAAGAGTACCCAGCTCCTCACATGACAGCTTGAAGAACAGATTCTGATTTGTGTCACATCCTATGCTTTGTAACTATTTCACTCTAATGGCTTTACTGTCTAATAAGTCTTATTTACTCTGACTAAACTTTCAATTTAGCCCTCTGTGGCTCGCAACAAAAGCCACTTGACCCTCCATCCAAAAGAAACATTTGACAATGTCTAGAGATATTTTTGATTGTCACAGCTAGAAAAAAGGGAGGGTTGCTATTGGCTTCTTATAGGTAGAGACTAAGGATGCTACTACATGTTCCACAATTGCAGCTTCTAAATTTATAAATGAGAAAATAGGGGCTCTCTGCAACTGACCAGTCTGAAGAAAACATCGTGAACCTAAATCAAGATTGAATTTACATAAAGGAAATGACATACAGGATGTACATAAAGGGAAATACATACTAATGTTCAAGGGTATGCATTCATCAATGTTTTTTAAGTCAAATGATAAATGTGTTAGCTTTTTTTGCACTGTGAAAATACCTGAGAAAATCAATTTTCAGGAAGAAACTTTATTCTGGCTTACAGTTTCAAATGTTTCGGTCTGTGGTTACATGACTCCATTGTTTCTGGGCTGTGGTGAAGCAGAATACCTCCGCAGAAGGGCATGGTAGGACACAGCTGCTCACCTTATAGCAGCCAGGAAGCAGAAAAAGTGAGAGAGCCAGAGAATATGGGGCCAAAAGCTAGATACAGCCCTCCATCATGACTCCATGACACATTTCCTTCAGCTAAGTTCCACTACCTCACAATCCCACGAAAGTATGATCTTTTCTTTTTTCTTTTTTTTTTTTTTTATTGAGTTTATTGGTACATTTAGGGATTCAGTACAGTTACATTCATTGTTGGGATCATGTACCTTTACATGGCAAGTCTTGATTCTCATTTTTTTCCCCTCACCTCTGCCCTCCCTTCACCCCCTCTCCCCCTCCCCATCTACAAACACTTTATTTTCATCTTTTCATTCTCTCACATTTTTTTCTTTTCCCTTTTTGTTCTTCCCCTACGTATCACACCTTCCCTACACCTTTAGCTCCTTTCCTCCCATTTCTAAATGTCAGTAATCTTATTAGAATCTTATGCATT
>NW_022900945.1:19240612-19288375 GCF_012274545.1 Fukomys damarensis | reverse complement strand
TGGATTAAAGATCTAAATATTAAAACAGAAACACTAAACTTGCTGGAAGATAAGTTAGGCAGAACTCTGGAAGACATTGGTATAGGAAAAGACTTTATGAACAAATCCTCAGTAGCACGGGAACTAGCAGAAAGAATCAACAACTGGGATCTCATCTTACTAAAAAGCTTCTGTACTTCAAAAGAAACCATTAGCAGAACTAAGAGACAATCTACAATGTGGGAAAAAATTTTTACCAGCTGTACCTCAGACAAAGGACTATTATCAAGGATATATAAAGAACTCAAAACAATCAGTCCCCCCAAATATAAAGACCCGATCCAAAAATGGGCATCCGAAATGAACAGACATTTCTCATACAAAGAAGTAAAAGCAGCAAGAAAATATATGAAAGTATGATCTTATCAGTTAGATCAACTGAGCCCTCGTGATCACCTTCCAAATCAATCACCTACCAAAAACCCCACCTCCAAGTACATGAGACGTTTGGGGAACATTTTAAATCTAAGCCATAACAATAAATTGTGTTACTTTTAGAGAACCATATGTAAATTCTGGGGATTAAGAGAAGAGAGAATCTGTTGTGATTCAAAGGTAGTGCTTTTGTTAGTCAAATAACCATCACAACCATTCATGTTAATTTGGTTCCCCTTTAGGAAATAATCATAAGGAATCACAGTTTTATTATGAACTGCTTTATATAGTATACATAGGATATATATATAGTATATATAGGGAAAGGAGCACTTCTTAGTGGTATGTTAGCTAGAAGAATAAAAAAGTGCAAATAAAATATCATGAGAATCATATTTTATTTTATATGATCGAATATGATACTTGCCCTATTTTGTGTAGTTGTTACATTAGGGTTGCCCTGCCCTGACCTGTTGGTTTTAAAGTATTTTGTCTTATCATATTTGTGCTAAACTGTCTTGTTCTAATAAGCTTAAATTTACCACTAAAATCAGCAGTAAAAATAAGTTTCTTCATCTATGATAAATTCCTCTTTCAGAGTCAAAATTAAGATATATATTTTGTACTGGACAGTCATTGAGATTTTGCAAATGTTAGAAATACACTAAGTGGGGTGAAATGTCAGAGCTGTTTATTATTTTTAAAATATTGATCTAAAATGGAGAAATTTATAGAGCCAAATTCACTCTAAGAGTATATATTTAAAAGGCCATCTCCATTACCACATTTTGGTAGCTTATAATGAAACTTCTGAGTTTCTGCTTAAAATTATAACCCTAAAGCCTCAAACTAAGAAATATCCAGCAGGTATAGTGGTACAGTACTCCACCCTTTCTAAGTTATTATGTGCTACCTTTTCTAATTATCAGAGTGTATCTAGAATCAGAACTTTTGACAATAAAAAACACTAAATATTAATTCAAGTTATAGCATCAACAGTATGTGAAATTCAGCTGAAGATTAATTTTGCTTTGCCATCTCTTAAGTATAATCTGAGTTTGACTCCATGTAGTGTCGACTTTCAATTCACCATCCGTAAGTTAATTTTGGGAAGATATGCAAAGCCCTCAAGTGATTACTGTTGTTTCATTTTGAAAAATGTCACCATAACTTTTGACATTTCACTAAATGTATATTTTAATTTCTCTCATTTCTAAATTAATACTAATTAATGTTAATATCTATTCATTCATTTATTGAGTTATAATTATTGAATGGCTACTGTGTATTAAGTACTATTTTTTCCAAAAAAATGAAAAAGTGACTAAGACACTTTAATATCCTTAGCGATTTTCCAGGGTGTGTGTTTTATGGAATTCAGTAAGAGGTAGGTAGATGAATAGAGGGGAGGTAGCATGGAAGATAGGCAAGATGGTAATAGAATTTAAGTAATACTGCAAGAAAAATAGGCCTTCAACAAAGAGTAAAAGATAGGGAAAATCATTCTTGGCTAAGGAAATACCATGTTCAAGAGAATGCATATATGAAAGAACTAGGGAGATTCAGAGATCTACAAGTAAGTGGTTATAGATGGTTTGTATATGTTAAGGATGCTAGGTGGAAATAAGGACCTGACCTTAAGTAGGCAGTGGTGCACGTGATTAAATACATGAACTTTTGTATCTAGTTGACGTGGATTTTAATCCTCTTTCTGGCCTTATTTGCTGGTTACTGAAGCATTCTATTTCCTCTAATGTGTAAAATGGAAACATGACACACAACTTGCCACATAGTAAGATTTCAGTAAATGGTAGGTATCTAAACTATTAAGTTTATATTTCATTCTCTAAACAATTAAGGTCCCTGAATTATTTAACTAAATAATGGAATTATTATATTTACATTTTATTGATAGATTATAGCTAATGTAGTGAAGAGAATAAAGTCTGGAAATCAAATTAGAGGTATTGGCAAAACATTACGTCACAATCATCTTAGGCTTTATACCAAATTACCACAGACTAGGTGGTTTAAATAGCAAACATTTATTTCTCACAGTTTTAGAGGCTAAGATTAAGATGAAAGGAGCTGCTAATTCTGTATCTGCCAAGGGCTTTCTTTCAAGTTTATAGGAGATCACTTTTTTGTCATGTCCTTACACAAAGAAGAGACAGACAGCCTATTTGGTGTCTCTTTTTATAAGGGCACTAATCTCACTTATAACGGCTCCACTCTCAGGACCTAATTAACTCCGACTCATCCCCTACTCCAAACACCAGCTTATTGAAGAACAGGACTTCAACCACTGGATTTGCAAGAACACATTCAGTTCACAACATTTGATTCCCATTGAGCTAAGACAGGTACTATGAGGACAGATAAGTAATTTGGAGACATATAGAGGGGAAAGCACCAGGAATCAGGTCTGAAGTTGTAGAATAGGAAGGAAAAAGAGATGTTTAAGAACACTAAAGTTTCTGCCTTTGATGATTATTTGAGTAATAGGTAGAAATAATAGGAAATTATGCTGAGAAAATATTAACATTTTAAGTATTGCATTTATAATAGTTTATTAAAATGAGTAATCAGTTTCTAATAATATCAGTAAAACAGAAAAGTAAATACACAGCTCATTCATGAATAGGGGTGATAGTTAAGTGCAAGAGCTTTGAAATACTAAAACAATTTTAATACTCTGACTTGCCTCACTCACACAAAAAGGTTATGTGAGAGATTTTGAGTCTTAGTTCTTTTGCTTATACCAAACCAAAAATCCACACATACATATATATATATATATATATATATATATGCTTTGTCTTCATTTCCCAGGGTCCCCAAGGACCAAGAGGGCAACCAGGGCCTCCAGTGAGTAGATTTACATTTATATATGTTTACTATTGATGAATTTATTATTGCCTAGCTTGGGATGCCTACTAAATAATTTTTAATTTGTTATGTTATAGGGTCCGCCTGGAGCACCCGGTCCAAAAGTAAGTTTTCTTGGTTCAATTTTACCAGAGTATCATGGTAGTTCCCTGTTTAAGAAAGCTATCCTTCTTGTGTGTCTATTTCTTTCTTTGTTTCTTTCTTTCTTTTTTTTTTTTTTTTTTTTTTTTTTAAAACTGATTCAGAGCTCACCTAACTATGCTAACTTGAAATCCAAGCTTAAAACTTATCTATAAATGGAGATTGTACCTCCTATTTTTTCAGTAGTCTTGAGTGTCGAATAAAAAGTGAAGCATTCAGTGAAGTACAACATATAATAGGCACTCAAAAAATGTAACTCTCTTCATTCCATTCTCTTTCTGGGTCTTAGTTCTCCTTTTTTCATGTTCTTTTTTGTCAACCAAAATTATCCACTTCTTAAATTTTACTTGAATCCCTCCCAGTTGCTACTGACTGTAGAAATCCTCAGACTTGTCACGCATCTGGCTATTATCTAACTATTAGATCCCAACACTTGCTATACTTTTCTTTAAGGCCACACTTCTGGATTGTGAAGATTAAATTCCCCTATGTACAGTAAATCCTTCTAATTCTTTTTATTATTTCAGACTGTAGCACATTAGCAATAACAATCTATTCATTCTTTATTCTGTCTTCCCTTTTTAAAAAAAATTAAGTGAATCTGGGCTTGGTGGGGCAGGCCTATAATCCCAGAACTTGGGAGGCTGAGGCAGGAGGCCAGCCTGAGCTACATAGTAAGATCCTGTCTCAAAAAAAAAAATTAAAAAATTAAAAAAAACAGTTAGTGATTTACTCTTTAGAATACATAGAGGAAGTTATTTTTGTGGATCCCTTCAGTGCACCTAATAAGACTTCTACACTCAGTCATGGGCACTTAGATATTATTGGATAACTTCCCAGACAGATGGTCACACAACCATCTGGGCCAACATTCCTTAAAGGATACCCATGGGAAAAAATAATAATTTTGAAAAATCATTATTATTATGGCCCAGGTATAACCTAGGCTTTAGAAATATCCTGGGAATTATAGGAATATTGAGGTTGCCAAGAAAATTCATGAGTGGC
This sequence comes from Fukomys damarensis, assembly GCF_012274545.1. NCBI lineage: Eukaryota > Metazoa > Chordata > Mammalia > Rodentia > Bathyergidae > Fukomys > Fukomys damarensis. Next base: position 19,283,923 of record NW_022900945.1, on the reverse strand, counting down.
CTAGTGCTATGAATTATCTCTTCCTTATAATGCCTATTCAAAAAAATTACTTTTCATTGAGTTGTACTTGCACTAATAGTGCTTAAAGTGAAGATACCTGAGATTATTCAAATGCTGGAATGCACAGTACTAATCTAATAGTCATTAAATTCTTCACTACCACCCTCTCAAAATAGTCATTTCACTTAAGAATATACTTTGATCTCTTCATCCATTTCTCTGTTAACAAATGTTAAAATTATGTTCAAACTTTTTTAAGTACAAAGAATACAATGTCAATAGACATATCACTTTATGTATGCATACAGCATTTTATATATGTAAAATATCTATAGTACCAGTCTAGGAAGTGAGATGATTGAGTATAAAGGATAATGACCAAATTTACGTACTATTTTTGTTATAAAATATCCATGTTACAAAATTTACCATTTTAACCATCTGTAAGTTCAGTTCAGTGGCTTTAAGTACATTCACACAGTGGTGCAACCATCACCATGATCCATTCCTAGAACTTCCTTCATCTTCCAAAATCAAAACTCTGTACCCTTCCCTTTAATCAATAACTTCAAATTCTTCCCATTCCCCAACCCCAAAAACCAGCATTCTACTTTCTGTCTATATGAACTGTGATAACTCAAGGTATCTCACATACATTAAGTCACACAATATTTGTCCTTTTTTGGTTAACTTACATCGCTTAGCATGTCTTCGTTTCATCCATGCTTATGTACATATTAAAATTTCATTAGCTGAATAATAGTCAATTGAAAATATATAACACATTTGTTTATCCAGATAGACATAGATATATATATATATATATATATATATATTGCTTCTAATTTTTAAGCTTCCAATTCATTTGGGTATAGACTTGGAAGTGAAATTGTTGAATTATACAATAACTCATATTTAAAATTTTAGGGACTGGCAATGTAGCTCAGTGATAGAGCACCTGCTTAGCATGTGTAAAGCCTTGGGTTCAATCTCCAGCACCACCAAAAACAAAACAAAACCATTAAAATTTTGTGAAACTGCCATATTGTTTTCCTTTGCACCTTATTAAACTTCAAGTTCCCACCAGCAGTGCACATGTTCTAATTTTTCCACATATTCACCACTTGTTTTTTTATATTGTTTTATTTTTGTTGTTGTTGTTGTTGTTTTTGTTTGTACCAGGAATCAAACTCAGGACCCTGTGCTTACAAGGCAAGCAGCAGCATCACTGAGCTAAATCCACATTTTTTTTTTTACATTAGCCATCCCAGAGGTTATATAGCAGTATCTCATTCTAGTCTTGATTTGCATTTTCTAACATTTTATGATGTTGAGCATATTTCAGTGTGTTTATTGGCCATTTCTATATCTTCTTTGAAAAAAATGTCTATTCATGTCCTTTGCTCTTCTGTTGTTGCTGTTTGTTTTTGCTTTTGTGGTGCTGGTGATGAAACTCAGGATCTCGCTCATGCGAGGCAAGTATTCAGTTCCCCAACACACCCATCATTTTTACATGGGTTGTTTTATTTTTTGTTGTTATGAGTTATTTATAGATTCTAAATATTAATTCCTTATAAGATATATGATTTGAAAATATCTCACTTAATGGGTTTACTTTTCATTTTCTTGATGGTATCCTTTGATGCAGTTTTTTTTAATATTTTGAGTAGTCATACATATCTTTTTTTTTCCTCCATTGATTGTGCTTTTGATGTCTTTTCAAGAAATCAGTCATGATTGCCATTGGCTTCAATATTGTGAAGCTTTTCTCCAGTTTTCTTCAAAAGGTTTAAGTTTTAGCTCTTAGGTTTAGGTCTTTGATCCATTTCAAGTCTATTTTTGCTAGTTCAGTACAGTATATAAGGTCTAGCTTCATACTTTTGCATGTGGATATCCAGTTTTCATAGTAGCATTTGTTGAAAAGATTGTCCTTTGCTCACTGAATGTTCTTAGTACTCTTGTTGAAAATTATTTGAATATAAATGTGAGGATTTATTTCTAGACTCTGTATTCTATTCCTTTCATCTATCTCAACCTTTTTTGTTTTTTCTTTGCTAGGAATTGAACCAGAGCCTTATACATGGTAGGAAACTACTCTACAAATGAGTTGTATTGCCCATCCCTTGTTTATTTTAAGACAGGCTCTCACTAAGTTGCCTGGATTGGCCTCAAACTTTTGGTCCTCCTGTCTCAACCTCCCAGATTACTGGGGTTCTAGGTGTGCACCACCACACATGGATTACTTTGTTCTATAATGGGTTTGTCCTTATACCAGTGGGAAACTGTTTTAATTAAGTTTTAGAATCAGGAAATGTGAAAGCTCCTACTTTTTCATTTTAAAAATTATTTTGGCCATGTGGCATCTACACTATCTTTTATATTTATCCATACACAAGTGTCATTTTTACCAGTGATCATTAGTTCTTCATGTGAATTCATGTTGCTCTCTAGTGTTCTTTAACTTCAGCTTACAGAACTTCCAAGGTAGTAATGCTTTTGATACATTCTCTAAAGCATCTTAAATTTCCTTCACTTTTGAAGAACAGTTTACTGTATTAAGATTCCTTGATTGGCATTCTTTTTTAAAAACTAATATTTTATGCCACATTCTGCTCACCTTTTAGTGAGAAATCAGCTTTTAATCTAATTGACAATCTCATGGATGTGATGAGACTCTTCTCTCTTTTCTGCTTTAAAAATTATTTCACTCTAGCATTTAACACTTTATCATGTGAGGTATGGTCAAAATGTACAGTGAGTCTATCGCTGCTGAGTGCCATTCAATGGAAAGGCAGGGTCTTTAGTATGAGAAGTGGTGCGATGAACCTTAGTAACAGTGCATGACAAGTTTCAACTTGTTCGGTGCAGTCAGCTTGAGCAACAGTTGAGAGAAGGTGTGTTTGACAGTGTGCCATGAAAGTCACTAACAATGAGTTAACATTAAACCATCAGTTTCATTGGTGTTTCAAGATTCTGCCACTTTAGATTCCAGATTCTTAAGAAATGTCATCACGGGAGATGAAACGTGGGTCTGTGGTTATGATCTGAGACCAAGAATCAGTGTTCTCAATGCAAATCACCCAGTCCTCCTTATGTGGAAAAAATTTTCAACATCAAGGTGGTGTTGGATTGGTTTTTTTACCCTGATGGAATTATTCAAGCTGAATTTGTACTCATGAATACTACAATGTACTCTGAATACTATAAGGGCTTGTTAGAACATTTAAGAAATGATGTGTGGAGAAATGGGCAAAGGGTTTCATCCTCCCTTACAAAAACACTTCTGCTACAGCAATTTCCATCAAATAAAAATATTATAGTGTCTCTTCTCTACTTTATTCAGCACATCTGGCACTATTCCATTTCTGGCTGTTCTCTAAAGTCAACATGACCATGAAAGGGAAACATTTTGAATTGATTCAGGACAGTAAGACAGCCACAATGGCACAACTAAAGATATAAATGAGGACTCCCAAAACTGCTTCAAAAAGTGGCAAGAAAAAAGTGATGTGTGTTCAAAGCAAGGAGATTAATGGGGGGGGATGATGTGTCTTTTACTGTAATAAATTTTTAAATTTTTAAACATTAACAATATGTTTCCTCATCTAGGGAAGTTCATAGAGTTCTTGATCGTATAAATTAATATTTTTCATAAAAGTTTTTCAGCCATTATTTCTTCAAATATTTTTATGTCTCTTTTTTGTCTTTCCCTGTGGAGACTCCTATTATGCAGATGTTTGTATACTTGACAGTGTCCTACAGATCTCTCAGTTTCTTTTCATTTTTCCTTATTCCTCATTCTTTTCTTCATTTTCCTTATTTTTTGTTTTACTCAGACTACGTGATCTCAATAACATTTATTGAGTCTTTCTTCTGCTTATTTAATTTTATTGTTGACCCTGTCTAGTAAATGTTCATTTCTGTTACTGTACTTTTCAACCAAAATTTCTATTTAGTTCTTTCTTGTAATTTCTGTCTATGTATTGGCATTTTCCATTTGGTAAAACATACTTCTCATACTTTTCTTTAGTTTTATAGAAATTGTTTCAACTCTTTGAACATATCTAAAATAACTTAAAATCTTTGATTCAATTCAGCATCTCAATGTTCTCATGCATAGTTGATATTCACTACTTTCCCCCCTATATTTAGGCCATCTTTTCTTGTTTCTTTGCATATCTTATAATATACTTATCCCATGGTAACCAAAAGGGATTAGTTCTGCAACCCCCACAATACCAAAAAAATCCACAGATGCTCGTTTGTTAGTATATGCATATAATATATATAATATATATATAATGTATATATAATGTAAATAAGGACTAAAAGGTATAATGGATCACATGAAATTGAAAGAAAAGGGACAAAAAAGAAGAGGTATGGGAAAGGAAAGAAAGGAATGGAATTAATATGAGAATATGAAAAATAATGGAAACAAAGTCTTTGCAGATAGGGAGGAAGGGGTTGAAGGAAGGGAAGGGGAATGGGAAAAATAAGAAGCAATATTGATTATGTAAAGGTACAAATTTCCAACAATGAATGTCATTATATTAAATACAGTAAATGTACCAATTTAATTAAAAATAATAATCTAAACATATTTCCCAAGTACAGTCTCCCATACACTTTAAATTATCTCTATATTACTTACATTATATAATACAATGTAAATGCTATGTAAATATTTGTTATACTGCGTTACTTACAGAATGACGAGAAAAAGGTCTGTAGCTATTCAGTAGAGTGTAATTTTTTTCAAATATTTTCAATCCACAGTTGGTTGAATTTGCAGGTACATAACCCACAGAAACAGAAGGCCTACTATATTTTTGTTCAATACTGAAAATTTTAAATACAATGTGACATCTATGGAAATTGGATTCTTGCCCCCAGTCAGACTTTGTTGTTATTATTGTTTATTTAGTGATTTTTCTCAATTATACAAGTCCATATTCTTTGAAGTGTGAGCACTAAAGTCTGATCAGTGGCTTAGTGGTCAACTAATTTTCTTTAGAGAATTCCCAAGAGATTTTCTGAAAAGCCAAAACCAATTAAGTCTACCAGTTTTTTCCAACAAAGTCTGTGCAAATGGGGTGCTACTACAGTGCTCAACCAGTTACTTAGTAACCATGCCTTAGCTTTCACTTCCTAATGTCACAGAGCCTCAGTATCAGCCAGTGATTGCTTACAGCCTTCTCAGGTTCCTTGAGCATGCACACAGCCCTATTCATTCACAAGAATTTTCAGATTCCCAGGCATATATCAGAGCTTGTTAAAGCTTCTATATCCACCCCATTCCCCAGCTTTTCTTTGTAAGCTTTTTGGTTAACCTACTGTTTGTTCTACCTTCTTTCTACTGCTTCAGTAGCAACACAGTTAGATGATTCCCTCTAAATGTTGTTGAAAAATGATCCTAGGAGAAGTTTTTTGCATTGGATGACTTCTGAGGCAGGTAAAATAAAGACAGTCTTCCAAATAGTGTCCTTCACAGAACTTTAAGAAAGGTTAAATAATGTCAGTGTCCTGGAAATGAAGCTTTAAAGCAACTCCAAATCTGTTTCCTCCTATACCTACCAGGTTTTCACCGTGATTGCAGGCTGATTGACTCTAATATACAATTCTAGAATTGGACAGCATTTCATGCTGTAAAATAGAGTGAAGCTGAGTAAAAGAGGTTGCTTTACAGGCAGAAAATGGATGAAGGAAGCAGGAATTATAAATAGTAGGCTGGCCATTTTAAAGTTACTTTCTCTGGAGGGTTAATTCAGAGAGGACCTCCTTATTACATGGCCTCAGGTGGACTGGAATCACTTATTTTGTAGAAAACTGGCCCTTTTCAAAGTTCAGTTGGATTATACATGCATATTGCACAGACTTTATTCTGGTTTGTTTTGGTCTTTTGAGGTCTAGTACAGAAGGTTAGTCCAAAACACTGACTCCTTGCTACCCGCTAATGAATTTTGTATAATAGTTTAATCTCTACTCTTATATTCAACTTTTTCTTAAATGAATGAATGCTCCCCATATTGCTTCAAGTATTTTGATAATATCCATAATTATGAAAAAGTTAATGATAATTTTGCCAATTTTCTCATTGTTTTTATAGAAGAGAGAATTCTAGAGGTCATTGCTCCCCCATTTTTATGAATTTTTCAAAAATCTCTAATCTTGCTTATACATCTTTAAAATCACATATGTGATTTAATGGGAAAAATATGATTGTTGTCTCATGTAAAAGCATTGTGTCACTGAGTTGCAAACTAGACTAACCATTTCTTCTTCTTTTCTTTTTCTTGGTACCGGGGTTCGAACTCAGGTCCTTGCACTTGCAAGGCAGGTAGGAGAACCACTGAGCTAAATCCCCGGCCCAAGACTAACCATTTTTATTATGGAAGGAATAAGTATTTGGCAAATATTTTCCTGAAAATGAATAAAGTATGTCTGTCACATATGTGGGGGTAAGGTGCCTTCTGTTTCTTTCATTTGGCATCAGGCAGCATCACTTGGCCCCTTCCACTTATTGACATTGGGATAAAATTGCACCACTTTTCAACCTTGCTATCTTGGTTTTTTGTTTGGTTTGGTTTGGTTTGGTTTTTGCAAGTTTTACTTACAATGCCAACTTTTTATTTATTGGGGAGGTGTTTTTCAGACAGGGTCTTGCTCTGTAGTTAATGCTAATCACAATGTAGTGCAGGCTGGCCTCAAACCCATGGCAATCCTCCTGTCTCAGCCTCCCAAGTGCTGGGATTATAGGTGTGTGCCACCATACCAGATACAATGCCAACTTTTTAAAGAACACTAAAGTTACATACACAATGAACTGGACAGAAATCAAGTTCCAAAGAGGAAATAAAGAATAAGAGAACTCCAGATTTGCCTGAAGACAAATATGTCAAGGAAGAGATGGGGGGAAATGAAGAAAAGATCAAAAAAATACTTGTAGATATCACCCAGGACATTGAGGAAGTTGTGGTGAATGAGAGTTCTGATTTTGAAGTACACATAACTATGTGTAATGATGATTCTCCCTCACTAGAAGACTCAGAAACACAGCCTGATGAAGACGAAGAACAAAACTTTCTTCACCAGAGATGGGAGCTGCTATTAAGTTTATCCAGCAATTAATGGAAAAGTTTAACTTGGATCTGTCCATAGTTACTCAAGCTTTCCTAAAAAGTGGTGATGAGCTGGAGGATATTTCCTCCTTTTTAGAGTCTGGACAGAGAGCTGATACATACCCCATTTGGTTCCGACAAGATGACTTAGATTTGCAAAAAGATGATGAGCTACCAAAAATGCATTAGTCAAAAAACTTGGTGCTGCTCACATTATAGACTGAAGGACTGAATTCCAAAAAAAAAAAATAATTGGCAAGATACTAAGAGAACTATTCATGGCAGGAGAACAATTGTGACTACTGAACTTTACAAAGCTCTTACATTAAAACTGACACTTACCTTCTGACCAATACTGCTATCATTCTGTGAGTCTCAGATTTTGTAGCCAAGCGGAGTTATATAAGAGGATAAAATCAAGGAAGTTGGGCTTAATTCCAGAACTGCAAAAAATAAAGTAACATATCATAATTGCTTTAATGGCAAAGCAAATGTGAGAATTTATTTATCAATCAGGATATTAAATGGATATACAAAAGTATAAAATCATCCTTCTTGCTTCTTTTTGAAAAATAGTTATTTTTCATAAAACAATTTATATTAAAATATAATGGACTAATTGTTATTTTCAGTAATTCACACCTAGTTTTAAATTTAATGTTACTATTTTAAGTAGCATATAAATCACAAAGCAAAATATCTTTACAGTGTTTAATAATATTTAAAAGTGCCAAACGTTCTGATTCTGAAGAGTTTGAGAACCACTAAGCTAGATGTTATAATTAATGCTCTTAATCACCAACAAGAGACTGAATAGAAATATAAAAGTGACTGTTGTTTAGCTCTCCACTCAAGATTCCATGTTTAGTGCCAATATTTTTGTGTGGCCCCTATCCAAAGTTTTCCCATTTCCACAAGCAAGATGATGAGAATTATTTAACTTGCAGAGAACATTTTAGGTTAACCCTTCCTGCTTCTTGAATAAGTCATGTCTTATGGCCTTTGTGCATGATTGTTACTTCTGACTGAAAAGCTCTGTTTCATTTCCCCCTAACAATTCTTATTTATGCTTCAGGTTTTATTTTAACTATCACTATCTCAGGAAATCCTTCCCTGATTTATCCCTTCCAACCTCTTACATTGTGCAAATTTGATTGACTCCCTAAATTTTCTCATAGGTACGTGCACTTTTGTTTCATAGTATACATCACAACAAATTTTGGGGTGATTTAATTGTCTATCACCCCTTAAAATTAAACTTCACAAGGACATTTTATCCTAAATATATATCACAGTATTTGGCAGTATATATGTATACAGCATGAGTCAATTTTTTTCCAATATGAAAAACACATGTTAAGGTAAAGGAGAGTGCATTTTATTGATTGTCCTATTATTTTAAATAGTTTTTTTAGATTAACAACTATAAATTATGACAGACCTGCTAAACCTGTCTATTGTATGGACCTCCAAGTAAAAAGATATATCAGCAGTACAATCATTCTGAAAGATATTAGATTGCTTCGTTTACTTATACAGAACCTTCTCTTCATTTCCCAGAATGTTCTCCCAACTCATGCTTCTTAGTTTCCGAGCTTATTCAAAAAAATTACAAAAAGACTTTTTACTAATGGTTATGCTGAGTTTTTCACTAAAAATATCTTTTATTAAATGCAGGAACAGATTGGGTTCATGCTGTATTATTTCTTTTGGGACTAATGGTACATTTTCCAACTTCAGAAATTGTTTTTAAGACCGCAGAAGTATCAGATTAAACTAATGTGGTGACTACCTCAGGACAGTACTATTTTATTCTGTTTCCTTCCAAGATTTTAACTGTTAAAATTTACTACAGTTATTTATTCCTCACTTTACAATTTATTAAGTGAGAAGATCATGTTTCATTCTTCTTCCATATTGAGTAATGGTGTATGTGTGTTTTTATGCAGCATACACAAATAGTTTTTCATTTGAGAATTCTAGACTTTGGTCCTATTTTAATTAGGAGACCTTTTGAGATCTGGATGAAGGCAGCATATGGTCCTTTCAGATAACCAGGCAATATCTGTAAGATCTGTCTAAACTTCAGAGTTACAAAGCTCTTTCAGATAAGTCTAATATACTTTAACAGCGGTGCTTTCGGAATGTACAGTCTTTACTTTAGAGCACTCAGTGTTGATCTTAATGCTGATCTCAAATGGTTTTGTTTTACACAGAAACAAATGGATATCAATGCTGCTATTCAAGCCTTGATTGAATCAAATACTGCCCTACAGATGGAGGTAATATATCTGGCTTTATTTATATTGGCAATCTCAATATAACCCAAGATAAACAGAGGAATTTTCAAAGGCCAAAATGTGGCATTATCCTAAAGACTGTATTTGAAACAGATTGAAAATATGAAACCATTTTCAAGAACAAAGTATAATTCAACATAAATATATGCATAGAACATTTCATAAGGAAATGTCTTTTAAATGTAATATTCTTAAAGGACTTATTTATAAGGAATTTGGTATTATTAAAGAAAATACTTAGAAATTTCTTCTTTAAAAAAAGCACATTATTTAGATGGGATCTATCTATCATCGCTATTCATTTATCTTATTTAAGCTTTATTATATGTATACTTTAAAAGCATTAAACAGCAAGCATAATAATTCTTTAAGTCTTATATCAGCTTGAAAACTAAACTTTTCAGTGTGAATTTAATCTTATTGAGAATTGAATTAATAAAGTATATACACAGCCCATGCTTAAATATAACCTATTCTCTATAGTCTGGTCCCAACTCACTATACATAATTAAGAACACTTTTTCCTTCTGTCCTGATCCATGACAGTCATTAGGATTTTATTGCTTATTTGATTCTTATGATGACTTGGCAGAGGTACCAGAATACTGAAGTGACTTTAATCGACCACAGTGCAGAGATATTCAAAACTCTGAACTACCTTAGTAATTTACTGCACAGCATCAGGAATCCTCTTGGCACACGAGATAACCCAGCACGAATCTGCAAAGATTTGCTCAACTGTGAACACAAAGTATCAGATGGTATGTTCTTGTTTTTGCAATCTCTGATGTCTAATTTCATTTTAACATTTCACTGTATTTGAGAATTGTAATGTTTTCATTCCAAATCTTGGTCATTTTTTAAAAACACCTAAAATGTACCAATAAACTCAATGAGGGAAAAAAAACACCACTGGCAAAAGCTATGTCATTAAAAACAAAATATTCTCAGAGCAAGATATACTTCTGATATCATCTATCCCTACGTGTAGCATTTGCTTATGCTTTGTATTTGAAATATAGCATATTCATATTCAAATTAAGTTAGATAAAGCTGAAATTAGTGATTTAGGAACATCGAAGTTGATAAAGCTAAGAAGGAAATCATAGAATTCCTTCCACCATAATTTTAACAGTATATTTTTGCACAAATAATATAAATTCCTCATTCTAGAAAATCACTGAGGATGAAGATGGAGTGTTTTGTTATTCTTAGAAATTTTCATCCTTTACCAATATCTGGAACTCATTAATCAGAGGTGCACAAATGAATTTAAGGAAAAATAATCAAGGAAAGGTTTTTAACCAAGAGGAACACATCATTGAAACAGGAGGAATTCTGCTACAATATGTCATTTTATTTTAATTTCTATATAGTCTATGGTCAATTGTACTATAAACATATCATTTTTGCTAAAAAAAAAAACCTCTGATTCCAACACATTAACCATATGCTGATTTGAAAAAAACTATGTCATACTATAAGATAAAGAATAGTTCTTTTAATTTCATGTATCTAGGTACATATATCACACACATTTGTATATCCTTATCAAAAATGTCTATTTCCCTTCTAAAAATGTAATGAAAAACTCATTTTATTTACATTAGTAAGATACTTAACTTCTAGATATTTTTGCCCTAGATTAATTTAAAAACTAAAATAATATTTACAACTATAGCTGCCTATAACAATTCTAAGCTTAATTTTTTCCTGTATTTGAGGATATAAAGTGAAACTACAAAATCAAGAGGAAGCAGGCGTGGTGTTGCACGCCTATAATGCCAGCACTCAGGATGCTGAGCAGGAGGATCACTGTGAGTCCGAGACCAGCCTGGGCTACATAGTGAGTTCCAGGTCAGTCTCAACTACATAGTGAGACCCTGTCTCAAAAGACAAAACAAAACAAAACAAAAAATCAAAAGGAACTAAGACATTTCAATACTTGTAAAATCAGTATGAAATTTCCTTTTTTAAAGCAGAAAAAAGCTAATGATATAGATTATGGAGTATTACAAAGGTCTTTATGCCCTGAAATATTTCAGCACTAGAAATGATATGTGCTATACAGAAAAATAAAACAGCAAAGAAGGAGAATATGATAGAAAATGGAATGGAAGATGTGGTTTCAAAGAGAATGGTCAGAAAAAGCATCTCTAAGAAAGTGACACTTGAGTTCTATCAGAAGGAGGCAAAGACTAAAATCTAGGGAAATCTAGAGAAATCTAGGGAAAGAGCTTTCTAGGCAGAAAGAACCAAGGTCAAGTATCTGACCCCAAAAGTGTAGTTACAATGTTTTAGCATTAGCAGGAAGGCCAATGTGGCTGGAAGAGAATGCCTAAGCATGAGAGTGATAGAAAATTAAATCAGAAAGATTAAGAAACTAGATCATGTAGGACCCCTTAGAGTCCTCAAAAGTCTGTTTTTGAAAAGTCACTGAAAATCGAGTAAAGAAATAACATAATTTGACTTGGAAGTCTAAAATATTACCCTGGTTGATATGTTGCAAATATGAGGAAAAGCATAGAAGTAGAGAAATCACTGAAAAGGTTACTAAAATAATCCAGGAGAGATCATGATGGGTTGGAGTGATGACAGGGAAAGTAGTTAAAAATGGTCCAAATTTTTATAGGCTTTAAGGTACAGCCAGTATCTTTTGTGATAAATTAGATGTGAGATATGAAAGAAATAAAATGGTAAGAGATAACTGTAAGGTTTTGTACTATGGATGGGTACAGTTGCTGTAATAGAGTTGATGATTTCTATAGAAGGGAATTTGAACAAAAGATGAGTTCAACTTTGGATATATTTAGTTTCAGATATCTATTGGATTGTCAAGTAGATAGTTGGCTATTCTAGTAAGAGGTCAAGACAGATTCTGGTTTGGGGTAAAAATCATGATGTCATTTTCATATAAATGGCACCTAAAACTTTGATTAAGATTAATTACATAGTAGGTAAGGAAAAAAAGGAAGTCTAAAATCTGTGTACTAGGGTTCTCCAATGTTTAGAGATAAGGGAGATGAGGGGGAACTACCAAAGAAAATTAAGGAGGTATCAACAAGACAGAAGGAAAACTAGATGAAGAAAATTTTTGTAGGATGAAGAGATAACTGGATTAATGTCAAGTGAAATGAAAACTAAGAAAGGCTATTGGACTTAACAATGCAGACATCACTGATGACATTCACCAAGAGTTTTTGGTAATCATTAAAACCTCATCAGATTTTAAGAAAAAATAATGGAGCTAAGGACTTTCCACTACCAGTAATTCATTACCAGTAAAAAATTTAAATAAGTTTAATTATATAAATATAATATATTATATATTAAAAACAAAATAGCTAACAAAATGCAATGCTTTTGGCAGCTTCATGGTGATACAGGTCAAAAATTATAATCTGTGGCCCACTAAAGGCAAGAATTTAGGCTTTCAAAGGGCTACTTTCTAGGGGTAAACTACAAGAAAACACACGCATACAGAAGATAGCTTCACTTTACAGAGGGTAGCCTCACTCTAGGCTCTCTGGTAGCCTACAGAGCTCAGAAAACTTTAAGCTTTGAACTTAGGTTAAAATGGGTCTAAAATGGGTCCAAACTATAGGTGTCCCCATATATCTGGCTGAAACAAAGACTTTCCATAAGAGAAAACATTATTCCAGGGCTCAAATTACTACCATAAATAATATCAAATATACAGTGTCTAGCACACAATCTATGGTAACAAGTTCACAAAACACCACGAATAATAGTAAAGGACTATTGGTTTTGAGCTAGGTAAGAGGGGAAGTGAATATATGACCATAAGGACCATTAAAAGTGATAATATCATAAATGATAGGTCTCAAGGGGATTAAAAAATTATTGGAGTTAAGTCAGTAGAGAAAGTGAATTAGAACAAGAAGATGAAATTCTGGAAGAGATGCTATTGTAGGTAATAACAAAGGCTCAGATATAGCTTTGAAAGTTAATGGTTAAAGTTTGGAGACAGGGTAAAATACAAAATTATTGGTAGAAAAATATTCATGCGAATTTAAGATTACCAAGAAGTGGGTCGTAAATAGATTTTCTGAAAGTGATACCAAACCAGAAGCTGAAATCTTCAAAGAAAAATGTTCAGTAGTTGCACCAGGAAGGGTTAATTTGTGATATAACATGATAGCAATTTCAACATGCAACATTTCTGGAGAGAAATGAGACTAGTTTGGAGGTGACAAGAAAGACAACTTTCCACCTCCATGTACGATGCTATAGAGATTATGGCAGAAATTGAAAAGGCTACAAAGGAAACAGTATACTCAGAATAGAGCCAATTTTGAGTTAGTACATTTAGGCACACAAAAAATATACTATAATATCAGTTTTTAGCTCATCATACTTGAAAGCAATTATGAAGCTCATACTAGTGTACCACTGTATAACATAATGCCTGAATCCAAAACATTCTACCCCATACAACAATGAGAGTTTGCTTCATGGAAAACTTTTCATTTAAAGAAATGGATTAGTTAACATAGTAGAAGGAAAGTATTTCTTAGAAGAAATGGAGAATGATAAAACATGTTTACTCCCTTAGATAAGATTGGAAGCTTGCATGAGATTCTAAAAATCCAGAATCTATAAACTGTAAAATGTTAAAACTTCTGCTGAAAAGGAACGAAGGATAGATGTCCTCTATCCTTTTCTTCCAGATATCAATAGTTCATGGTTCTCCACATGTGGTCCCTAGACCAGAATTAGATTTGGTTCCAAATCTCTAGCCACACCCCAGATTTGATAAATCAGCCTCACTGAAGTTGGGGCCCAGCTACAGTTTTGACAGATGGTTTGACACACACTAAAATTTGAAAATTACTGGAATAGATGACATTACCTACCCTTTGAGCTATCAATTCAGCACGTATGCTTTTCTGTGGTTAGTAGACTAACAAAGAGGAGAACAGTCAAGGATGTTTTTGGATTTCAGAGGAAGTCCAGGATAAACTAGAGAAATCCTTGCTATGGGGTAAAGAGGAATGGAGAAGGATCTCTACCTATTGTAAAAATGATTGTCTTGTGTTTTTGTGGGGGGGTGTTCTATTTATTAGAAATATTTTTCATGGCAATACATTATCTAACTTTCTCTAATTAGAGGGGAATATCATAAATTTCATACTGTTTTAGTCTGACAAAATTAATATCTCTTCAAAAACCACAGCACTTAAAACTTTCTAATTTATGAGTTCCATTGTTATAATAAAGAAGATTAACATATTCCAGTATCCTCAGTATTGCACAGTCCTACTATATAAATACAGATTCCTTTAAATGTTTTACTTTCCCTCGAATTTGCTTTATGGGAAAGGTTTAGATATAGAAGTTGTAGTGCAGATGCCTTTCCTTTTTAATGCAAGAAAGCAAGCCTGCTTCACCCACAATCTCCTGTCATTTGTGTTTAGAATAGGGTACTATTTCAATATTCTACCTCTTTCATTCTGTTAGTGTAATGTTTCTCAGTCTGAGTATTTTGATTTTAGGTTCCATTTTATGCTCTTGAGCACTCAATGGAGGCAAAAATTGGCAGGCTTACAATAGCTATAGAGACTTTAGTTTTTCTCAGTTGGGAATCTAAAGCAGAAAGCACAAAAATGATGACCATTTCATTGTACATTTTCTTTCTAAAAACAGAAAGTGTTTTAGTCATTTTATTTTAATAATCAGTATTACCTATAAAGATATATTTTTCATAAACTGAAGTTGTTTTGTTTCTTTTGGTGTTTTGTTTTGTTTTGTTTTGTTTTGAGAAAGGGTCTCACTGTGTAGGTCCTCAGCCTCCAGGAGTGCTAGGATTACAGGCATGTGCCATCATGCCCAATTGGAACTTGTTTCTACTTTAAACAAAATATTTAAATTATACTTCTGACAGTATAAAGAGAAATATACACACATTAACTTCACAAATATACTGTACTTCATTAACTTCAACTTTTTAATTAAGTATTTAACTTTATAATACTTTTAATTAGTTCTTATCTATAGTATGAAGCAATAAATTCAGCCATTCTATCATCTTAATTAAAATTATGAAATACCCTTAAATGGATAGATATGTGAAATATACCATTTTCAGTACCCATTTTACACAATGCTTACAACTTTCATTCATTCATTAAATGTAAATACGTTTATAATCTTCTAAGTATTTTAATAGAGATGACTATGGTAATATATAAAGTATGTATTACTCCAGGGATTTAGCTCAGGGGTGATGAGCCTGCCTAGTAAGCACAAGGTCCTGAGTTCAATCTCTGGTACAAAAAAAAAAAAAAGAAAGTATGTATTATGATACATATCTTAGTTTAGCATGACATCTAAGTTACTTCCTGTTTTACTATAAATTGCCAGGAAAATACTGGATTGATCCAAATCTTGGATGCCCTTCAGATGCCATTGAAGTTTTCTGCAATTTTAGTGCTGGTGGCCAGACATGTTTATCTCCTGTTTCTGTGACAAAGGTATGTCATGAATTTTAGAGAGTATGTTACACAGTATCTGAAATAATTCTTTTTAACATTTTGTCACTTTAATTATAAATTTTAAGGGCTGGGGATGTAGCTCAGCAGTGTCGCACTTGCCAGGCAAACACAAAGTCCTGAGTCTGATGCCTAGTACTGGAAAAAAAATTACAGATTTTAAGAACAAAAATAGGTGTCCTTCATGATCTATCATCTATGAGAAATGCTTTTTTTAAATCACAGTAAATCATGACATCCTCATTGTGGTTCTTCCTTTTTTAATTTTATTTGTACATGTGTGCAGTACATGATAATATTCATCATGGGAAGTTGGTACATGTACTTAACACATCTTGATTCTTTTGTTTTCATCCCTGTCCCCCTCTTGCTTCCTCCCTCCCTCCATGTCTTCATCTCCAGCTTGGCTTATTCTACTGGTCATACTTTTTAAATTCCTTAAAAATGATGTAATGTATGTTATGTTTTTTATACATGCACATATATTAGAAAATCCCTAAGCAGCTGCAATATTGCTAATCAGTAATCAGTTACCTAAGTTTTGCTGAAAATGACATCATCATCACTAAAAGCTTGCCACAAAAGCTTTATTTTTGGTGATTGGGCACATCATAATCTCCCTAAAACAAAAATGATTACTTAAAATTTCTTTCAAGTGTAGTTCTACAAATCAACTATTTAGAATGAAAGTAAGTTAGTTTAGTTTAACATTGGGTGTTATAACAGCTATTTATAAAACCTAAAACCTAGTTCTACTTAGAACATATGTTGAAATCAAAACTACATTTCTACCTTGGCATATTACCAAGAATATTTTTCTCATTGGCAAAGAACCGATACACGTGCCTATTGTATGTTTTGTCCACCCGAAAAAGGCGGCAGCTAAAATACAGTTTATAGCTGCTTATTTTTGAATTACCCTCACCTTTATTAACCAGGTGCTCCACTATTTTGTCTCAATAGATATTAATCATTATTATCCTGAGACAGAAGGATTCCTCCATTCCTAGGGAAACCATGTACCTGTAACAAAAAGCAGCATGACAGTCCAACATCCAAAATATCTGTGTGATCATCCCACTCCTCTGGAAGTTGGCCCAGGACTTTCATTTGGCTTATCATAGAAAGGAGTTGGAAAGTAGAGGGATATTGTGCAAAGTAGATAGGAACAGTAAAGGAGCTGCTATACTCCAGTTCCTTCCATGATTTGAATCAATTGCTCCATTTCTTCTGTCCATAAACTCAACCTCAGTATTCTAGTGCTACAAAGGGAGTGAAACTGCAAGCCACCAGAGGGCCTAGACTGTGCAGGCACTAGACTAGGTGAATTAATTTGTCACTTTTAATCTTCATAACAACCCTATCAGATTGGTGTAATACCCTACTTTACCAACAAGGAAACCAAAGCTCAGAAGGCAAAATATTTCACGTTTCTGATATGTAAAAATGAAGGAATTTAATTTTTTAAAGTATAATGAGTTTTATGATTATCCTTCCATGTGTAGATTTTTATGCACTTCTTTGCCTTTCCTCTCTTTTCCTAGGATTTGTTATTTTTGCTGTTGCCTCTTTTTTCTTTTTCCATTATCTCATAACTGACACTTCTCTAATTTTAGGCTTGGAGATTAATATAAATTCCTCAGCAGAAATTACTTCTGTTCATTTATAATATGGTTATATCCTTGCTTGAGTAACGCTAAAACGATAATAATGTCTAGAGCTATCAAAAAATTTACTTTTCTGTCCAAGCCTTGAAAATATGTAATCAGACCCCTTAACTCTAATTTTCTCCTATAATGTTCATTTAATTCATACTTATTCATTAATTCATTGATTTATTCAATAAACATTTTTGATAACTCATTGTATGACTAGAACTTCTTTAGGGTCTGTAAACACAAATAATAAGATTTTGTCCTTGTCCATGAGGACTCTCATAGTTAAAATTGCTCATTATTATAATCTGTAGACTATCTATGGAAACTCACACAGAAAAAAAATCTCAAATGAAGGCACAAAACTTCAGATTTTTAATGGGGAAATACTATTAAAGCACTAATCTAAAACAAATTGTTGCTGCATTTTAGGTAATAATATAAAATTGTATTCTTTATTTTACTATATGTAGTAGACTAATGGTAAGGTGAAGCCAGCTATGTAGGCTTAAAAGAACATATTGTTACTGCCTCTTCACACTCCAAGTGCAGTGACATCACCTAGGTAGTCTAAATCCAGCAATGCTGGAAGTGTTTCCATCATGGAAATCAGACAGTGCTATAAATCAGGGATTTTTCTCCCAGGAGCGAGTGGTTAGATACTTACCAGTACATCAATGACTAGCATTTAAATTCTAAGAAAAGTAGCTTTCTTTGGCTTCCTCTCAAGGACTTTCTTTAAGTTTCCCCAAACTAGAAGTTTCTAAATTGCCACATCGTATAACTTACATATTGTTTCTATGACACTAGCTGGAGTTTGGAGTTGAGAAAGTCCAGATGAACTTCCTTCATTTACTGAGCTCAGAAGCTACCCATGTCATCACCATTCACTGTCTGAACACCCCAAGGTGGACAAGTGAACAAACAAGTGGCCCAGGATTGCCTGTTGCTTTCAAAGGATGGAACGGTCAGATTTTTGAAGAAAACACTCTACTTGAACCTGAAGTGCTTTTAGATGACTGCAAGGTAAGAAAACAACACTTTTTGATTATTCAGTGTAACAATTTAAAATTGAGAAAACTATAAAATCAAAACAATAAGAGTAAGCGTTTAATTACAATCTTTGGATACAGAACAGTAAGTTTAATGTGTCTGACTTATTACAGTATATCTTCTAGACCCAGTCACTTGTTTACAACATGTCAATTTTTGTTATACCAATTGATTATTCATGGATTTTACATGTAAAATAAGTGTTAATATGTAAGTTTTCCCCATAAGAAATAAATATATCTGGATGCATATATTTATAGAATAGAAATATATCTAGATTACATTAAGAAGGTACAACATATAGAAAAGCAGATCCTTTGGTGTGTTTTCACATTATGATTTTATATTTCATTACTGCATGAAGGATTAGTTATAGAGATGTCAGTATTCTTTCATTTTGCCAGTTCTTATAGAATTAAATATGGATATAACTGTAGATGGCCCTACTACTCAGTAAATTATAGCTCATTTTTACTATTAAAATCAAATAATATCATGAAAATCCTATTTTTTAAGACATTGTTTTATAGAACAGGTGTTGGCAAGTTAGAATCAATATACTAAATCTGGCTTACCACCTATTTTCATAAATAAATTTTTATAGGAACACAACCACACTCATTCACATATTTGTTATATGGCTAATATGATACCAAAATGGCAGAATTAAGGACATGTAACAGAGACTGAGACTCACAAAACCTAAAATATTATTTATCTGACCCTTTAGAGAAAGAGTTTGCTAACTCTCATTAGAGAGAATAGAGCTGTCCTCTTTATATACAGAACTTACTGTCCTGTGAAGCCCAGGATTTATTTAGCACCTCTTTCCATTTCCAGAAGATTCTACTTTTTCAGAACATTTCATTCCCAAATAGTGCTTGATATTTGAAATATCATAACTAGTCAAAAGTATATAATAAATATGTATATATAGCTCTTACACTCTATATTTAAAAAGATCAATATCACCAAAAAGTTTAGGTAATATTTATAATCTTTTCCAGAAACTTATCGTTGACTCATTAGTACTCTGAGACACAATCCAAATTTATTAACTCCATTCAGCACTCATGATAACCAGGCACCAATCTACTTTTCCAGCTTTGGTTTTTATTGACTATCTAAAATTATGGTCAAATTTATCTACTTGATACAATAGTAAAGGCAACAACTCCTATTATTATTTATTGATTGTTTATTATTTGATAAGTGGCCATGGGGTACATACATTGTGTTATTTCATCATAATAGCATAATAAATTATTAGCCCCATTTTATAGGTAAAAATGCGAAAGCATAAAGAGATGAGTTGCTTAAGTCATACACCTCATTAGTGGAGGGACAAGAAAACAATCTCAGGTACATGCAGTTTCAAAGCCCAAGCCTGTACTGCTAAGGGTTTTCTTTGAAATCTCGTTTTATCCACCTAGGAGATAGGTTTTTATTATTCCCATTTTATTTGTGAAGAAAGGGGTAGGATCTAGATTTCTACTAAAATTAGTTCCAGGCCAAAGTCTGTGTCTTTAACCCCCCAGGTTAGGCTGATTTTTACAACCACCATGTACTTTCCCATCTATTTTTGTTTGTTTGTTTGTTTGATTGATTGATTGAGAATGATTGGTTTGTTTTGGTGGGGGGAGCTGTTGTTTTCTTTATGCCTTTCCTTTTCTCTGAAATGCCCTAAACATTTCAAGCCAAGTAAAAACTTTAGGCAGGCAGACTTTAAGACCTACTAAATCTAAGTTATCAATTTTCATAATGCATGTCTTGACAACTCTAGTTAAAAACAAGGAATTCAGCACTCATTGTCTATATTATTTATATTGAGCTCTCCTTATATGGTCTTGTATGATGGTTGTTTATGTTTCTTCTCTCTCCAGCTAGATTTATAGGCTGCTAGAATTCAGATGCCAGGACCAATTTATTTGTCTTTATATTTTCCCAGCACTGTAAAAGAGTTGAAAATTACAGTTGTGCTAAATGTACTTAGTGTTCAATAAATGTTGCTTAAAAGACTTAATGAATGAATCTGGCAGTGTCTTACACAAAGAACTGTAGGTCTAGTTATCACACCAGATTTCTGACATTAGACAACTTATCTTCAGTGAGCTTCAATAGTCTTAGCTTCAAAAATTGTAATTTAAACTTTAAGAAATCTCTAGTTTCTTCAAATTTTAAAATTCATATGATAATGTGGTGAGAGTAAGTGAACAAATCTCTGAATAAAAACCTCCACAAAACTAGTCAGTTGTATTTACCTATTTTGTCTTGTTGAGTCTTTATAATGGGACATTTTATAACACATTACTGTTCCCTAGAATTTATCAGAAACTGTAGAACATACAGTAATATGAAAACAGAAAGACCTAGAAAGAAGAGAGAAAAGAGGGAAACTATATAAATGGAGAACTATTGGATCAAAAAAAAAAAGAAAACTAAAAGATAAATCAAGCTAATTATACTTTAACCACAACTGATTCAAGAGATTTGTTTTTATCCTGCACAAAGTACAGAGATTGAGATAACTCATTCCTTTTCACCTAAGAAAAATATTCACCCTAAAGAATCAGCCACAAATATAGAAAAAGAGAACAGATGAGTGTTACTCATTAAGAATATAACAGCCCCTTAATTCATATCTGATCCAGTGACCCTATGATAACAGAAGCAAAAGCCTAGCATGAGCATCAGGTTGTGAAAAATCAAAACCAATGTCATAAAGATGGAATAAGCCTGTATTTCCAATTATTAATAGTAATTCTTACTTTTCATTCTAAATATTTCATATGCATTATCACTAATCTTTAAAACGAACATACATTTTCTCTGAAGGGCATCGTCTACTGAGAATCACTGTTTATGAAAACAGTTAAGTATGAAAGCATTTTGTTCTTATTTTACAGATTCAGGATGGCAGCTGGCATAAGGCAAAATTCCTTTTTCACACCCCTAACCCTAATCAACTTCCAGTGATCGAAGTACAAAAACTTCCTCATCTCAAAACTGAACGAAAGTATTACATTGAAAGCAGTTCCGTATGCTTTCTCTAAAGTCTTTGGATTAGTTGAAATTTCATGCTGTTGGTCATGATTGCTGCAAAGGAAAAAAAAAGTACAGACAGAAAAATACTGTCATTTTGAAATGCATGGAATAAAGACATTGGCTAAAGCTTAAAGAATCTCAGGAAGAAAAGACTTCCTCCTGAAAAGGAGAAAAGGCATTTTTAAAGGACTCTCATTGATAAAGTATTTAATTCTTTTAAAAAGTTTATTGATTTGAGTTTTGTTAGATAATTCCCTAGAAGTAAAAATTTATAAACATGGAATTCTTCAGGATACCCTTTATTTTCTGACTGAGAACAAAGTACCCATTAGACAGCTGGAGATGCAGAGCACCGTGGGGCAGTACTGGCTAATGCTCCCAAGTGTGCAATGCTTCTGTCTAAAAATTGCAAGCCGCAGTCTAATATGTCTTATTTTCACAAACACTAAGCTGTATTCAGGTCCCCAGTGGGCATATACATCTTAGCTGGTGGTACACTACCTCTTATATGTTGCCTTTTTGTGTTGCTTGGTGCTCTTTCTAAAACATGGTGCTTGTGGCTTTTGTAGACTATTTTATTTCTTTTTTCATCTTTGTCATTAAGAGTGTATGTACTGGTTACATCAAGATATGTTTTGATTGTTAGTGCTAATTTTAATTTGTTTTGGTCACATAATAACAAGTAAAACAATTATTTATATGAAGTCCTTGTTTATTTTAAAATTCTCTTTGTACATAAAAGTTAAAGCCAGCACATTGCAACCTGTGCTTGTACACAAGAGAATTGGGAGATTTCTTTTTTGTGTTATTTTTAAATTGTTGTAAAAAATATTTTAGGCCAGCTACTTTTAGTAGTAGGTCTGGGTTAGAGATTAGGGGTTGAGATACTGTTTTAAAAATCCATGATCATCTGAGATGATACTTTATGTATATATATTGTGTAAAGTTTTAATTCAGCAAATCCTCTGAAATTGCTGCTGTTTTAAATTATAAAAACATATTTCTGCTTTGTAGAAGTTATATGTTTTGTAGTACTCATTGATTTTGTTTCACTGTTTTTAACTTTAATGCTAGGACTTAAAAGAATTTATCTTACCAATTTTTAAAGCAACATCCAGGAAAAAAAATTCTGCTACCACTTAAAGTAGGTTTTCCTAGTTCAGCCTCTCCTTGTCAGAGAAATATTAGTTCAGTATTAAAATAAAAATATTATATCTCTTACTATATAGAAAAGCTTGTTCATCGATTATAAAAATATCTGCCACAGAAAACCACACTTACATATCTATAATAAATATGTGCTTTAAGTCATTTTTGGTGATATTTGTTTTTCTTGTTATTATCTGAATGCTTGCATGTTTACATTATTTAAAAATATCTGTTATATACCTACAAAAATATAGGTCCTATTTTTAATAATTGGAGCCATGGCACAGAGACAAATCCTCACATATATGGTCACATGATTTTTCAACAAGGGCACTAACACTATTAAATGACTAGGGGACTGTGTTTTCAACAGTCATGCTGGGGAAACTCGATATATACTCCAAAAGAATGAAGTTGGACTAATAACATCATATACAAAAAAATGTCATCAAAGATTATGTAAGAGTGAAAACTATAAAACTCATAACAGGTAGGACAAGATGGGCATCATACTTCTGATTCCAAAACTTTTTATTAACTACTATAATCAAAACAGTTTCCTGTTGCATAAACACAAAAGCCAGGTGCAATGGCATATGCTGGTAATTCTAGCTGCTGGGGAGTCTGAGGCCCACAGGAAGATCACAAGTTCAAGGCCAGCCTGGGAAACTTAATGAGACTCTGTCTTAAAAATAAAAAATAAAAAATGGTTGAAGATGTAATGAATGTGCAAGACCCTGGGTTCTTTCCCAGTATAGAGGGCGGGAATGAAGGAGGGAGGGAAGAGGGGAGGCAGGGAGAGAGTTGCCTACAATTTAACAACAAAATAACAAGCAACTCAATTCAAAAAAAAGGGCAAATGTCTTGAACACGCTTTTCTCCAAAGAAGATATATAAACGGCCAATGGATGAAAAGATGCTCAGTGAGAGGCTGGAGATATGGCTTAGTGGCAGAGCACTTGTCTAGCATGTGCAAGGCCCTGGATTTGATTCTCAGCACTGAAAAAAATGTTTAAATCAGTAGTCATTAGGGAAATGCAAGTCTGAGTCACAGTGAAGTATGAATTTGTGGTAGGCCACAAATATGCTTGGTCTTTGTCCCCAGTTGTGGCACAAGACACCTAAAATCCTTGGTACTTTTTCAGTACACTTTCTTACTTGCAATTAACACCCTTTCCATTACAGGTGCATTTATGCTAATTAGGTAATTTAGATTAGGCCCCTTAAGTCATCTCAGGATGGAGCTGGGCACAAGAAAGATAAAATTATTAGAGTTGAAACTTTTAACATCACTTCACACCTCTAGGAAGGGGAGGAGGCCAGGACTGGAGACAGAATTTCTATTTTCAATTTTTTTTCTTTTTGATGGTACTTGGTATTGAACCTAGGGCCTTTACATCCCCAGGCCTTTTTTATTTTTTATTTTTGAGACAGCATCTCACTAAACTGTTCAGGCTGAGTTCAAATTTGGGATCTCCGATAGTGCTGGGATTATAGGTATGTACCAAAACACTCAAAAACAGAAACAGAGAGCTTTATGGTTGATGAATACATCTATAATTTCTTAGAAGGAGAAATACAAATAGGGTATGGAAGTTCTGCACACCCCCAACAATATTTTGACTATGCATCTCTTCCCATTTATTGTTCCTGAGTTGTACCCTTTATATTCTTTTTTGGTACTGGGGATC
This sequence comes from Fukomys damarensis, assembly GCF_012274545.1. Lineage (NCBI taxonomy): Eukaryota > Metazoa > Chordata > Mammalia > Rodentia > Bathyergidae > Fukomys > Fukomys damarensis. Next base: position 19,259,397 of record NW_022900945.1, on the reverse strand, counting down.
AAACCCAGGCCCTTGTGCTTGTGAGGCAGGCGCCGGAACCACTGAGCTAAATCCTCGGCCTGAGTTGCATCCTTTATAATGAACAAAGAATGTAAGTAAAATGTTTTCCTGAGCTCTGTGAGTAAGCCATTCCAGAAAAATCATAAAACTAGAGGAGAAAATCATGGGAACTCCCCATTTAGAGTGATGGGGCAGAGTTACAGGTGACCTGGAATTAGCACTTGGAATTGGAAGTAGAGGCAGACTCGTGGGACTGAACCAGTAAGTCTCTGAAGTCTAATGCTGAGTTCAGGTACTTGTCAAAATTTAGTGAAATTATTGAACAAGCATGATGGTATCTGCAGAACTGAACAACTGCTTGTTAATGTTAGAAAACACCCTAGGATGGCTATTATAAAAATAAATAAATAGAAAATAACAGGTGTACATGAGGCTATGAAGAATTTGAAAGACTTGTGCACAAATGCTAGGAATGAAAATGCTGTAGCCACAGAGGAGAATTGTTTGGTGGTTCCACAAAAAAAGTCAATTATAAAATTACCATATCATCTAACAATTCTATTTCTGGGTATACACTCCAAAGAATTTAAAGCAGAAACTCAAAAAAGATATTTGTATACAGTTATTCACAAGAACCTAATGGAGGAAACTACCTAAATGTTAATCAACAGATGAATGGATAAACAAACATGGCATATAGTTATACATATAATATAATATTCAGTCTTAAAAAGGACTATAATTTTGCTATATGCTACACAACGGATGAACCTTGAAAACACTGCTCAGTGAAATAAGCCAGACACAAAAGGACAAATATTGTATGATTCTAATCATATGAGGTACCAAGAGTAGACAAATTCCTTTAGACAGAAAGTACAACAGAGATTACTAGAGATGGGGTTGAGGTAAAGATTGTTTAAAGATAAGTATTGAGTTTCTGTTTGGGATAATGACCAAGTTCTGGAAATAAATGATGATTAGTGGATGCATAAAAACTGAACAGTGCCTAAAACGTGATTAAAACAGGTTTATATTCTTTATATTTTACCACAATTTCAAATGGGGCCATAGCAAAGATGTCTACCTGTTTGACGGAAAAATAAATATCTTCAGAGTTTATTCTAAATGAAAGAAACCATGTCCTAAAATCTATGTGCAATGCTTTCTATTCCAAAAAATAACTTAGTTCAGAAATATAGTTTGTTTTTTGAGACAAGGTCTCTCTATGTAGTTCAGGCTGGCCTTGAACTCACTGCATAGCCCACGCTGGCCTCGAACTCATGCCTGCAGAGCAATGGAATTACAGACAGTGCCACCCCACCCTGCAGATTTTTCTAAATATCATTTAAGAAATGTATATGGAATAAAAATATCTGGTTTTAGGTTTTAAGTGTGTTGCTGAAATATTAAATTTAAGACAAATTAACTTAAATATAGGCAGCATAGTTCAGTGGCTCAGAATGCTCAGAGGAGTAACTGTATGATTTGGGGTGCATTCTGTATTCATTGTCTCAGTTTCTTCACTGTTAAATGGGGATAATAAAATTACTTATTTCATTTGGAGGTTTAATGGATTCAACAGAATAACATTGGTTCATACTTAAAACACTGCCTGCCACAAAGTAACCATTGTATATACATTTGCTGCTACTGTTGCTTTCATAATCATCATTAAAGGTTTAATCATTCCATGATACTTATCACCAAAGAAAGTTGTACTGAATCTCTTCAAAAATTATTTACCTGTGTTAAAGCCATGCTATACACCATAATTCATTTTATAAATATAATTTTTTATATTTTACATAATATATATGCTAAGTATAAAGACTACAAAACTGAAGTTCAGATCTATGTGTAATTAACAAATATGCCTTGATCCCCCCCCCATTTTTAAATTACAGTGGTGCTTTTAAGGTAAATATTGCAAATATTTCCTGCAATATGAAGCCATACCAGAAGGAATATTAGACTTACAAGCAGAAAACTTGATTCAGTCCCAAGCCTTCCACTCATTGCAAAAGCCACTAATTGTTACCTTATTTATACTGGGGAGTTTTTTAATCTGCTTGTCGTATTACATGACAGAGGTGTGTTAATACCTGTTTCTCCTTTTGTTTCCCTCCCTTTTGCTTTATAAATATAATTTGTTGCTTTCAATCAGTCAAGTGGCATGGTGGTAAATGAAGTAAAGGAAGAGATACTCCCTATCTAGTTGCATTTGGCCATTTCCATGGTGTAAATAATACTACCAGAATTAATTTCAAACTACAAATATGGTATTACTGAAGAGGAAAAGATATGCACAGTGGCTGTAAAAAGCTTGTCCAAGTCAGCTACAGGTCAAAACTGGTAATATCCTCTTTAATCAATTACGAAATATCACCTTTAACTCTAATAATGCCTCTTGCCATAATGTCTATTTTATCTATAAGTAGTACAATTATATCAGCTTTCTTCTGATTACTGTTTGTGTGAGATACCTTTGTCCTTTTCAAAAATTTTTAACCTATCTTTTTAGTTATGTCTCTAATAGGCAGATATTTTATTATTTTATTACTCCACTTAGATAATTTTAGACTTTTAGTCACTTAATGTAATTACTGTTATATTTACATTTAAACCTGTTACTATTATTTTGTATTTGTCTCATATATAATTTTTTTCCTCCTTTATTGCCCCCCATTGGATTGGTAAAATATTCCATATCTTTATCTTAACTATTAGCTGTACACTACTTCTATTTTTTTAATAGCTTCCATAGAGGCTACAGTAAGTGTAATTTACTTCAAAAAGGCTGTAGCAATTAGTACTTTTCCACTTTCCAGACAGTCTAGAATGTTACATTTTTATTCCTTTTAGCTTTTGCTGACATTTTGGAATATTATTCTCATGTATCTTTATTGTACATATATGTAAAACTTTACAGGATATTGTTATTTACTAATATTTTTAACTGGCAAATGCATTCAATTCCACCATTTCCCTTGTTTGTACCTTTCTTTTTTTCCTTCACTACAATGCTTTCAATAGGGATAATTTGCAGCCTTCTGAAACCCCTTAAGTATTTCCGTTAATGTAGATCTGCTGCTAACAAATTCTATTTTTTGTTTTGTTTTGTTTTGTTTTGTTTTTTGTACAGGGGATCGAACTCAGGTCCTTGCACTTACGAGGCAGGCGGCAGAACCACTGAGCTAAATCCTCAGCCTACAAATTCTGTTTTCTATTTGTCTTTAAACTATTCCCTTTGCCTATAGGGAATTTTGTGGGATATAGTATTTCAGATTGTTATTTATTTTCTTTTAAATGTGATTTTATTCTCCTCTAGCTTCCATTATTTCTGTTGACATATTAGCTTCAAGTTTCATATTTGTCCTATTGAGAACACTGTGACTTTTTTCTTCTCTCTTAAGATATTTTTGTTTGATTTTTAACAGTTTTAGTACTTTGTGCTTATAATAGATTTCTGTGTAGTTATTTGCTTGAGATTCAAAGTTCTTTTAAAATCTGTGACTTAATCTCTTTGGTAAGCATCAGAAAATTTTGCCATGGGTTTGTTCAAATATTACCTTGTATAATCTTATTATTCTTTCCTTTAGACTTCAGTTACACATACTTTAGACATTTATTTTGTATGTATATCTTATGTTCTTTATAATTTTCATCTTTGTTTTCTTTTTTATTTTTATTGGTACATTCTAGGTATACAGTACAGTTACATTCATTACTGGGATCTCGTACTATTACATGACAGGTCTTGGTTCTCATTTTTTCCCCTTGTCCCAACCCTCCCTTCACTCCCTCCTCCCCTCCCCATTTACAAACACTTTAATTCCATTTTTTCATTTCTCACATTTTTTTCTTTTCGATCTTTGTTTTCTTTATGCTTATCTTTTTTCTTACTGATCTACCTTTCAGTTCATTAACCCTCTCAGAAATTTTTTATAACATGTTTATAAACTTGTGTGATGTTAAACTGGCCAATTTTATTTGTTTGATTTGTTTGTTTGGTACTGGGGATCAAACTCAGGACCTTGTGCTTGTGAGGCAGGTAGCAGCACCACTGAGCTAAATCCCTGGCCGTGACCAAATTTTTTTTTTTTCTGAACAATTTTAAATACTGTAATTTTTTAGTTCCAATTCCTTGGGGTAATATTCCATACTATCATTTATCATTTACTGAACTATTAATCACAATAGACTAAAAGTTCATATCTGATTTTATTCTAACAACTACATGTCCTAAAAGTCTATTGCCTATTTGTTTTCTTTTAGTTCCTGTAATTTGGCCTTGTTTTTTTGGCATACTTACCAATTTTAAATTGTCAGATGTTATCAGCAAAAAACTGCAAAAGCTATGAAATAACTCCCTCCCAAGATGTAATTTTCTTTTGTTAGGCAGTTGGACCTAACCAGTGATTTGAGATAGGTGAAGACCGGATAGGTAAAGATCCTGATAGCTTTTCTCTTTCTAGTCTTTCATTACTCTCATGGGATAGTTTTTCAGGTAGTTCAACTGAAAGATTTGGGCAGTGATGGGGACCTTGTCCTTCTTTGTAAGCCATAAGCTTCAAGTTTCATTTCTTTCTCTTACTCCTCCACCTCGCCAGTCTTGAAGACTGCCCAGCACTCCAGGAAACTTTTTCTGCTCACAATTTCCTCAAGGGAAAAATGTACTGGAGAAGGTCCAGTTCACTTTCAGGTATTTCCTTTGTATTTACTAATTCTCTAGTCCTGGCTACTTTGGATAATCACTGAATCTATCAAAAATTAATTTTTATATTCATTCAGATTTTATAGTTGTTTTAGCAATAGGTTTGGTATGGTACAAGTAATTCTATCATAATTAGAAGCAGAAGTTTCCCTATTTGTAATAATGAAGAAATATCCCAGCCCTTCATTCCATTTTTTAGTAGTTGTAGGAAGTGCAATATTAATCTCTATCACAGTCTACTTACAGCTAATAGTGTATAACATCAAGTAAAACTGTATGCTTGAACCTTTTATACTTGCAATCCCCTTATTCTTAATCCCCTTATTCTTTTTGCTATTATTCTCATATATAATACATCTGAATATTTTGTAAATCCATGGGATTATAATTTTTGCTTAAACACTTGGTTGTAATTACGAAAATTTTTAAATATATAAATATTTTCCTACAGATCCAAGTCACCATTTGATATCATTTCCCTTCATGTGAAGGATTTTCTTTATCATTTTTTATAGTGCTGGCCAATTGGTGATGAATCTTCAGTTTTCCCCTTACCTCATTTTTCCTTTTTGCAATACTAGGGATTAAATTCAGGACCCTCCCATTGAACTACATCTTCAACTTTTTTTTTTTTTACTTATTTGTTTGAGACAGGGTCTCACTAAGTTGCTAAATTACCCATGCTGGGCTCAAATTTGCAATCCTCTTGCTTCAGCCTCTAAAAATACTGGGATTACACAGACCTGCACTAACACACCTGGATATTTCACCTTTATTTCTGAAGGGCATTTTCTCATAGACATTATGGTTGCAATTTTTCCCCAGCCTTTTGGATATCTACTGGTCTCCAAAATTTGTAATGAAAAGTTAGTCATTATTCATGTTGTTCCTCATTTGTAGTACACCTTTCTCTTCATTCAAGCTAATTTTTTTATTTCTCTTTGATTTTCAGCAATTTATTTATGACATGCTTACTTTATATTTATTCTACATGGGATTAGTTCAGCTCAAGTCTAAAAGTCTCTACATCATCGCAGTACATTTTTCACCTATAATTTTCTTGTTATATTAATTCTTGTATAACAGCATAAAACATATAATATACAAACCAAAACACTGTCAAAAGTAAAATCTATAAATTCACAAATCAAACTGTAAACATATTTTCCCATTGACACAATAATTTAATCACATTAAAGTAAAAGCTAAAAGGTATAATAACTTAATTAAAATTTTCTATCAAAAAAGTTCTGCCAGGCATTGCAGCACATGCCTGAAATCCCCAGCACTCTGGGAGGCTGAGGGAGGAATGTAGTGGAACTTGACATAAGAACATCCATCTTGGAAGAAATGTTAGGACATCTGAGTGCCTGGCAGACCAGTCGTCTCAGGACAAGAAATACAAGCAGTTCCATCTGAGTGCCTGGCAGACCAATCGTCTCAGGACAAGAAGTGCCAGCAATTCTTGTTTGTCCCTTGTTAATCTCCCAAGAGGATGCAGAAAAAGTAAAAGATGTTTTTAAGGGGTTAGAAGGACAAAGTAAAAAACAAAGTTGTTTTTGCGAACACAGCTGGCCAAAATATTATATAACTTTAGATATAAGATAAAATGCTAAAAACATGCTTTTCGTCTGATGCTCTAAATAGCTTCAATAAATATTGCAGTTTTGATCATGAGGCTGCTGTTTGCCTGAGCAAGCTGCAGTCCTCTGATCCTGCTCCTTACATCTTGCCTCTCTTCATTTTGCGTCACCGAGACACTCGGGGGAATTGGTAATAAGGAAAATGGTTAATTTGAGCTGAGCTCAGGTAATTTAGCAACTTAGTGAGATTTTGCTCAAAATTTTGAAAAGGGCTGGTGAGTAACTCAGTGGAAGGCCTTGGGTTCCATTCCCAGTACTGCAAAAACTAAAATATAAAGTATGGTAATACATGCCAGTAAGCCCAGAACTCTGGGAGGATGAGGCAGGACAAGTGTAGCAAGTTTCATCCCTGCCTGGGAAATTCAGTGACTCAGTAAGACCTTGTCTCAAAACAAAAAATAAAAATGGATAGGGATATAGCTCAGTGGGAAGGTCTTGGGATCAATCCCCTGTACCACAAGGAAAAAAAACTAATAAAACTGTATCAAATATGCTGTTTATAGAGGCAGGGTTATTAGGAAGCTAATAAATGTAAGTTTTAGGGCACTAAAGTGGCCTGCAAAATGTGTTCACAGAGATATCTATGTTTTTAAAGTTTACAAAAGTATAATTTTGAGTTCTTTTTAATATAGAAGACCAAAACTATATGAGGTTCAGGTTTCACAAACCTAGATCTGCATGGCTTTTTACCTCAGAAGAAACATAGATATAGTCCTTTCTGTAGCAAGCATGTTTGTTTGTATGGTTGGTTATTTATCTTACAATAAACAAAGGAAAAGACTGCTAGTGGTACAAAAATGACCTGAGCCAGGCATGATGACACACACCTGTGATGCAAGCTACTCAGGAGACTGAAACAGGAGGATTGAAAATTTGAGGCCAGCCTAGGTATCTTAGTTACTTATTGCTGGGACAAATCCCACAAGTTTACAGAGGAAAGGTTTATTTTAGTTCACAATTTCTAAAAGTTTCAGTCCATAGTTGCCTGGCTCCAAAGCAGGGCAGCAGAGCAGAGGGGCATGGCACAGGAGAAACAGTCCATGGCAGGATAGGCAGAGAAGTAGCAAGCAGCAGCCTCCTTTTCCCTTTTTATTCCATTCAGGGTATAAATCCATTGATTGGTTGCCACCCACACTCACAGTGGGCCTTCCCATTATCCACACCCAAAGCTATGCTAAACCAACCAGTGAACTAATCCAGTATCACACACCTATGAGCCAGACTCCTCCCAAAAACCCTATCTATGAGCATATGTGGATTTGGGGGACATCTAGATATATGCCACAACACTGGGCAACCTAGTAAGACCTTTCTCAAAATAAAAACATAAAAAAAGGGCTGGAGCTGGAGCTCACCAATCCCTAGTTTCAATCCTCAGTAAAAAAAGAAAAAACAAAAAAAAATATGATGTCTGGCAGCAAGCACTTTGGGAGACCACATTTTCTAACCAAAATGTATAAGTTTGGCTCTTCCACACAAGACTAGCAGTTTTTATAGTTTCGAAAATAAGTGTAAACTAATCCTTCAATGTATAGTGCTCTACCCAAGTGTAACTTTTTCCTCATAACTTATATAGTAATTGGCTACGATAGACATGATGAAGTCGTTTTCAACTCAGCCTGGGTACACAATTATGCAATCTGTATGTTTTGGATTCAGAGTCCTGGTATGGTTCAAAGCCAAGTTAGAAAAATGGCTCCTCTATAGAGAAGAGCAACTGATGGGAAATCTGAGCTATCACCTTGGCTGTACCTCACAGTGGGATTTTTAGGACTACACACAAATTCAAAAAATAACTATGCATTCAAAAGTAACTATGCATTAAAAAATAATTTATTTATTATCTACATCAGGAAAAAATTTATATTCAAATGCAGGAAAACCTCTCACTTCTTGAAACAAACACTGGAAACTCAGTTTCATGAAAAAGACATTCTTCATCAGGATAAAATCTCCCTCAACTATTAGGAAATAAAAACTTTATTGAAATTACATTCAAGTTTTTTCACCTGAGCATTTTCAATTTACCAAAGAACTCAAACTATTTAACTACTGATACAAATGTCAAGACACCAAATAAAACATTTAGTTTAATTTTTATATTTCAATATAGCAAAGTAAAATACAATATATTTTTCTTTCAATCTTTCCTACAATAAAAGGAAAAACTATACAAAACTTAATTGGTAGATACTAGCAAGTTTTTGGCTTAATAGTTGGAAGCAAGAAATTAAAAGGTTAGAATTTCGTTATCTGTGCTTCACAGGCAAGTTATTATTCTGGCTAGTAAAACTTCCTGCTTTTAGGACACAGTTTTAAATAATGATAATAACAATAATTATAATAGTAAATATCCTACACATTTTTAGAAAAAAATCTAAAATCTATTTCACATATTTCTATACAGCAAATACTATATTTTCTCTAGCCTGTCCTAGAGTCCTCTAACAGAAATGACAACAATTTTCAGATCTTTCTAAAGGCTCATCATTTATAATTGAACCTCTTAAATCATGATGTAACTGTTTGGTCCAAATAATGCTTTGCCAGTAATGGATCTAGCCAATCCTTTGGAAACAGTTACTTGTGAGGTAATAATAGATGCATCCAAATCATAACATAAGCCAAGATCCTCTGCTTAAGAATAATCATACCCAGAAACAATCTGTGGTTTCTTCCCTGTCCACTTCTGTGACCCAACCATGGGACCCAAGCTCTTTATCCCTTATAGTATGAAGTTGGCTCTTTATCATCTATAGTATGATGAAATACAACTCCTCTGCAAGGCCTACAAGGCCTTGGTGACTTGCCCTTTGAATTCTTGTCAATTTTCTCCCCTTCCTTTCTCATCTGAATTAATACACTCCAGCTGTGCCAGAATATTTTCAAGTAATATCAGCTATTACTTGAACATATTCTTAATCCTCTCTGTGGAAAGTTCTCTTGCCTTATCCTCCCGCTAACACCTTTTCATTCTTCAAGTTAGCTCCTCAAGAAATCTTCCCTAACTGTCCCATCCCACAAAAGGAATGTACTTTCATATAGGGTCATATTCTGTGTTCCAACACTTGCTTCACTTTTTTTGCTGTCTACGACTTTTCTCTCTTTGTATAACTGTGAGATCTGTGAAAGCAAACTACAGATTTTAATGTTTATAATCATATGGCATAGCACAATGCACGATGTGTAAGTGCTCAAGTCCTTCACGTCTTCTTCTTTTATTGTTTGTCATGTACTAGACACCATGCTCTGAGTTGGCAACTCAAACTGGGCAAAAATGGTAGGGTCCCTCTGCTTACAGTCTTGGGGAAAAATTGATGCTGAACAAGTGATAATCTTAATGAATATATAATTGAGATAAGTGCTCTGAACACGAACACGCGTTTGCGTGTGCACATGTGCAAGCTGACCTAGGCTAAGGGTAGGAAAAAGGTGGGCAAGGGATGCTTCCCTACAGCCACAGTGTTTGCCTTGTCTGTGAAGAATGAGTAAGTACAGATGAGCCTGACAGAAGACAGAGGCCAAGAAAATGACAGATCTTTGCCAGGCTATGGTTAGGACTTAGTTCTTTATACAAAGAACAAAAATTAACCATTGAAAGTTTTGAATGAGACTACTGACATTGTCAGACTTTGATCTGTAAAGATGTTCATGCTATAGTTTAGAGAATATACTGAAAAGACAAATATTTGTTGACATGATTAACAAATTAATCAGTAATTTAATATGCTCACCTAATCTTGGTATTCACTTTATATTATTTTTATTGTTGAATTTGAGTTTCAATAACGTATTCTGTAGTACCACTCAACTAAAATATAGGAGGTACATAAGTAATTTCAAATTTTCTAATTTTAAAAAGTAAATAGAAAAAGCTAAAACTAATTTCAAAATATATATAAACTTAATATATCCAAAATACTATCATTTCAATAGTCAATATAAAATTATTACCAATGAGATACTTTACAGTCTTTGTTCGACTAAGCCTTTGAAATTCAGTGTATATTTTATACATATAGCATATCAGATAACCACATTTCAAGTGTTCAACAGCATTCGTAGTTAGAGGCTACCATATTAGACAGTACAATGTCATAAGTTCAACCACTGTTTCCCACTGTTATGTTTATATTCCTTAAAGTAGTGAATATAAAACTGTGTGGGGTGGGAGGCTAGGGATTTAGCTCAGTGGTTCTGCTGCCTGCCTTGCAAGAGCAAGGTCCCAAGTTTGATCCCCGGTACTAAATAAATAAATAAATAAATGCTGTGTGTATGGTGAGGCATGTCTACTCCCAACACTTGATAGGCTGACTTAGGAGGACTGCCTGGAGTTCAAAGCCAGCAGAGGCTACATAGTGAGTTCAGAGATGAGACTAAACTACATAGTGAGACCCTGCCTCAAAAACAAAAGCTGTGAAGGCCGGGACTTAGCTCAGTGGTTCTGCTGCCTGCCTCGCAAGCACAAGGATCCAAGTTGGATCCCCGGGACCAAAAAACAAACAAACAAAAGCTGTGAATATAAAAAACCTTTAGCCATCCTAGAAAATTCTGCAATGGAAAGTTCAGAAGGCACCTCTCAAATAATTTCAGAAATTCTTTATCACTGCAGTATTGCTGAAAATTTAAATCTGAAGACTTTGAATTACTGAAAAGATAGAAAATTAACAAAAATATATTGCTTCCCAGAGTCCTTAAACCAAACTAAAAATGCGTCCTAAGTGAAGGGGTGGTGAGTATTAGAGCCTACCTGGGAAACTCTAAGAAGCCCCTAGAAAGAGAATTGAGTCTCCTTATGGTAAGGTAAGGAAAGCCTAGAGTCAAAGAGGGACACGAATGGATTAAAGAAGTGAAATGGGAGAATAGAATCTCTGGATGTGCCTTTTTCTACTCCTACCGTACCCTGGATGGAGAATGGCCCACCCCCACCAGGGTCAGTTCAGCACCTGCCCAGTGGTAGAATGACATCAGACGAGCTAAATAACTATGCAAATAGGTTGGCTTGAACCTGCAGTCTTCTTTTCCTTCTACCTAAGAGTCAAGGTAATTACCACAAAAATAGATTTTTGGAAAAGGGATGCCAAATGCAAGGGTACTGGGAATTAACTTGAGAGGCATGCTCTTTTCTTAGGAGGACAGACTGAGTATGGTAGAACCCAGAAAGTAGCACAGCAGGCTTTCTACACTGAGGTTTGTCCACTATCCTCTTTACATATTCCTCCACGTATCAATAAAAGAGTCACAATCCAAGTCCTAAACTTTTCATCTTACTTTTCAAATATGAATTATAGCCATGTTTACTGATACAAGGGAATATGAGATCACAAGGGAAAATCATGCAACATCTGAGGAGTTTTAAGTCCATAAAAGGGCTTTTTTTAAATTGGATAATTTATACTAGAGGAACTGATTTAATGGACAAAAAAAAATGAAGAGTTTTAAATGAGCAGAATAAATACCTCCAAAGACACAAGAAAGGATTAGAAATGCATAGCAATATATGCTGGGGACAACAGTTATGAAAAAACATAGTCATTAAAATGAACTTAGTAGCCAGGTAGCACAGATTGGATACCATTAGATAACAAAATAGTGAAATTATAAATTACTTGGGGAACTCATAGAAATCAATCAATAAAGAGATAGAAACCAAAAACATTAAAATGTAAGAACCCTGATAACAAAGCCTGACAACATTACAAGAAAAGAGAAATACAGATGCTCCTCAATTTACCCTGGGGTTAAGTCCTGATAACACTATGATAAATTGAAAATATGTTAGTTAAAGAAAATGTATTTAAATTGGGCATGGTAGAGCATAATCCCAGCACTCTGGAGGCAGAAGGCTCATAAGTTCATACCCAACCTGAGCAACTTAGTAACACCCTGTCTCAAATTAAAAAATCTAAAAGGGATGGGCATGAAGCTCAGTGCAAAAGCCTTGAGTTCAACCCCTAGTAGTGAAAAAAAAAAGTATTTTAATACATCTAACCTAACATCTATCCTAATTTAGCAACACAGTTAGTTGTTTCCTCTAGTGCTCTCAGGGCTGTCTGGGGAGCTGCAGCTTGCTGTCACTGCCTAGCAAGAGGTAGAGGGTGCAATATCACATAATAGGAAAAGTAAAAATTTTAAACTAGAAGTATAATTCTACCACATGTGTGTCATTTTAGCATCATAGTACAGTGGAAAAATCTTAAGTTGAACCATCATAGGTCAGAGACTGTACAAATAAATCTCCCTCATAAATACATACAAAACTTCCAAATTAATTGAATATAAACATTATAAAATAAATTCAGTAAGTAGGATACAAAATCAATATACAAAAATCAGTTTTTTTCTATAATCTACCAATTAAATATCCAAAATGAAATTAAATTTATTTTAAAATCACATCAAAAAGAATAGAAATTAAGAATAAATTTAGCAAAAGATATGGAAAAGCTTGTACACTGAAAACTACAAAACACTATTAACTGAAATTAAAGATAATCTAAATGAGTGACATCCCATTTTTCTTTATTATAAGACACAATATTGTTAAGACATCAGTTCTTAAATTCATCTATATATTGCTGTACCTGATGGCATATGTAGGGCTGGTGACAAGGGTGGTAAAGGATTTACCAAGAGTAGAGTAAGAGCAGAAGTAAATCTATTGAAGTTCACGTCATGAGATACACATGAGGTCAGGAAAGGGCACCATGTTTACAGCCCTAGAGCTTTTTATGAGTGGTTGGCATGATAGCTTCGTATCACCTGAGTGCCATGCTGGAAAAGAAAGCATAGATCTCCAACAGGAACAAAAGAAAATTGATCTGGTAGATTAAATGGTTAAGAGTGGGTAGATTTGAGTGTAGACAAGTATTCACAGGGAGAACCTCTGAAGTCTGACAGCCATAGATTAAATCAAGAGGACTTGATGTAGTCCAGTCAGGGAGACTAAGGAGGCTTTTTGTCCTGTGAGAGAACTTTGAGATAAATCCAGCCCCAGGGTGGACTTTAGGAGGTGACCCTGAAAAGGAGGAATTGGGGTTGGGGCTAATTTTCTTATTATATTCAGAGATGGTTTTAACAGTTTAACCTAGAGAGATAGAATATTTTGCCAGAAAGTAGGTTTTTGGCTGGGTGTGGCGGCACCTGCCTATAATCCCCGCACTAGGGAGGCTTAGGTAGGAGGATCACTGTGAGTTTGAGACCAGCCTGGGCTACATAGTGAGTTCCAGGTCAGTTTTACCTACATAGTAAGACCCTGTCTCAAAAAAAAAAAAAAAAAAAAGAAAAGAAAAAAGAAAGTAGGTTTTTGGGTCCAGCAAAGCATTGGTTTGGAGAAAAAGTCTACCACAGAGAATTTCAAAGGGGTTGAGGTTAATTTCGGCCTCAGAGGTGACACAAAATCAGAAGAGAGCAAGAGGGATTAGGTAAACCATGATTATTGGTTTCAAGGGAGAGCATAGCAAGTGTTTGTTTTAGTATTAACATGCTTTTAATCTCTGATACTCAGGAGACCAGAGACAGGATCACTAGTTTTAAACCAGCACAGGCAACATAGAAGACTGTCTCAAAAGGGTTGAGGATATAGTCCAGCATCTAGAGTTGTCCTAGATTCAATCCCCAATTTTAAATAAAAACTATACAACTTCTAGGAGACACTGTATAGGAGAATATCTTTGGAACGTTACGCGAGTCAAAACTTGATTACTGTAACACAAGAAGTGCAATTCATTAAACTTACTAGTACAGTGGATTTGACTAAAATGTAAAACTTTTGCTCTTTAAATGATACAACTAAGAATATGAAAAACAAGCCACAGAATGGGAGAAAATAATTTGTAAACAATGCAACAATTTGGCATTAATCATCTATTACTGTGCAGAAAATACTCATACTCTTAGCAGCTTAAAACAACAAATGTTGCTGAGCATGGTGGCTCTGGAGGTTAAAGTAGGAAGATGGCAAGTTCAAGGCCAGCCTCGGCTAAATAACAAGACCCTGTCTCAAAACAACAACAACAATGAGATTTTTAAAAAATATAAATGTATTCACAATGCTAAGATAACCACTACATACTTATAATAAAAAATCTGACAACACTAAGTGTTGGCAAGGATGTAGAGAAACTGGAATGGAAGGACTCAGCCAGTAGAAATGTAAAATGAATATAACTACTTTGGAAAATAATTTAGCTATTTCTTTAAAATTAAACTTAAATTACCTTATGGCCCAGCAAGTCCACTTCTAGGTATTCAACTAAAGGAAAAAAAAAAAATGTTAACACAAAAAAATTTGAATATAAATGTAGAAACAGAATTTTCCTAACAGCCCAAACTGGAAACCATCCAAATACTCATCAATTAGTACATGAATGAACAAGTATGGTCTAGTCATATAATGGAATATTATTTATCAATAAAAAGGTACAAACTATTAATACATATGGTATAACACCATAGATTATCTCTGACATTTAGCCTCTTTTTCTAGTGTAAAAATATAACACAGCCTGAATATCACATCAAGTTCTGAGACTGTCCATATGATTCCTGTGGAAGCTTCTTACCACAACCCATAGGGAGAGTTTACTCAACTCACCAAAACCTTACATTCAGTCTCCTTCCAGCGCTACTCCATTAGTACTGTCCCAACTAAGATTTCAAAATTACCTCAAGGTTGGGGATGTAGCTCAGAGGTACAGTTGCACACTTAGCATGCGTGAGGACCTGAGTTTGATCCCTAGAACTTCAACAGATAAAAAGGCCCCAAATTACTCCTCTTCCTCTCTGATCACCTACTCAAATTTCTATTCCCTGGCCAATGTGTGAATGCCCTGCAAACTAACAAGAGTCTAAGGGGACGAAGAGGCCTACAGCCAAAAAGCCACCATGAGGAAAATAGCTCAGTCTCTGAAAATTAGGCAAAAGTGTCTAATGCCCAGAAAGTGGAAATACTTTTTAAAAGGCCCGATACAAAATGCAGTTTGGGGTTGTATTGTTCGGCTTTGTTTTGTTTTCTCTTCAGTGGGTAGGGGTACATTAATTGAATTGTTTTCTGTTTTTTTGTTGCTTTTTGTTTTTTTTGGTATCCAGGATTGAACTCCGGACCTTGCGCTTGTGAGGCAGGTGGCAGAACCACTGAGCTAAATCCCTGGCGGGGTGCATTTAAATCTATTCCTGGGCAGCATTTAAGAATATATAAAGCTGGGGCGCAGCCCAGAAAAGCCAGACTTTCATCTCAAACCAAACATACAAAATAAAAACACAAACCGTAAAGAATCATTTAGAGCCCAGTGTGGTGGTACATGTACCTATAATCCCAGCATTCCAGAGGCTGAGGCAGGAGGATCACCGAGAGTTTGAAGCTAACCTGGGCTATGTAGTGAGTTCAACTGCATAGTTCAGGTGGAACCTGAACTACATAGCGAGACCCTGTTTCAAAAAAGAAGAGGTACAAGATCCCAACAATGAATGTAACTGTACTTTATCCCTAAAATGTACCAATAAACTCAATTAAAGCTGAAAAAAAAAAAAAGAATCTTGTTCAATGACAGGAACTGAAAACTGGGCGATATAAGCTGTTACTGATTAAACAGAGTTGAATAGTCAGGGCCAACCTGAAACCTACCAGGATTCCCAGTAATAACAGCCATACGTACAATATTGAGTTTGTGGGAGTCACAGCTGGCTTCATGATTTCACGTAATCTTCGCAATATCACAGGAATTTGTAATACAACCTACCCTAGAGAGTAGGTGAAGAAACTGTGTCCATCATTTTCAGGCAGGATTAGGTTGAATTCGTTCATACAGACTAGGGTGAGTCTTCCCTTTACAAGATTTAAGAGTTCAACTCTCCCGCCCTATTTACAGAGATCGGTTTGGCCAGAGAACACCTCAGAGTAAGGAGGCAGCAAAAGCCCGCCCAGGAGCCCGGAGACTGAAATCGCACTGGGCGTGGCCTCACAAGTTTGCGTCAGAGGACGACCGGGCGGGACCGCCGCTGCGCCGTAAAGAACTCTATAAGTCGTGAAGTGCCGTGGCGCGGAGCGGTACTTTACGGCAGTTCGGGCGCTTTCGCCGGGCGAGCGTTTGGGCTTGCGGTTTGTGTCCGCACGTGTGCTGTTGTTTTGCGTCTGGTGCTCCTGCCCGTTGCAGTGGAGCAGCCACTTTAAAGGACGTATTGGCAGCGTAAGCCAAGGACAGTGAACTGATGGCTTTTGCTGCTGAAAATGAAGGGACCTCGGGAGGAGGTCTCCAGAGGGTACCTGAGGGGGCGCGGCTAAGTCCTGAGTCTGGTAGGGAAGTGGAGGTCGGGAACTTTGCACGGATGGAAGAGGCTGGCGGTGGAGAGGAGGGGAATGGACGTACAGGCATGAAGAGGCTACAGGATGCAGAGATAGGAAGTGGGCAAAGGGCAGGGGAGATGCAAATGGACTTAACAGTTGTGAAGCAAGAAATTATGGACTGGTCGGATGTAGAAGGCGGCATGTTGAATGCACAGTGGGTAAAGCAGGAGGTAGAGGATGGGCCTGAGGTGAAGGATGAGAAAGCGGGCATATTGGAAGTGAAGCAGGAGGTAGATAGTAGTTTGATAGTAAAAGAAGAAAAGGTGGATGAACCAGAGGTGAAGGAAGAGAAAGTGAAGGTGAAGGAAGAGGTAATGGATTGGCCGGAAGTGAAGGAAGAAAAGGATAACTTGGAGATAAAGCAGGAGACGTTTGGTGATGAGACTATAAAACGGGAGGAGATGGTGGATGGAGTGCGCATAAAAGAAGAGGAGCATTTCCTGAAGAAAGAAGTAACAGATGATATAAAGGTGAAAGAAGAATTTCATATACATTCCACAGTGGGCCGCAAGCGAAAATTGGCCATGTCAAGGTAGGGCTGGGAGAAATTCGATTAGGGAATAAAACTGTCTGTCTTTTGTCTGGATTGTTGGGAACTACACTAATAGCAGAAAGGGAAATAGTGAAAAATAATCCTTGGAGACCGAGTGGTAGTGTTCAGGGAGAGGGGAAGGGGGATGTTGTTAGAACAAATTCAGTGAAATTATGTGAAGTGGTAATGATCAGTGAGTAGTGGTCAACTTACCAAATAAACATTCAGGGAACTAAAAGACCTTTTGGAACCAAATCTGGCTATTAATATACTTTTGACCCAATATTAATCTGAAAGACGATAAAGATAAGGAAATCTAATTTTAAAAAAAACAATGACAAAGTGGATTGAGTTAAAATTAAGCAAAAATTGACTTGAGCTTCTGTATAGGCAGTAATATTGCTTTTGTTTTAATTTCCTTAGTGAAATCATGATCAGATTGTTGGGAATATTACTGTGTAGAACACGGTGAGCCAAATAGAAGTTGTAAAAAGCTTGTCAGTATCCCATGGTCCTAGAGAGCAGCTGAGGACAGATGATGGGTAATGGCATTTATAAACTATTTTGATGCCCATTCTAGGTTAGGTGTGGAGTTGAGGAAAAAAGACATTAATGACACTTTTTATACTGCTGTATTTTTCTGCTGTGTATGCTTTTAAAATATTAAAACATGCTTAGGAATGGACTTCTGGTTACATACAACAGAGTGAGCAGATTACCAAGAATTACAAGTTTAAAACAGCAGCAAATAATCAAATAGAAATCAAAAGTGAGGTGATTTTTTAAAGTCATAATTTTTTAAAATTATATATCACTAACAACATTCTAAAAGAACATGTCATTCGGAGATGGTTTCATAGAGAATTTTTAACAATGTTTGACAACTGTCAAGTATTTTATCAGAGTTGCTTACACATTATTCACTAAAAGCACATGTCTAAATTATGACAAGTAATTGAATCAACATTCAGAGTTTATGAATAGATAAGTAAAATTAATATTTGATAATTTCATGTTGCATCTGGGTTTTTATAGGTGTGAAACTTGTGGTACAGAAGAAGCAAAGTACAAATGTCCACGCTGCATGCGATATTCCTGCAGGTATATGTGTAACTTTCTACCTAACTACCTGTATCTGTATGTTTCTTACTTCAAAATATAAATGTATTCCTCTTTTTTTTTTCAGCTTACCTTGTGTAAAGAAACACAAAGCAGAACTGACATGTAATGGAGTGCGAGATAAAACTGCTTATGTTTCAATACAGGAGTTTACTGAAATGAATCTCCTAAGTGGTAAGCCATATTATGCATAGCAGATTAATGCTTCCTGGAATTGATATATGTTACTTGTTTATTTTTTATTCTGAAATTTTTAGATTATCGATTTTTGGAAGATGTTGCAAGAACAGCAGACCATATTTCTAGAGATGCTCTTTTGAAAAAGCCAATAAGCAATAAACACGTAAGTATTCTAATCTCTTCTAGTGAAAATTCTTTCCAGTCAATTAGATTTTTTTTTTTTTTTTTTTTTTTTTTTTTTTTTTTCTT
>NW_022900945.1:19237860-19240537 GCF_012274545.1 Fukomys damarensis | reverse complement strand
TTTTTTTTTTTTTTTTTTTTTTTTTTCCCTGCTTAACCATGGTCAGGGCCATTCTAGTTACTCTGAATACAATAGTGGTAAAACTGAACCTTGGAAGATTTGTACTATAGTGAGAGAGATATGAGATCAATGGGAGAAAGGAGAGGTATAGAGGAAGAAATAAGATTTTAGATAGAATTAAGTACATATAGAAGATGAAGGCTCAGAGAATTAAAAAGAATGAAAAAGTACATATAGAAGATGAAGGCTCAGAGAATTAAAAAGAATGAAAACGGGCTGGGGATTTAGCTCAGTGGTTCTGCCACCTGCCTCACAAGCACAAGGTCCCAAATTTGATCCCTGGTACCGTCCCATCCCCCAAAAAAGGAATGAAAATGGTGCTTGCCAGGGAAACGTTGCCAGAAGTTTATTTTCAATGCAGTGGTCAGAGAATCTTCTCTGAGAAATGGTATTTAAGCAGCCACCTGAACAATAGGAAATAAACTTATAAGTGAATATTTGGAGGAAGACCGTTCCATGCAGAGATAAAAGTAAAATAAAGACCTGAGTCAGTAACAAGGTTGATATATCTGAGGAATTAAGAGAGGCAGGGTGACCTAAGGCAAATTGACTGAGGAGAATATTAAACATGAGGTTAGAGAAACCAGTAAAGTTTCTCAGGATATTCTAAGTGAATATAGAAATTTGGGGAGGATTTTGAGCATGTTTGCTTTTTAAAGACCACTCTTCTTGCTGTGTATGACTTCAGGGATTAAGAATGGAAGATCAGAAGCAAGGAGGTGAGTTATAAGGCTCTGTAGTATGGCCCATGTGAGAGATGATGATAGCTTGAGTCATGCTGTTAGAATTAGTTGGGAAGTGATTGGATTCTAGTTCTGAAAGATAGGCTTCCAAAATTTGCTGTTCTAACACACTTAATTTTCATAATCTTGCATCCCTTTTTTGTTTCTTAACCACTTTTCAAAATTAAAGCTTGAATATTTGAAATACTTCACAACTGATAGTCTAGAAATTTTTAATATTGTGATTAAGTCACATGACAGATTTATGTTCATTTTTCAGAGACCATGCAGTATGGAGTTGCAGAGTTATATGCCATTTTTCCCATCTTTTTATTGGTCAGCTTTCATTTTCTTGCATTTTTTTAGATGTTAGCCAATAGTTAATTATATGTTATAAATGCCATCTATTTTAGTTGTCTTTTCACTCAGTTGGATCTTTTAGTGAAAAAATGTTCCTAACTTTAATATAGTCAAAATTATCATTTGCCTCCTTTAGTTGCTGCTTTTACAAGAAATCCTTTCATACCCTGAAGCTAATTAAGGTATTTTTGCATAGCATTTTCTGAAAGCTGTATAGCAGTAGCCATGAACCTTTGAGAGCTTTCAATGATACAAATAGCCCACTGTGGCACATGTGCCATAGTTTTGCCCCTGCTGCTTTATAATACAGCGTTTCACTTTTTTTTGTTTTTTTGGTTTTTTTGGTTTTTTTTGGTTTTTTGAGACAGGGTCCCACTATGTAGTTCAGACTGCTCTACAACTCACTGTGTAGCCCAGGCTGGTCTCAAACTTGCAGCAATCCTCCTACCTCAGCCTCCCTAGTGCTGGGATTACAGGCATGTGCCACCACG
The DNA here is from genome assembly GCF_012274545.1 of Fukomys damarensis. NCBI lineage: Eukaryota > Metazoa > Chordata > Mammalia > Rodentia > Bathyergidae > Fukomys > Fukomys damarensis. Next base: position 19,238,904 of record NW_022900945.1, on the reverse strand, counting down.
CCCAGGTGCATTTCACATTTTTGTTTTTAAACTTTCTAGCACTGATGTTTTGTGGAAGGCCCATTTAACTTTACACATGGATAATCCACTTTTCTTAGCTCTGTTTACTGGAGAGTTCATCCAGAAGCACCCATGTCATTTATCACTCATTGGTGTGTGCTTGTCTCAGTTTCTGGCTCATCCTGTTATCAAATTGTCTGTCTTGCAGCAGCACTACACTCTCAATTGTTGTAATTTCTTTTCATGAGTTTTAAAAAGTTTAAGTTATACAAAACTGTGCATATTTATGGGTGTAGTATGTTATTTCAGTACATGGTTACAATATATAATGATCAAATCAGGGTAATTAGTGTATCTGTTATCTCAAACATTATTTCTTCGTGATAGAGCCATTCAAAATTGTCTAGCTGTATTGAAATCTACAATGAATTACTGTTAACTTCATTCACTTTACTATGCTATAGAGTAGTAGAGTTTTTTCTTCCTGTGTTTTTCCGACCACCAGTCTCCCAAGCCTCTCAGTTTTTTACAAAATTCATAATCTATAGAGTAAGTCCTTCCAATTCGCTCTTTGGAATGTGGCTATTCATTGCTTTTTGCTATTCTGTACAGATACCAAGAATCAATCTTATTCTCTAGTCCCCTCTTCTAGGGAATTTTGATTAGGTTCTTTATTTTGTAGAACAATTTGGGAGACATTTCTTTACAACATGAATCTTTAAACTTAGACTATGTTGTATTTTCATTCTGCATGCATTTGGATCTCCTTTAGTATCCTTCTGTAGGTATTTTCTCAGTAGAGGCCTTTCACATTTTTTTTTTATAGCACCGGGCATCAAACTCAGGTCCTTGTGATTGTGAGGCAGGCCCTGGAACCACTGAGCTAAATCCTCAGCCCCCTTGCACATTTTTTGTTAGGTACATTCTGGCTTTTTTTAATTTTTTTAAATGGCCCCAAGGATCAAATTCAGGGCCTTGAGTTACATCTTCATCCTTTTGACACTATTTTAAACAGCATTTGATTTTTTTTTTTTTTTTTTTTTT
>NW_022900945.1:19186435-19237733 GCF_012274545.1 Fukomys damarensis | reverse complement strand
TTAACAAGTTTTTTTTTTTTTTTTTTTTTTTTTTTGAGACAGGGTCTCACTATGTAGTTGAGACTGCCCTGGAACTCACTGTGTAGCCCAGGCTGGTCTTGAACTCACAGCTGTCCTCCTGCCTCAGCCTCCCCATTGCTGGGATTCTAGGTGTGCACCACCACGCCCAGCTTAGCATTTGATTTTTAATTCTTTTTCTTCGTTCCACATGGAAATGAGTTTTTTGTTGTTGTTATTTTATAGTAACCAACCATATTAAAATTTATCCCGGTACCTTATCTATAGACTCACACAATCCCCAGTTTGTTTCTTCCAAATCTTTATTTTTTTCTCTTCTTCTTGGCTTATTGAAATAACAAAGACCTCTGTTTCAATATCAAGTAGTAGTGTTAATAGAAGATACCTATGTTGAAAATTCCCAAGAGCACCTCTGGTTTGAAGATTCTCTAGAAAGATTCACATCGTACAATTGTACTCACAGCTGAAATTTAACATGAAAGGATATAGAACAAAATTAGGAAAGGGAAAATGTCTGAGACAAAATCTGGAGAAAACAGGTCACAAGTTTCTAATAGTTCTCTTCCATTGGAGTCACACACAGTATGATTAATTCTTCTGTTAGTAAGTTGCAAGAGTAGGGGAAAGGAAATAAGAGACAAGGAAAAATATGAGAAAAGGAAAAACTGGAAACAAAGTCTTTGTAAATAGGGGAGGGTGGAGGGGGTAAAGGGAGGGCAGAGGTATGGGGAAAAAATGAGAACCAAGATCTGTATGTAAAAGTATAAGATCCCAATGATGAATGTAACTGTACTGTATACTTAAAAAGTACCAATAAACTCAATTAGATAATAAAGAAAATAATAAGTTGCAATAACACTGGTGAGGTACTTTCTACTGGAAGGGCTCATTGGAAATTCAGTGACCAAGGGACTGATCACAAATTTCCCAGTCCCAGAATGAAAGCCAGGTTTAACAAAAGCCACATTGATTGAATAAAAAATGTAGATACAGTGATGAGCCACACGATTTTAGGAAAAGGTTTATGTCAGTGTTTAGAAATGTTTAGTATTTAGTTTCAGGCTATGTTAACTCTTCTGAACGTTTTCAACTTGTTCCTTGATGTTAGAAGGCAAACTTGCGTGAATTCTTTTTCTTAGACCTAATTTATTAGATTAAGGAAATTCTAATCTTGGTTTGATAATAAATTTTATAATGAATGGGGGTTATATTTTATCAGCTACCTTTTTAATATTCACTTTTTTCCTTTTAACCCATCATACTCTGAAAGAATGAGTAATCCTAATTCATCTTATATTTTAGGCTAAGTTTGCATGGGCTGCTATTATAATCTATTGTGCTTTTTATACTTTACAGAATTCAGTTGTATTACACATGTGCATACATTATCAATCCATTTGTTTTCTATTTCTGTTCATGAATAGAATTGATCTTTCCTTTTTGATGTCCTTAGGGTGCTGTATCAACAGGACTTCAGTTTCTTAAAGTTGGGATGGTTTCTGTTTTGTTTTGGACACATTGGCTAATACTGAAATTTTTTTCCTTGGGAGTTTGTAAAAATTTATCATTGAACCAGTGTGGCCATGCAATTTGTTCCACCGAGGTACATTTTTTCCTGTTTACAGGACTGTTCAGGTTCTATGTGTCTCTTGAGTCATTGATAGGTTTAATTTTTTGTAAAAAATCTGTGCATTTGATTGAAATTTTCAGATTTGTTGAAAGTTCTTCATAACACTCTTTTACATATCTTCAGTAGTTGTAATTTCACTTATGATATTGTTTGTGTCTTCTGTTTTTTTCTAATTCAATTGTTTCATGTTTCCTTTCTATTTTGTCCTTTTCACTTTTGTTGTTTTTGTTCTAGTTTATTTTGATATTCTTTTTCTAAAAATCCTCAAGATACATGATTAGGTTATTGTTGAATCTTAATATATATATACTGTACTTCTTTAATCTTAATATATAGTTCTTAATATATACATTCAAGAATATAAATTTCTCTTATGTATCCTACAAGTTTACCCCTTTTTAAATTGAGATTCAGTGGTGGTTAGTGGAGTAGTACATAATAGAGCCAGATGTTTTTCATATCCAATTTTGTAATGCCCACAGCAGTGGCTTCTTTAATTAGGTTTTGTACCAGGACATGCTGTGGTTCCTCCCTTGAGTAAGCTATCTGTCTAGTAATAAAATCAGGCAGTATATGGCTAACTATGGTATAAAACCCACAAATGTAAGAAGAAAAGCTATAGGGTGAAGGATATATAGTAACTTAGTCATAGAACATTTAACTAACATTTACAAGGCCTTGAGTTTAATCCCTAGCATGCCCCCAAAAAGAGAAATATCTCTGATATTCTTCCCTTTGTCTTACAAACCAGACAGTTAAAAGCACAGGCTATGGAATTGATGGACCTGCATTTTAATATAGGATGTGTCTTTCACAAATAGCTATATGATGATGGAACTGCATTAATTCTTGTTGCTAAAATGGGTATGACTATACATATCTCGCAGTATTTTTGTAAATATTGAATGAAATTTTGCCTTGAGTTGTTTGTGAAACATAAATATTTGGTACTGTAAATCTTAACTATTATTCAACACAGTTCTACTTGTTTCTGAATTGTAAAGCATTTTAAGATTAATTTATCTATTTTGTTTTATTAGATGTACTTTATGAAAAATCGTGCCCGAAGGCAAGGTATTAATTTAAAACTTCTACCCAATGGATTTACTAAGAGGAAAGAGAATTCAACATTTTTTGATAAGAGGTATGTTTCTAAATTAGTATGTCAGGGTTTTGTTGTGTCCTGTCCCCCCACCACCACCCCCAGCCCCGGTCGGGAGCATCCTTTAAAGTTAGATTTGCTGTAGAGCATTCCTACACAAAATGTGAATTTTAAACTCCCTGAATGACAAGCTAAGTTTGGTACTTGCAAGTCATATGACTATTAAAAATGGGTACATGGGCCAGGGATTTAGCACAGTGGTGCCCCCGCCTGACTCCCAAAGGTAAGGAAGGTCCTGAGCCCCGGTAACAAAATAAACAAACAAATAAATAAAAATTGCAATGTATGTATTTTCTTGATATTCTTTGAGAATATCCTCTTCAAATGTCAGTATGTATAACAAATCACCTAGGCATCTTAATATGACTCAATTTAATAGGCCTGGCTTGGAGCTCTGTATTTCTAACAGGCCCTCTAGTGATGTTAATTGTTTGAGAAGCTAGAACACTCCCAACAGCAGAAATAAAAACTGTTCCTTGGAGACCTGAGATGCTGTCAAAGTAGTTCAGAAGCTTTAGGGACAAAGTAATGAGTCCTAGAAGAAGCGCTGCACTGTTAAAAGCAATGTAGTTTTTCTTATCCTTTCTACATTGGAATTCTAAACAATAGTTCATTTAAAAGTTGAGTGGAGGAGGAGATTTTTTGTTTTGTTTTGTTTTGTTTTTTTGAGACTGACCTGGAACTCACTATATAGCCTAGGCTGGTCTCCAACTCACAGGATCCTCCTGCCTCAGCCTCCCGAGTGCTGGGATTACAGGCGTGCGCCACCACGCCCGGCTGAAGAGGAGATTTTTAAAACATTAAAGGGGACCTTGAGTACAGATAATACCATGCAGAATAGTTTGCTGCTCTCTCAAAATATTAGGTTCACAAAGCCCTAGGAGTACAGAGAGGAATAGGATTCCAAACTAGGATGCCCACTATATCTGTGTATTTTACATCTGTAGGTTTAACCAACTGCAGGTTGAAATCCAGCTTCAGAAAAAATTTCAGCTTCAGTACTAAACATGTGCACACCTTTTTTGGTCATTATTCCCTATAAGGTGTAGCAAAAGAACTATTTAGATTATTTAGGTATTACAAATCTAAGATGGGAGGATGTGCATAGGTTATATACCAATAATGTGTCTTTTATACCAGGGACTTGAGCATCCACAAATTTTAGTATTTGAGAGGTCTGTTAGAATCAATTCCTCACCTATATCAAGGGACAACTAAACTATATAACTAACCAACCACAATATTGCATGATATCTTTTAGAAATCAAGATTCTAGATATAGAGTCAGAAAACCTGTACAGGTACTTCCTCATCAGCCTCATAGTAATTTTGTGGTCTTAAATGAATTACAGTGATACCTCACTGTCAAACTGCTCTAAGCTTGACCTTCCCACTACTGGAACAATGGAGCTTGGAAAAAAAAATCCCCTAGATTTTTGTAACTTTGCTCAATACTCAAAAGTCAAACTGAGTGCTTGCTTCAGCAGCACATATGCAAAAGTCAAACTGAATATCCAATTTGAAAAAAATCTATACAAGTCAAGTAAATCACACCTCAAATCTCACTGCAGACACAAAGTCTAAGTCTGTTTTGGTCTAAATACTACGCTTGCTCACACAACATACAGTGCCTGTGTTAGTGCATTAAAACTTTTGTCATTGTGCTTTTTTTTTGCACTTAATTTATGTAAAATATAACCATGGGTCCAAAGAGATTTAGTGATACTAGCAGTGGAGGTAAAAGGAAAACAGAACCGTGATAGTTAAAGAAATAAATCATTGAAGCTGGGCGTGGTGGCACATGCCTGTAATCCCAGCACTGGGGAGGCTGAGGCAGGAGGATTGCTGTGAGTTTGAGACCAGCCTGGGCTACATAGTGAGTTCCAGGTCAGTCTCAACTACATAGTGAGACTCTGTCTCAAAAAAACCAAATAAATAAATAATAAAGATAAATCATTGCAAAATTTGTTAAAGTCCTGGAAAAATGAATTTGTAAGTATAATTTTGGAGCCCCAGAACCAATTATTTTGTTTTCTGTTGTTCCTTGTGGGAAAAATATGTTCTTTTCTCAAACTTTTCCACGTTGAAACAAAAATTTGGAATGAATTGAGTTTGACAACCAAGGTATCACTATGCTTCTTTTTTCTGAGCCCTATTTTTATTTTTACTTTCTGAAACAGTGCCTCATTATGCTGCCCAGACTAATCTCAAACTCCTGGGCTTAGTGATCTTCCTATCTCAGCCTCCTTGATAGCTGGGACTACAGGCATGTGGTACTACACCCTGTGAGCCTCATGTTGATGTAGGGTTTGGCCTAGCTAAGCATCAAGATCTTTTTCCAACTTACTATTCCAGAAGTTGAAAAAAAATGGGCTATCAGAATCATTGTTCTAATAGAATTTCCACCTTTTCATAAGATGCTATATAACTAGAAGATGATGCTTTTTTTTTTTTAATTTGTATGTTTCAAAACAGACATAATTATTTGTAAGAGTGGTTTTCCTTTTCCTAGTTAGTTTCCAAGAGTGGAGTAATTCCTTAGATTTGTCAAGTTTGAGATGATTCCTCTGTATATTTTGAAACTTAAAATATTTAGAAATTAACATAAACTGTTTGAAATTTAGAGTAACTGGCTGATGCTTTCTCAAGTATAAAATGTGTTTTGTCTTATGAAGGAAACCATTCAGAATGATTGTTATGCAAATTCTCAGTACTAAAAAGGATAAGTGTAACTTTTTAATTTCTCTGTACATGTGTGAATGTATGTAGGAAAAAGTTTCTTCTAAGAGTATTCTCTTAGTAGTTAGTATATGTCCTAAGTTATGCTATACTATTTTATAATTTCTTTTTTCCTTATGCTTGGGATCAAACCCAGATCCTTGTACTTGCTATCATTGAGCTTTACTTCTAGCCCTCTGAAAGGTAGTTTTAGAAAACTAAGTTGCTTCACCCAGATGTTTTGGCACCCAGCATTTTGAGAGGCTGAGTTAGGAGGCTCACAAGTTCCCACACAGCCTGGGCAATTTAGCAGCTTAGCAACACTCTTGCCCAACATAAAAGAGAAAAGGGCTGAAGATATAGCTCAGTGGGAAAGCCCTAGTGCCACACACACACGCACAGTACCCCCATATGAAGAAAGTTTAATGTGTAATTGTTCCTGTGGAACTATCAACAAGTTTACTATAAATAGTAGGAGACATAATAGGTACCTTAGAAGAATACATTCATTCTAACCCAGGCATCTTTTATGGTGGGAGTTTTTGGCCAGTATGAATCTAAGTCTATTAAAATCATATGCAAATTATGTAGTATGTGAATTTTTCTAAACTTTCATTGATTAAGTCATATCACCACTGTGTAAAGTAAAAAAATGCATTTAATGGAGGTAAATTTTAAAGGACTAAGTTGAAACAAACCAGATTCCCATTTTCTATTAAAAATATGGGAGTTTGATGATACTGAAAATTAATCCAAAACAAAGGTCCCCTGTTTATTTTAGAGCAGATTGCAGAATACCTCCTTAAAATAGTACCTCTTTTAGAATAGATCCTGTATCTTTTCGTATGTCATATAACTTTATGTTCACTTCCACTTACTGCTAATCAAAAATTGTTGAAAAAAATATGGAAAATCTATAGGAAGAATACTGAAATCTTATAATATCCTTATTTCTGCCTAATAAAAATTTGCTACTTCTATGACCTAAAGAGTTTTTATTATCTTGAAACCCCTTTTTCCTTTGTTTTGTACAAATATGAATATCTTGGATCAGAGATGTTTTGGATCAATATAGATCTTATTAATTTTCCAGTACAACTCATCTCTACCTCTATCAGTCTCTTGTGCTAACTGTAATACTACACTGTTTTTCTTTTTCTACTTTTTCTTGGTTTTTCACTTCTTTTCAATTCTCAAAACTTGGAATGTATAAATTCTGTTTTTGTCTATGACAACTCAATGACATATTGATTTATATGAACTACTATAGTAACTATCATTTCTAATTCAGTATATCAAACGGTTTTTTTCTACCACTCTCCAACTAGTGCTTTGGAAATTTTCTTTTTAAATTGTAATTAACATTATGGAAAGATTTGCTGTCTTTTTTCTTCTGTAATTAAACAAGGGAAATAAATCTGTACCATGTTTCAATTTTGTTAGATTAACATTTATAATGTCTTTACTTGTCCTGTCCACAGTGACAAAGCACTTACTTTACGTGTATTTAGCATAATAGAGTACACCTTTCTCTGTAATAGTACATGGCATTAATAAAACAATTAGACTTCGTGCTTCTTACTGACTTAACACTTACCATCATATCTTTCATACAGTTGCCTCCCTGGTCTTTAGGGACTTATTTGTTTTGTTGCTATTTTGAGACAGGGTCTCACTGTGTATGTATTTCAGGGTGTTCCTGAATTCACTGTGTAGCCAACCTAGCTTTGAACTTGTGATGATCCTCCTGCCTCAGCCTCCCAAGTTCTGGATTTACAGGCATGTGCGACCACACCCAGCCTTGGGTTATTTTTAATTCATGTTCCCTATTGGCTGCTGTAAATCATTGAGAAAATTTTTCAGTTCAGAAGGTTCTTGGTTGGTATACTTTTTTAACCTCTGGGTATCTGAGAATATCTTCAGTTGTTTCATACAGTAACAACTTGGCAGGATATATAGTTCTTGGTTCAAAACTACTTTTCCTTAAAACTGAAGATAGCATCCAGCAGATGCTCACCAGAAAATGCTCGATAATATCTTTGTCACCTGGGCTTAGGTGATGAGTTCTGAGCATAACCCATAAAAGAAAAAATTGATAGATTGGAATTCATTGAAAGTATAAATATTTGCTCTGAGAATGATGATGCTAAAATAAAGGCAAAATAAAAGATAGATAATAGGAAGAAGGGAGATAGAACTTTTGCAAAAAAGAAGGGGACCAAGAGATGGAGAGGGAAGCAGAGAAGGGAAGGGAAGGGTAAGAATTAAGATGTATTATGAACATGTACCAACTCCCCACAACGTATGTTATTATATACTGCAAGCCTGTACTAATAAAAGCTAGAAATTAATAAAAAATAAAACAATGAAATAAAACTGAAGATAACAGTATCGTTCCATTGTCTCCTGGCATATAGAATTTCAAGAGAAGTTCCCCTGTGAGCCTTTTCGACTTGTAGGCATACCCTTTTCTTCAACTCAAAAATTTTCTTCAATTACTTCGATTATCATTTCAGCTTCATTTGCTTTGGTCTCAATGTCAGGTATTTCTCTTACACAGATTTGCGTCTCCTAGACCAGCCTTCTAGGTCTCTCCCTGCTTCTTCAATTTTCTCGTCTTGACTTTTTTTGTCTTTTACTCTACATTCTGTGAGAGTTTCTCGTTTTACATTGACTTCAGTGATTTGATTTTGTGCCCAATCCAGCTTACACATTTTCATTCTCTGTCAACTCTCAGAACCTTTCCACAAACTCTTAACTTTGCTTGATCATTGAACATATATCTTTAATGCCCTCTACTATAAAATGTTTAGCATTTTATAGCTCTCCTTTGTACACTGATGTATTTATTTTAAGAGGGACATGTTTTTGATTACTTAAGCTCTGTTCCTTTCTTCTGAACGGTGTTATTATGACCCTTTCAACAGTTCTTCTTAGGGTCCAAAAATTAAGGAGGTCTTCCAAAGGCTGGAACAAAACTGAAGAATGTCCAAATGGATTTTTGTTTAATTTCATACCTTCATTTTAGGGTCATTTTTCTCCTCTCTTCAGGTTTCCAGTAATGAACTCTGACAAAGAGTATGTTTTTCAGTTTTTATCTGAAAATAGAAAAAACAGCTATCAAGAAATCAAATACAGTACTAAATGCTTTTGAGGTTATGGGGGAATAGGAGCCCGTCTACATTGTTGCTGGGTGTGTAAACTAATACAACTTGCATACCAGCACAGTTCGCAATAGCAAAATCTTGGAAGTAGCCATTATGTCCTCAACAGATGAATGGATAAAGAAAATGTGTTATTTATACACAATGAAGTATCAGATTGCTATAAAGAAGGATAAATTTGAATCATTTGTAAAAAAAAATGAGTGCATCTTGAGACAATAATGTTAAGTGAAATAAGTCAGACACTCAAGCTTAAAGATCACATCTTTTCTCTTGAGAAACCCAAAGTATAATTTACAGAGCAGTTTTTGTCTGAAAAAAAAATTTTTTTTTATTTTTTTTAAATGTTTTGGTACCGGGGATTGAACTCAGGTCCTTGCGCTTGCAAGGCAGGCCACCGAAGAACTGAGCTAAATCCCCAGCCCTTGTCTGAAAATATCTTTATTTCAGTCTTTTTTATTTTAGTGGAAATACATAAAAAAGCACACACACACATCATGAGTGTGCCATGCTTAAGAAAGAATACAGTATTTTACTAGAACCCCAGGATCTACCTACACCTCCTTCCATAGTTAACTATATCACTAACTTCCATCCTTACAGATCAGTTTTGCCTATTGAATTTTTCCTGAAGACTTTCAAGCATAAAATAGAAATTTGCTGTTAGTACCCCTATACTTGCCATCTGGATTCTGTCATTAACATTGTACTCTACAGTGTTTTATTCCATGTTTATCCTTCACTTAAGTTTTTTATGTGCACCCTTAAGTAAATGTAGGCATCACTAAGCTGATCCCTGAATAGTTCTGCATCAAGCATACATTTGCTGAGTTTTGACAGATACTTATATATGTATGACCTGGTCCCTGCCTATATATAGAGCATTACATTATCACCACCCTATATTTTTCCCGGCTAGTTCTTCTCTCTAGAGATAATCTCTTCTAACCAATTCCTTCCCATGTAAAATATCTTAAATTGATACTTATTTTATTACCAGTTTAGTTATTGTTTTCTCATTTATTTTACCACTATTTGAGACTATTATTGTTTTTGGGGGGGTGGGGGTTGTTTGGTTTTCTTTTTATTTGTTTGTTTTTGTTTTGTGGTGTTTTTGAGACAGGGTCTCACTATGTAGTTAAGGCTGGGTTTGAACTATGTAGCCCAGGCTGGCCTCAGAATCTCAGCAATCCTCCTGTCTGAGCCTGCCAAATACTGGCATCACAGAAATGTGCCACCACACCCAGCTCTAAGAACATTGTTATTTAGATAGTTTTTCTTTTTTCATTTCCAGTTGCTTTTAAGAAGTTCACTTTGTCTTTGTCTGCAGTTTCATTATGATATATGTCTTAGTGTGATTTCTTTTTATTTATCTTCCTTGGGATTTGATGTGTTTTTCAATCAACTATGATAATTCTGGAAATTTTTAATGAATTATCTTAATTCTTTATTTGTTTTTGCTACAAGGTTAGCAATTTATTTAGCTGTATTGTTCAAATCACTTTCTTTCCTCCTGTGTGTTTAATTAATATCATCTTTAGCCCGTGTACTATATTTGTTTCACGGGTTTTTTGTTTGTTTCTAGAAACCGTGTTTCTTTCCCAAATTTAATTGTATATATTATGTTTTAAACTTCATTTTTCTCTTCAGTAATTCATAACACTACTTGTGTGAATTTAGTATTTGAAGTTCTTGGAATTCTAGCCCTATTATCTGCTCTTGCTATGATTCCTGGTTATGACGGTTTCTTTCCTTGTTTTATTGCTAATATTACTTGTAGGGCTTTATGTAGAAGATGGTATGCATTTGTTTATGCCAGATACTTATTGGCGCCAATCTGGAGCCTTCTTCTTTTTTTTTTTAATTTTAGGTTTTTGAAACGGGGTCTCTCTTTGTAGTGTACCCTAACCCTTGAACTCACTATGTAACTCAGGCTGTCCTCAAAGTCATGGCAATCATCCTGCCTTAGCCTCCCAAGTGCTGGGATTATAGGCATGTGCCACCACACTTGGCATTGGAACCCTCTTTAATATCTCCATATGATGTTTCTCAAACTGTATGAGTTGTAATTGAAGCCCAAATACATACATTTGAGAAAGCTACAGTTACACATTCTCAATTAAAATTTCTTGCTTCTGCTCACCACTCTTTGCCTCTCTCTAAAACACCAATCCAAGGTCAGTAGATTTCCTTGTCATCTGCCTATACTAGTGGATGGGATTTTTCTGCTTTATCCCCTCCCTGGTCTTACATTGAATATAGTTTGAGGTCTCCAGCTTATATAAGCCCAACACCTTGTTTCATGTCACCCATAGCTTTTGAAAGAAAAGCTTGTTGGTTATCAAGATTGTCAAAGGCCTCTAGGGTAAAGATAGCTTTAGTTTTCCAAGGTGATTTTCAATTCTTCATTCCTCTTGACCTCTAGACACTTCTCTTGCTTCCTGATAGGTTCGATTTCTTTGTTATTTTTCTCCAGGATTTGTTAATATATGCAACTGACAGAATTTTTGGATTATGTTCTCTGCCATGTTTCTCTAAATATTTAAAATAAGTACTCACCCTACTGGCAAAACTAAAAGTCAGTAGTAGGAAACAGGCAGATCAGAAAAGCAGACTTTTTCACCTAACAGTTCCACTCCTAGGGATTGTCTGATAAGAAGGAAAGTACATAGGAAGAAAGAAGTCATTGTCATGCCTTCCTAATTTAAATGTATTTATATGGAATGATTGCCAAAATCAATAAGTGAATAAGGATAGATATAAAAACCATATGACTATTGTGTGAAAAATAAGATTCACATACATATATGCTTATGCAGTAGTTCTTGTCATCCACAGGTAACTCATTCCAAGACCTCCAGGTGATTCCTGAAACCAACAAATAGTACTAGACTTTACATATAGTGTGTGTGTGTGTGTGTGTGTGTGTGTGTGTGTGTGTATACATGTGTATACATATATATGCACATACACATATATATCCCCATAGTAAAGTTTAACTCGTAGATTAGGTTCAGTGAGAGATTAGTAATAACAACTAGTGTTGAGATAGAAAAAGTATAACAAAATGCTATAGTGAAGATTAGCAGAAGTGGTCTCTTTCAGAATACTTTATGTACTATGCTCATTCTTCTTTTGATGATGCAAGATGATACAGTGCCTACATGATACACATATATATCCCCATAGTAAAGTTTAACTCGTAGATTAGGTTCAGTGAGAGATTAGTAATAACAACTAGTGTTGAGATAGAAAAAGTATAACAAAATGCTATAGTGAAGATTAGCAGAAGTGGTCTCTTTCAGAATACTTTATGTACTATGCTCATTCTTCTTTTGATGATGCAAGATGATACAGTGCCTACATGATGAATGGAAGTGAGGTATAATGCTTTCTGGTGCAGCGCAGTACTGTCAGAACATATTTTCTATCATGCCTTCCATTCACAAACAATACCTTTTCCGTCTTAACTAAGCTCATACATCCTGTGGCCATAACTTTTGCAGTTTGAGGTACAACAGCAAAACTAGCACAGATTTCCTTTCTCACAGTTTCATAGGTAGATATGTTCTTTTCCTAGATTCTGGCAACCATAGCATATGATTTTTTCTTCACTTAAATCAAGACTTTTGTCTTTTTACTTAAGGGAACACTTTATGGCTTCTCATTGGCAAATCCAAATTGCCAGCTTCACTACTCTTGTAGTTTGGTGGCCATTGTTAACTAAAACAAGGACCACTTATTAAACACAAGTCCTGCAATACTGTGATAATTGATCACAGTAGCTACTGTGATTGCTGCTCCCTGACTTATGGGTAGCATATATGGGGTGAATACAATGGGCAAAAAGGATGATTTTTGCAAAAGAGCACAAGATTTCATCACATTAGTCAGAACAGTGAGCAGTTTAAAACTTATAAGTTGTTTACTTATGCAGTTTTCCATGTAGTATTTTTCAGACCACAGTTGACCATAGTAACAAAGTGAAACTACTGATTAGAGGGACTGCTTACTATATTATAAAGGGGTAATAGTTGTTACCTTTAACAAAGGTATCTTTCTGTAGCTGTGACAAAAATACCACAGACTAGGTAATTTTTAAAAGAAATTTTGGGGACTAGTGGTCCTGGGAGCTGGGAATATTAAAAATAGTCAAGGGAAACTGAGTGAAAGGAAGCAGTTTTGGAGTTTTTTGTGCTTTTTACCATGTAAATACATAAATTTTAAATTTCATGTTTTTTATCCACATCTAACACTCTTTCAGTTGTATATAGTGTTTTGCTGGTAGAAACCATAGGTATCAAACCTGGTGACTGTATTAGTAGTTCTTAGATAAAATGTCTCATGTGGTTGCAAAGTGCCTCATTTCATTTTCCTGCCTGTTTTGGTCAGAGATCAAGTGCAGAGGGAATACATTTCAGCTTATCAATTGGACGAAGGAATTTAATTGAGGGATCCCTGTCAGTAAACTTAGTTGAGTATTTCTTAACTGAATTAGTTGGAATTTTTGGGGTTTGGGGGTATCTGCATAGATTTTATCCATCGAGCACCTTAAATCTGAAATGGACCAAATTGACATTCAAAAAGTTTTAAATGTTGGAACATTTTAGATTTTTATATTAGGAACACTCAGCCTGTACTTTTAGATTAACTCTAGGTTCAAATCTTTTGCCTTCCGTTCTCCCCTGTTTGTCTCCACATGACTTCAGTGTTCAGTTCTTCTCTTCACGGTTGTCCCACTTTCACATTAGAACTGTTGCATTTTTAACTTCTCAACCCGTCATTTTGACCTGGGTTCTTTAAGTCTGTATGCATTTCTTTTATGCTTAGAAAATTAAAATGGTAGAAGTATGCCTATTACTAAACGACTGTATGAATTAATATATAAGAGCCCTAGTCCTGTTTAAGAAGCTAGCCACTAGATGTCCCTGTTGTAAAGAAATAACAAATCTTTTACAAATTAAAAAAAAATTCTTATTATTCTTTATATATAATTATACCATTCTAATTATATTGCAGTGACATAACCCACCAACCCCTTTATTGATGTCAGTAGAACTTTTTCCTTGGTTATGTTTGGTAATCCACTTTATAAAGGACAGGATTTTTACAAACACTGTATCTTTATAAATGGAATGAATTTGTACTTTGCTGCAAACTGACTTTAGAAAAGAACAAAGGAAAATGAAATGATGGGTTTAGCGGTTGTGGTCATAGACAAGTGGATTTGCAGTGAGATTTGGGGGATTACATAATAGGTGCTCAGTACAAACTTGTTGACTGATTGAAATGTTTAGCTCTGTGGTTTCTTTGCTATTACAGCTTTGATATAGTTTGATGGAAAGTTTTTTAGAACAACAGCGAAGACTTAGGAAAACCATGTGAAAGAATAGAAGCCTAATGATTCCCTCGTGAGGCCTTTATTTACTGCAGCCATCCATATGATGGTAGGGGGTTCTAGTGACAGAGCATCACAAAGGATGTACCTTTCCATGGCAATAGAAAGCAGCACTGTGAATGTAGAAAGCCCCATTGGTCATTGTAGAGTCCCTGACCCGATAGACTTAGAGAAGTCTTTTCTCAGACACCGTCTGACCCTTTGTGGTAATGTGCCTCCAGAATATGTCCCTCTCCTGTCATTTCTTTGGATACAGCATTTATCAGCTACATTCACCTATCCAGGCCCTTTTTATCTCACTCTGAACTATTGAAGGAACCTAAGGGCTATCTCTGCCTTTGCTGTCTCCTCACTTCAGTCACTCATTCTGTTCCTAGATACTTTTTTGTTTTTTTGGTACCAGGGATTGAACTGAGGACCTTGTGCTTGCAATGCAGGAAGTGGCACCATTGGGCTAAATCCCCAGCCCATAGATGCATTTTTATAAAACGTGATTTTAGCATAACGGTAACCCACTCAAAATATTAATACCTCTATGTCCACAGTAGTCACTAGATCATAGATACCTTCATGGGCCAGATGCAGAGTGCCAGTTGATAAACTTTGTCATCTTACCTCCTGGCTTTGCGGTGTATAAAGTTCTCAAATGTGTGCTCCTTCCAAGGCCTAAAATTAAAGCCATCTTCTTTTCCCTGCTAGTTTGAAATTGCTACCTTTCAGGCAATTAGAAATATCTATTTTAAGTATTTCTCATTAAGAGTCTTCTTGTGTATTTACTTGTTAAAAAAAGACTTATACGTAATATTTTTAAACATTTGTATTAACCATAACAAAATTAACTCTTATGTGAAAGGGAGATTTCTTGGCAAGTTACTTCCTCTCTGTGCCTATTACCATATCTGAAATACACAATAATAGTACTAGTTTTGTGCATAGTGGTTTTTAATTTAGAATCCATGTCAGAATTAACTGTGAGGCTGTTTCAAATGCAGATGAAAACCACTGCCTATGTGCCAATAAGTCACCAATTTTCATCTCAATTCAGCCAGTGGGAAAACAGGTTGGCAGACTCATAGAGCAGTATGTATTTAATGATCTCAGAAAGTACTAGGAGGTACAGTAGTAAATGCGTTCTCACCCTGAGGGGATTGTCGCTCATTGAGAGCAGGGGACAGGGAAAAACTTCCCAGGAAAGATTAAGATTTCCAGAACAGGGCTGGGGATTTAGCTCAGTGAATCTGCTGCCTGCCTTGCAAGTGCAAGCACCCGAATTCGATCCCCAGTACCAAAAACAAAAAACAAAAGAAAAGGTTTCCAGAACATGTTCTGGAAAGACAAGGAACTGTTTTTATGCTATGTTCCTCCAGATAGAGGAAAGGGTAGTCTGGAGGTAAAACTGTCAGATGCAGAAGCACAGAGTAGCAATTTAGGACAACATGAATAGATTTGTGTTTCTAGAATCTGGGGGTAGGAGTTGATGAATGATAGGGGTGAAGTTGAAGACAGGCCCACTGTGCTATGCCAGGAGTTTTAGGTAGGGTTGAAAACTGTGACCAGAAAGTATTCCTGTTCCTAAAGTGATCCACACCTAAATATGAGTCTTTGTAGTCTGTCCTCATTTGATCTCCTAATGTAGTCAATAAAATGGACCCATACTGTTCTTCAAAATTCTGAAATGTCTTCCTCTTCTCTATTTCCCAGTCATCTGTGAAAGTACACGGTAGCTCGTCTTCTTTCATACGTCTTTGACTAAGTTCCGATAGCACGTATTTTCTGCATAGTTAATATGAAGTAGATGCTGGTATTTAATGCTGGTTTTCATTTTTTTATACATTTGTCTACTATCCTTTCTATTCTGGTATTTTTTTTAGTAGATGCTTCAGTGCCATTTTGAATGATTTTTTTGTTTTGTTTTGTTTTGTTATGTAGGACTTTTCCGTGAATTACAGGAAGGTCAGTTTTCCTGGCCCATACCTGGTAAATGTCTCTGTGTTCCCCAGTCTTGTAAACTCAAAACTCCCAAGCCATTTCCAAATGGCCATATTCTCTCCACTGTACCTTCAGTTGAGAACAGCTTTTAAGTACTTGAGTATTTATCAATTATTTGAAACAACATGTTCTTTTTCATTTTAGTATTTACCTGTTAGATTGGTTTTCTTAATACACTCTCCACTAAAGCCAATACCACACAGTTAACCTGTTTCCTATTATCATGTAGTGGGGGGTACTAATTTTTAAGAGGGCAAAATATATAAATGGAACTTTTCAAAGTATTTTCATAATGATGTAAGACATAAAATTGTGGTTTTTTTATTCTCCCAAATTCTAGTTATTTTAATTCATACTAAGTAACTAAACAGATCCTGTGTGCTTCCAAAAACACTATCATGATACTAATCCTAATAAGATAAATTATTTTATGAGGAATAATTGCATTTATTTTTGAGAGACTATAAATTTTCATCTTGAAATATATTTTAAAAGGTTAAATACCCATAAATGAAAGATTATGTAGATATTTCCCATGTTTTTTTTTCTTAAACAGTTTCAAATTATGCTAGGTTTTCTTTTAGCTTTAAATTAAAATAAGATTGTTTGGCTGACATTGAAAATGCTTTTTTTCATGAAATTCCATCAAGTATTACTTGCTGCTTTCAAATGTCATCACAATTAACAATTTTAGTGTCCTCTTTTCTATTGCTTGTAAATGAAAGATGAAACCTAGCGAGAAGAAACCTTTTAATCCCTGTAATCAGCTAGAATGCTTTAGTTTTCATGAAATAGGATTGCTAGTTCAAACTGGCTGGAGGTATTATAAGAAGGGCACTTTGGCTCTCATCACTGAATGTCCAAAAGAGATAGGGTGGACTTCAGTGTTAAAAGATGGAATAACTTGCTTATTTCATTAAAGGCTCACTTTGATTTTTCACTGGATCTTCTTATTGTTATCAGGATACTGATATTAGAAATTGTGAATTACAGCAGATATCCATAAGGAATGCTTATCTTCCAGCAATACTGAGCAGGAGGTCACAAACTCAGCCATTTTTAAACCACTTAGGTCACCTGTCAAATCCTGAGCCATTATGTCCAGGAACATATGAATCTTGTTAAGCCAAAAGGCACCTACTTGTGGCCCGGGGGTGGGGGGGGTCTATTCATTAAAGTGTGGTTATGGATTAAGAGGAATGGTGCTAAGAGGTAGGGATGGCTGACACTTTTTTTGTCTTTTGTTTTTTTTAATATGAAAACAGGGCTGAGAATTTATCTCACTGGTGCTTCTGCCTGCCTCACAAACGCAAGGTCCTGAGTTCAATCCCCGGTACCAAGAAAATAAATAAGTAAATAAGAAAATAAGAAAACAAATATTTAAAATAGCAGCAGTGATACATTTGAATCAGCAGTTTTAAAAAAAATACATGATTAATTATTGAACTTTCATTTCTGGAAAGTTCATAATAGTATGGTAAACTGTAGACTCCAGAATTATGGTATTTTTGGGGTTCAAATACCATACCAGCTTTGCCACTTAGCAGCTGAATACTGACTTTAAAGAAGTCACTTTCTTCGTTCTACCTTAATGATCTTATCTGTAAAATGAAATATTTATAGTTACAAGTATTAAATGAGTTAATCCAGGAGTATTTAGAAACATGCCTGACATATAAAAGGTACTCTAATAAAATATCATTATTATTATTGCTACTTGCTAGTAAGCCCTGGTAAAAAGGATCTATTGAAGTTTCTTTTTCTGTTGTAGTTGTGTTTTTGTTACCAGGGATCGAACTTGGGTCCTTGCGCTTAGCAAGGCAGGCGGCAGAACCACTGAGCTAAATCCCCGACCGAGGACCTACTGGAGTTTTTATAACCTGTTTGTTGTTTCTAATTAAATAATATAGTATTATGAAAATCAGATATGTGGAAAGCATTAGCTTAGCTCAGGGAGTGTCTGATTTGTTTCTTATTGCTAGAACAACGTACCTAAGATCAGGTCCTAAAGAAAAAAGATATATTTTCATGGCTGTGGAGTCTAAAAAATTAAGAGCATGTTGCTGGCATCTGATTAGGGCTTCTGGCTATATCATAACATGGTGGAGTTGTCTGGCATGCTCAAGGACTAGAGTCTGTTACATAATACTACCAAAATTTAACATAGTAGAGGGTATCACATGGCAGGAGAAAGCATGGAACAAGCAAACCAGAGAAAGCTCCCTTTTATAACAAAACCATTTCTATCATAATCTATTAATATATTTATGGAAAATCTGTTCATGAAAGCAGAGCCCTCAGTGTCCAGTCACCTCCCCAAAAGTCCCATCTCTCAACACACTGTATTGAGGAAAAAATTTCTTTCTAACACATGAATTTTTGGAGGATGTGTTTACACCATGGCATGGACGTACTTAAATTTAAAAATCAGAAGTAAAAATGTCAGGCATATTGGAATTGACATGGTATGTCAGTGTGATTCTCAAAAGTAGTAGGAAAGTTTCTCTCAATAAGTACCATCAAAAGCTTTAAGGTCAATGTCCAAAATATAATATAGCTGACACTGTAAGAGTTAAGTAATAGGATGATAGATTTTCCTCTAAACCCTTCATTCCACTCTTTAAACTTTTCTTGTACATTAACTATACAATAGAATCCTTACTACTTACAGTTCATTTAAGGCCCTTTATAACATGATGTTGATGCACACATATATACTTTATCTTTAGCCACTAATCACTAGTTTCAGTGTAAGTAGAGTTTGCTTTTAAACTCATGACAAAATACAGTCAATTAAAGGCATTGTAGTATTTCCGCTCTAAACCTCATAATTCAGACATTGAATGGAAGGTAAAATTATAACATCATTGATAACAGTAATGGTTTGTACTGTATTCTGAACTCTGGATATACTTATTTAATCCTGTGATAGTCTTACTTTGCTATTGTACTGAGAAGACTAAGGCACAAAGATTATGTCTTGCTCAAAATCACATTGAGTGATTAAATCGTTAGGCTAGGATTTAAACACAAGGGTCCACTTAACTTTTCCCTGTCCTACTTCTGAGTATTATCATATATTAAGTGTTCTTGCTGTGTAGAATGTCAAGAGAAAACAGGATGCTTTCATATGAAAATTGTAAAGTGAAAGGAAGCACGCACAGTACCCTTGATTAGTGATTAACTCATGGCCCAGCAAAGAAGTTAGCATTGGTCTAGTCCCCTCTCAGTCTCTGTTCTTAGTGCCTAGTGAGCCCTCAGTAATAATCTCTGAGTAAATATTGGTTAATCAGTGTCTGAATGAAATGAGAATTGGTGATTTTTTTTCTAAGAACAAGAATATGCAAGCTTCTTTAAACTTTGCATTAGAAATCTTAGTTCTGAGAATTATGTAACTCATAATTATGACCTGTTTCTTAGATACTTTTTAGGCTATCAAAATAATTGGATATGTAACTCCAATTCTCACTGGCTAGTAGTTTCTAAAATACAAAGGGGACATCTTAATAATTTTTGTAAGGAAATACTTTTAAGTTTAGAAAAAAATGTTAGAATTACATCTTTCTATCATGTCTTCACAATGAAAAAAAAAATCTTTGCAGATCTTAGAAAATAAGCCTTTATGTGCAAGTTATCTAATACAGACATATTCTTAAGAAATTCTTTTTACTGTTAAAAAATAACCATAAAAAAAAGTCTGGGACATACTTTCATACTTGTGAATACATGATATATAAATATATATTTTAAATATAGATAGTCATTCGATATGCACATTTTTCTGTATCATTGCATATAGCTTCAGTACATAGTAGCATTATCAGTAACTGTGATGCATTGGGAATAATAATAAATATTCAAATCTCTATCTCATTGTTTTTCAAGCAGTAACCTTTACCTCCCAGGGAACATTTGTAATATCTAGAAATATTTTTGTCAGTATTTCCATTCTTGACAAACTAGAGATCCCTAGGGCACAATAACATTATTGTTGTTTAAGTTCCGCCTTTTTGTATGGCTGCTTCACATTCATTGTATATATCTTTATATTGAATTTATTTAATCAACGTTCTGATGACATACATTTAGGCTGTTTCTGTTTTTCCCTATTGTAAAATGTAGGGAAGTGGATATTTTGTACATATCTTATTACTTGCCCACTTATTTCTTTAAATAAATTCTTGTGAATAAAACTGTTGAGGCAAAATATGCACCTTTAATAGTAAATTTTTATGTGCCGCTTTTATGAAATTAAACTGCTAGAAGCTAGTACCACTTTATTCAGTAGAGTGTCCTTTTTACCACACTTCCTTAGTATTTCTATTTTTTAAAACATCTCTGTCAATCTGATAGGTAAAACTTTTTTTTCAATGATTGTGAATATCTTATTGTAACATGATGGCAGTTCCATTTAGAAGCAACTGATGACTTTTGATTTTCATGTTTCATGGATTCTAATAGTGTTTCAGATATTAAAAATGGCAATTTTAAGTCATGGAGTCAAAAGAATAATTGAATATATGTGCATAGAAACTCTCGTCCCAAATATGTCTTCATCCACATATCACTTTTTGAAACTGTGTGAGGAATTATCTTAACAGTTTCTAGTCAGCAAGAGTTGGTAAATAGGTACCCTGTGTAACTCACTTAATATTAGGTGTAAAATAGTATTTATTTCCCTTCATTTAATGCATGTGCCATCTCTTTCTCGGTCTTCTTTTTTTCCCCATTATCACATCCCGGGTACCCTTTGAGACATTTTCTTAATTGTCTCCCCTGTGGTATTTTAATACCATAATATCTAAGATATTGTCACCCCTTCAGGGAACCAGATTTTGCCCCCATTGGAGTAATAGTACTCCCATTAAGAGTGTATCCTTTTTGCATGTCTGACAACCTTTGTATTGATATTTGGGAGAGGTGTGTTAAAAGCTTTGCTGTAAATAAATAGGTTTCATAGGACTCAGAGAAGGAGTTGGTATTTCTATTATTTTATCCATTCTCTAGAAGGGAATATTAGGGTTAGTAATTGCTGCTGTTGCAGAAAGAACTGGTAAATGACACACAGAGACACAGAAGTGGGTAAAACAGACAAACAAAAAATTTACTTTGCTAGCAAAGGGTCAGCCTGCACCAAGGGCTGTGCTAAATGACCCACCCTGGGCTGGGTTACAGTCTGCCTTTTATAGGAGTTTTATAATCATGAGCTCATTTTAGGTAGTTCGATAAGACATTCCAATTCTCTCAGTTCCCATCACAAATCATGGTCACAAGACAGTTTAATTTTAACCCAATGTAGCACCTTCTTTGTGGTTAGGATGTTTGTCTTTAGGATTTGCCTAATTAGCTATTCTAGCCCACAAGAGTGGGGATCAGGTTTGGGAAAACTGGACTGGTGACATTCCTTTTATCTCTTTTGTAGTCATGCTATTTACAGAAAGTTTAGGTTTTAGGGTCTAAGTGTACTTTGCTTGTAAGGTATGAGGATTGTTATCTTAGTTTAAACATCTGGTCTCACCCAGGGGATACGGCTAAGCACCTCTGGCATCTGTTAATCTTATAACATTTTAAACTGGGGCTACATGCCTTCAAGCTTTGTAGTTAATGATGAAACCTCTGGTATCGTCCTAAGAAACAAGCAAGCAAAGCAAATTACAGAAGGGAAAGACAAATTATTCTGTATTTCCTTAACATTTTGTAGGTTTCAGACTATTACAGAAGTTCTCTTTATCACTACTATTATTTCACCAATCCTGTTTTCAAACTAAACATATGCCTTGGAGTACCTAGTTACCTAGAATATTCTAGGCACAATATTTTCATTCTTTAGAAAGTTGATGTGCCAGCTGGAGTGGTGGTGCATACCTGTAATCCCAGCACTCGGGACACTAAGGCAAAAGGATCACCACAAGTTCAAGGCCAGCCCAGGCTACATAATGAGTTCAAGGCCAGCATGAATTATACAGTGAGACCCTGTCTCAAAAAAAAAAAATCGATATGCCAAAGACACAGTTACGTTATAGTTGAAAGCATTTGTTGAATTTAGAAAACGGTAGCATTGGAGCTAATATTAATCTTCAAACCGCTATCCTGGTGGTTTTTAAACAGTGATTTTGCCTCCCAGGGGACATTTGCAGTGTCGGGGAGCATTTTTAGTTGTCAGAACTGGGAGGGGGTTAATAGTGGCATCAGTGGGTAGAGGCCTGGGATGCTGCTAATTTTCCTGCAATGCAGAAGGCCGCCCCTTCTATCAGGCCTAAGATGTCTACACTGCTGAAGTTCAGAAATCTTGAGCTATCCTAATGATTGTACTTCTTAGAATTTCTCTTTAAAAAATAATACAAGTAGTTTCTGAGATGTGGGTGTATGTGTATTTTTTTAAATAGGACATAGGTTATGATATGTAATTTTGGAAATTGAGAAACTTAATTCTTTAAGTCTCAGGAAGAGATTTGATTGCCCATGTCAAAACTAGCTTGAATTTCAGAACTGTTAAAGAATTGGAAACTACTTTAGATAAAACTAACTTACTCATTTTACCTGGTCTTTATATAACTCTTTCACTTCCAGTTCTCTACCTTGGGTGATAGTACAGTACAAAAGTCATCAACTATATGAACAACTTTTTATTTCCTAGAAGAAAAAAATGTGTCTCAAAAATATGATAAAATGTAAATGGATTGAAACTGAAAAAAATGAATATTCTGTATCCTCTTTTTTTCTGTTTTTGAAATATTGTAAGATGACATTTAAAAAGTAGATATACTTTTCAAATTTATTTATGTTTGGGCCAGGGTTTTAGCTCAGAGGTTCGGCCACCTGCCTTGCAAGTGCAAGGACCTGAGATCGATCCCCAATACCAAAAAAAGAAAAAAGAAAAAAACATTTTTTTGTTTATGTTTGAACAGAGACTAAATATAGAAAGATTTTTATAATGGTTATAATTTATATATAATTAAAAAATAACTATTATAATCACAATTAGTTAAACAGAAAAAATGATTTGTGTTTGGAATGTGCCTTCTGACGATATTCAGGGTCTACTAAATGTTAAAGGTGAATGGTTCTTGAAATTACTCAAGCAATGACTAGGATAATTATGATTTACAATTTTGCAAGGTGAGCAAATTGGGCTTCTTTTTTCCCTCTATAAGTTAATGTGAAAAAATAAATAACAGACGGAACTGATATATCTTGGCTTTTTAATAGTGAGATTATGTAATATGACCGTTTCACAGATAAAGAACATTGCAAGGTGTTTTGTTTTGGAAGAATTATTTAATGAAAAGTAATGACTACTTCATATTCAAAATATTTTTTTAATTCTTTTTCTTTGAGACTTTAGATATCTGGCCTTTATATTAGTAAAGGGTACTTTTTGACTGTTTAATTTTCTAAAAGTTTATTCTGTAAGTAGCACTGTAAACATAAGCATAATTAATCATAATTCTCCCTAGTTTTTATCAAAAACTGTCACATTGCTGAAGAAAACTGTCATATTTTGATATATAGTAACCTAATGAATGAAATTTTACTTGGATTTTTGTTTATTATTTCCTAATAAAATATTGACTGAATTATGTGTTTGTTGGAAGATAACACTATCAGATTATATTAGAAGACAGTTGTTTTAAATTTGGAGGACATACTGCTAAGGGATGGGTTTCCAGAAGATACTGAGCTTTGCTTGAAGAAGTTGCTTCCAACTATAACAGGCTGTTAAAAGTTTCTTCTAAACAGGAAAACATTGTGTGAAATCATCATGTTGTAAAGACTTTTAAGTATCTGTAGTGGGTTCAATATTTTGAAAGTTAAATTTTTTTTTTTTAAAAGAGAATAATGTCCAGTGTCACTAAATTTAGATATTAAATAAGACATGGTCATTTTTCTGAAATCAAACATTTAGTGAATTATTACTGTTGATTCCATATCAAACCAAAGTTTAAACCTGAAAGCAAAGGAACTTAGCTCAGAGTGCATTTTGCTTAGCAACCAGCTTGTTGTCTACTGTTTTGCTACTGAATGCACGTACTCATTCCTCAGAAGTGTATCTGCCGCCAGCTGGACTCAACTGGACAATACTTCATTCACCTAATTTCCAGACTAGTCAGGCAAAGACATCAGCTCATTGTATTTAGTCATGAGGAAATTTATTTGTAAATTTCAAGTAGTAGCACATTGATCTCAAAAGCCCCTGAACTATGAGAAACTCTCTTCTAATTCAGAAATGTGAAGACCGTGGAATTCTGAAATGCTTCACTTTTTTTTTTTCTCTTAATGCTTGCAAGTACTCTATTGTTTTAAAAATACTAGAAAAAAGCAAATAGCTCTTAATAGAAAAGATATTTGAAAATCTAACAAGAATTATCTGAATGAAAATTCAGAAAGTTTGATTTGTATTCACACTTCTGTTATCTACATTGATTTTCACATAGTTATTTTTGCTTTTAGAAGACAACAGTTTTGTTGGCACGTGAAGCTGCAGTTTCCTCAAAGTCAAGCTGAGTACATAGAAAAGAGGTAGAGTATCACCACTGTCTATTTAGAACTGACTCTTTTTAAGACTAAAATGAACTTAACTAAATGTGTATCAGTGTTAGAATAAAAAAGTTACAATTATAGTCACACAAGGAAAACTAAACAGTGCTGAAAATAAATGGACTATAGCTATTCACATCAGGGGCCCACAGAAATAATAAAAAAGAAATGAAAGATGAAAGCATACTATATGAGTTTTTAAATATTAAAAGTAAAAAAGAATGAAAAATAAAAATCCCAAAACCTAAATAGTGTACTTTTCAAAAGTACCTACAGAGGTGGGAGAACTCTAAGGGATATGATTAACAGGAAAATCATGACAAATATTTGAGCAGGAGGAGCACACATTTAGGAGAGGGATGCAAGGAAAATGAGCTGATAACTTTGTTTTTTAGGCTGAGTAGTTGTATAGGAAATGAAAAATTACCCAAAAGTCTCTTCAGAAATTACTACTGTTAACATTGTAATATATGCCTAGGAAGATACATTATTTTATATATGTACTCATTGTTAGAATTAATTTGTGTAAAGTTGTCCTACTTTTTCACATTAGGAACATTTTCAAATATTGTTTTAAAACTTTTAATGACTGTGTGCTATTTGATTCCTTGAGTTGGGAAAATTTAAAGTTGCTAGTTAATATATTTTGCATAAAGTATGTCTACATTATACGTACTATCTTGTTTTTATAATTGCCCCATGAGTCTTAGGGAAGAACTCTGTTAACCAAAGTTGATAAGGGCCGGGTATTTAGCTCAGCTGTTCGGTGGCCTGCCTCGAAAGCGCAAGGACCCGAGTTCGATCTCCGGTACCAAAAAAAAAAACAAAAACAAAAGTTGATGCCAGACTAGAAACAAAGGAATCTATGTAGGCAATAGTATAAATTAACATA
Source organism: Fukomys damarensis (assembly GCF_012274545.1). NCBI lineage: Eukaryota > Metazoa > Chordata > Mammalia > Rodentia > Bathyergidae > Fukomys > Fukomys damarensis. The sequence goes on along the minus strand of NW_022900945.1, from coordinate 19,212,224 downwards.
TATAAATGATTGAGGAAAATCATTTCAAAACTGTCATAATTTTATTTATATAGATACATATATATACATATACATATATATATCTATACATATATAGATATATATATATACACACATACAAACAAGAAAGCTGAAAAACTTTAAATACTTTGTTTCCAGGGAAATAGTATCTACTCTTTAACCTGGTGTTATGATTTAGGATGAATAAACAGGAACACACTAAAATTAGTATCATCTGAAACCTTTCTTTAGATTTTTTTTTTTTGCAAGTTTCAAATACACTTCATCTCAAATGCATTTCATCATGACCTCATGTTTGAGCACAGGTATGTGTTAAAAGAGGCTTCATAATTTTTATTATTGATTGATACAAAACTGTTCAAAATGTTTTTTAAGGCCTTAAGTGTATCAAAAAAGTCTTCTTGAGCTTTTTTCCTATGTAATTTTTGCTTGAAAAGATCTTATATTTTTCCAGGAGTAAAGTAGAAGATATATGTCCAGTTATTTAAGTCAAAAAAGCCTCATTTAATAATTCTACGTCAGTACCTTTAGTAGCAAAATATAAATAATCTGTTTTTTTTTCTTTGCTGGAAAGAGTGCCAGATGATAAAACTATAAATGAAATTCTAAAACCTTACATTGATCCTGAAAAGTCTGATCCTGTAATTCGCCAAAGGTAAGTTTCAAAAACCTTGTAACTGTCTGAAGTAGTCATTAAAAATGTTGAAGTATATTTAGGTGCTTATTTATTATGAAAAGCAATGCTAATTCATTTAATCCTCACAGTAACTCAGTATGGTAAACCACTCTTACTATACCCATGTTACAGATGTGGAAACTAACTTTTAAAGTGATTAAGTGACCTCATATAACTAATAAAAAGGTAAGCTGAGATTCAAACCCAGGCAGTCCAGAGTTAAAGTCTGCCCTCTTAACCCTTAAACTAAATTGCCTTTCAAGTTGAACTAAAAACTGGAAAGTAAGACTTTCCACGTAGCTGTTAAAGACAGGAAATCCTATTTCAGCCAAGTCTTTATAGAACTAAGTAAGGTACATTCTGCCTGCTGTCCAGAAATACAGCATGGACAAAAGCAGTTAACATAGCATAGTGGAAAGTTTCAGTAATGGCTATATGAATTAAAATAGCTAGCTCTGTCCCTTATTAACTATTTGATCAAGAGTACATTACTTAACTTCCTGGCCTTTAATAGTTCTGTCAGTGAAATGGAATGACAGTACCTACTAGATGGAGTTGTTGCTAAAGTTTAAGAAAAGTAGCATATTAAAAATTCCTAGTGCAAGGCTAGCAGATAGTAGGTGGTACTCAAAAAAGAGAAGTGTGATTGGAGTATGAGTTATTAGTGCTCTTGGACAGAAACCCAATTGACTCTACTGTATTTTCACAAAATAGTACTTTACTATGGCTATGAATGCCTGGTTTAGTTCCAGAGTAATCTGATGTTTAAAATTTACACTCTGTATTTTAAAATGTCATCCTATCCAGTTCCAGTTAAATCTCATTTTTCAACTTTTTATAAATGGTACTGCCTAGACTGGTCCAAACCCATGTCAAAAATCAAAGTGTGTCTTTGGAACAACTATGATAATTGAGTTTCTTTCCTTGCAACTAGTAGTCTTCATGTTATTGTTAATCATATAGTTGGCAGGAACACAAAATCCCGGTCACTAATTTGAATGCATTTTTTAAATAAATATGTAAAATAGCTAATTAACTTGCTGAAATATCTACTTTTAAATTAAAGATGAACAGAAGAATAGTAATTCTTTTTCAGATCCTTCATTAGAAAATATGTTTGCCTTCTTTCCTGTGCTTATATAGATAACATTTAAGTATTATTGACTGTTTATAAATGTTTACACTTTATAAGACTACCTTGAAATGTACTAAAAATCAGTTTTGTTTCCTTCCATATGATGCTTTTATTTCAGGTTGAAAGCCTACATTCTCTCTCAGACCAGGGTGCAGATATTAATGAAGGTTGAAAATATGCAGCAAAATTTAGTAAGGTAAAATTGGTTCCTTCCTCATTTCTTTAAATATTTTCTAATTCTATAGTATAATTAAGTAGCTTGCTTAATTTTAAAAAGGTAGACTATCTAGCTGCCAACAAAACCTAGACTTGCAAAAAACAAACCTCTCAAATGAAAATTCTAAAATAATCCCACTTATAAAAACAAATTTGGTTGAAAAATTGGCCTAGTTTGAATATTTTTAAATATTAGATAAAAAGATTTCTGAAGCCCATGTTACTTATTTCATAAACATTTGAAAAAATATTTGTGACTGAGTTCCAGTGTTCAGATTCATACCTTTGGAAACATGAAAAGTGACTGTTTTTGTTACCACTTTTTGGGGTTGTCCTGTCATCCATTGTCCACCACCCTCTACTCCCACCCTCATTGTTTCTTTTGTATGTTTATCTGTTCTTAACTGCAAATAGTAGTCATGGGTACTATTTTAATGGTTACAAGGATGGAATTAGTTATTTTTTAAATTAATACACATGTATATGAAACAATGGGTTGCTTTTTTAGAATTAAATGTCTGTTTTGGTCCATCTTAGTGTCAGGTTGGCTGCAGTTACCTTTTGTATTACCCAGATATTACACTTCTATTATCCAGATAATTAAACTTCTTTACCAAAGCTGGGAAACCAATTTATATCCTTGTGGTATAGTTCCCGGACAAAAAAAATTTTGTTTTTTTCCCTGGGTTCTGTTGTTTGGTTAGGTTTTGTGTGGTTTATTGGTTAGGTTTTTCTTTTGGTTTATTTCTTGATGCTACTTTATTTCCTTTCTTAACTAAAATAGAAGATATGCTATATTTCCCTTTAAGTCAGGGCAACTGGGTTGTGGTTTATAAAGAAATGTGCAGCTCCTTATACCTGTCAAACTTGACTCCTTAGCAGAATATCTTCTTGTAAAACTGAAGGAAATCAAAATGTGATTAAAAAAAATAAATATAGGATGCAGAGTTTGTAGTACAGAACAGACTGCTTGGGCCCAAATAACATTTATTTTTAACTTAGAAATATGTTGTGAACATTAAGTTAATACATGTCAGCTACTTATAACACCTGGCACTCTCAATACATTTGTATTATTCAAACATTTTGAATTGTAATTAGAAAAACATTTAGGTTAACATTTTACTGAAATGACTTAATGAGTATAAGAAATTGTTTTGTTTTATTTTATTTTTAAAATCTTTGAGATTACTTCCTTAGTAAAAAGAGATTTGCTTAAATAAAAAAGTTCCACATGCCTAGCATTTGAGTGGTTTACACATCACTTTTTTTTTTTTTTTTTTTTTTTAATAACAGCTTCTTTCAGCCAAATAATTTCTTACACTTCTGGAAAGCACTCTAAATTCATTATTAACTCTACTCAAAACAGGCCCCTCGCCACTAACTTTGAGGGAACAAATATCCAATTGTATTGATTTAATTTCTTTTGACATAAATTGAATATTGGAAGAAAATGAAGTTTCAGAAGCTTAAGATGTCATCAAATGTTATTTCTGGACAAGTGACTCCCAAACTTAGATGTAGATTTTCAGCCTTTTTCCCGGTACCAAATTCTTGCTTCTAGCTATCTTCATGTACATGTTTCATTCAATCTTAGGTTTGATATGTCTAGATCTCCTTATGCCAAATATGTTTCTTTCTCATGTGTTTGTATATATGTGTACGTATGAGTATGTTTTGTATTAAATAGATTGACTGTGTTTTTGGCTTTTAGTAAACAATCAACAAAAATGGTACTCATTCCCTGTTATTGGCACTGTCATTCTTCTAGCACACCAGCGTAAGACCTCGGAGCCAACTAACTTTCACTTCTTCATTTCTCCCTTACCACCATTCCTTATATAATTGACCGCCAGATTGAGTTTTCCATCTGTCTTCTTTTCACCATTCTTTATTAGTACAAATTTGCCATACATAATGATTTCATTTGTTATGGGAAATTTATGCTTGTATATGATATACCTTAATTCTCTTTTTCCCATCTTCCTCCCCTCCCTTCCTTCTGCATTTGCAAAAACTGTTTTGATTTTTTTCTTCTATTCTCTTTTTAAATCTTTTTCCTCCTTCCTCCTCTTTTGTTCCCCTCCCATTTGAACAAGCTCTTCCTATTCCCCAGTATCTATCCTTCATTTTGCTCCTTATTTACCCTTTGGGTGTCACACACAAGAGAAATAGTGTGATATTTGAACTTGTATGTCTGGCTTATTTCACTTAAAATTACAGTCTCAGGATGGATTTAGCTAAAAATGCATTTACCTAAAAATGTCTCATTTATCTTTCTTTAAGGCACAGTAATATTCTCGTATATATAAACTCTACATTTTCTTTATCCGTCATCTGTTGATGGGAATATGGACTATTTTCAAGATTTTGATACTATGAATTGTGCTTCTATGAACATGAGTATATATACCTCACTGTGATATAATGTCTTTAACTTTTTTGAGAAATTACCTAGAAAGGGAATAACTGGGTTAAATGGGATTTCTATTTTTATTTTTTTGAGGAATCTCCATACTGGTTTCCACAGTGCTTGTACTAATTGACACTCCCACCAAAAGGATTCCTTCTCCCCTCGCCACCTTATTGCCTCTCCAGAATTTACTGTTTGATTTCTTGACAATAGCCATTTTTTCTGGAGTAATATGGAATCTCAGTGTTGTTTTAATTTGTATTTTACGAATGGCCAATGTTACTGAACATTGTTTTGTGTATTTATTAGCCATTTGTACTTCACTTGAAAAGTAAATTTATTTCAGATGCCCATTTTTTGATTGGGTCTTTAAATTTGGGAGATAAAATCTTTTTGAGTTCTTTATATAGTCTAGATATTGGTCCTTTGATGAGTAGCTGACAAAATTTTTTTCTCATTCTGTAGACTTTCTTGTCATTCTGTTGATGATTTCCTGTTGGGCAGAAGCTTTTTATTGACGTGATCCCATTTGGTGATTTCTGGTATTATTTGTTGTACGCCATGGTTCTTTTCAGAAAGTCTTTGCCTACACCTATGTCTTCAAGTGCTTTACCTATTTGTTCTTCTAGCACATTGTTTCTGCTTTAATATTTAGATCTTTGATTATTTCTGTTTTAGTTTAGTGCATGGTGAGAGATATGGGTCTAAGTTTGATCTTCAGCATGTGGAAAGCCAGGTTTTCCAGCACCATTTATTAAAGAGGCTATGTTTCTTCCAGTGAAGGTGTTTGGCCTCTACGAGACAAGGATGCCCACTATCACCACTCCTGTTCACTAAAGTTCTGGAAGCATTGGCCATAGGAATTGGACAAGAGAAAGAAATAAAAAGAATATAAATAAGAAAGGAAGAAGTTGAATTATTATTTGCTGATGACATGATACTGAACATAGACCATCCCAAAAACTCCAACAAAAGATTCTTAGAATTAATATACAAATTCAGTAATGTAGCAGGATACAAAGTCAGTACTCAAAAATGAACAGCATTCCTGTACATAAATAATAAACTCACTTAGAAATTGGGGAAGCAACACGTTTTACAGTAGCATCAAGAAAAATGAAATACTTAGGAATCAATCTAATAAAGTAAAGCCCTCTGTAAAAGACCTCTGCATTGAAAACTACAGTACTCTGAAAAAAGAAATCAAAGAGGATATCAGAAAATGGAAAGATATCCTCTGCTCCTGGATAGGCAGAACCAATAGCATAGTGAAATGATATACTTCCAAGACTGTTATACAAATTTAATGCAATCCCAATCAAAATACCAATAGCGGGCGGGGGATTTAGCTCAGTGGTTCGGTGGCCTGCCTCTCAAGTGCAAGGACCCGAGTTCGATCCCCGGTACCAAAATAAATAAATAAATAAATAAATAAATAAATAAATAAAATAAAACTATTTATAAAAAGTTTATTTTAAAAAGAAAAAACCAATAGCATTCCTCACAGAACTAGAGAAAACAATCCTAAAATTTATATGGAACCAGAAGAGACCTAGAATGGCAAAAGCAATTCTTGGCAACAAAGGCAAAGCAGGGAGCATCACAATCCTTGATTTGAAGTTACATACTACAACGCTAAAGTGATAAAAACAGTACAGTACTGACAAAAAACAGACTCAAGGATCAATGGAACAGAAAATGCAAAAGCAACTCCAAGCACACTTTTTTCTCCATTCTTGTTTGTTTGTTTGTTTTTTGAGACAGGATCTCACTACATAGTCCAGGCTAGCCTTGAACTCAATGAGTAGCCCAGGCTAGCCTCGAACTTCTGGTTATCCTGCCTCAGCCTGCCTAGTGCTGGGATTATAGGCATACACCATCACACTTAGGTTTTTCTCCATTCTTATAGCTAGACTCATTTGCTTTTGTATGTGGCGCCCATTCTTTTGCCCCAAATTAGATTCAATTTCCTTATCTTTTCAACCTCAGAATATATTATACTTCCTCATAGCTTCCTGTAATCCTGTCTTGTATTCTTCCACAATAAAGCTTATCCCATATCATGATAAACTTTGAGGACAGTGACTGCCTTAGACACCTTCAACTTTGTATTTCCTAAACTGTTGTCAGTGACTTCCCCATACATTTAAATCTTCCCTTTTTAATGACCAGTCCTCTAATTCACTTAAATATATTTGTGCCTGTTGTATGCCAAATTTTGATGCCACTTTAATATCTTAGAGCAGGGCTTAGACCACTTTTTCTGTAACTGTCCAGTCCGGATAGTGAATATTCTGGCTTTCTGAGTCATATGATTATAACTTGCCCACTTTGCCTCTGTAGTACATAGCAGCTATGTAAATAAACAGACATAACTATATTCCAATAAAACTTAATGCAGGCAAAACAGACACTGGCCAGGGTTTGTCCTCCTGGCCATATTTATAGATCATTGCCCTAAATGGTGACTTGTGACCGTATCATTTAACCAGTTGGGAACTTCAATTCACAGTATGCAAAATGAGAGATTTTAACAAGGGCCTGGCATAATTTAAAGGTTACTTCAGAAAAAGTAACATTCTCTCAAGAGGGCAAACTTTTTGATACATGAACTTGATCTAAAGTATCCATGGATTAAGATTGATCAAGTCTGCATTTTTCATTTATTCAGTTAATATTCATTGGGCTTCTTCCATGTACCAGCATAATGCTAAGCCCAGGTTTACATAGATGTCTAAAACACTAGCCCAAGAGCTCTCAGTGAGGGCGCAGGTACATACTGCAGTAGATATATATTTAATATATGACATAAATGGTGCCAGTGAGGCCTTGAGTATTGTTGCGTGGTCAACCTAGACTTTGATGGAAGTGAAAATGCACTTCACTCTACTTCCAAAAATTGTTATATAAAGCCAATGGTACAGACTTTAAACCCAAGCTAAAATTAAAACAGCATGTAGGCTTTGATTTCATGATATTATTACTCTTCCTGAGAGTACTGCCCTGTTGTAGTTGAACCAATTCTATTCCTACTATGCTGGTTTTAGTTAATAATTTTGGAACAATTTTTTGTTTGAAAAGCAACCAGAAAAAGTATGAGCTATTTCTCTTGGATGATTTTATTTCCATGCTGAAAGGATGTTTTTTAAATTTAAAAAAAAAAAAAACAAAACAAAAACTGAGGTTACTTTAGTTTCTTTAAATGTTTATGGATATTTCATATGAAAAAATTTTAAATCATTTTTGGTGAAGTTAAGAGGTAAGATACTTTTACCTGTGCCCTTTTAGAGAAATTGATTTTGCCTGTGTAAAAGCTTCAGGTGAGGCCCACTTGACTTTTTTTTTGGCTTTCACTAATACCTACTCACCAACAAGCAAAGACCCTTTTCTTAGAGCACAGCTAACTTTCTAACTCATGTTACTTGCTCAGAGTCTAACTCAGCTCTGGACTCTTAACTGCCAAGATGCCAGCCCTCACTCAGCTTTAGTTGATTGTTAGAACCAGTTTACCAGTCTGCCTTGCCACATAGTCCTATTGGATCTCACCTTGCCTTTTGCCTGTCGCATGTCCCTGCTGACCAGTTTTTCTTCCTAACCGTAATCATCTTTCCAGCTGAATACACACTCTCTTTTCAGAACAGTGCTTCTCAGATTGCAGAGTCCAGCATAATTATCTCAGATACTTACTGAAAATGTAGGTTTCTAGCCCACCCACAGAGGTTCTGGTTTAGTGAATTTACATGGAATCCAGGGACATACTTTTTTTTCTCTTTTTACAATATATGGGGACATTGGGAAGTTATTCTTGAGGTGACACTTTGAAAAACATTGGCCAGGTGGTGAACTCCTTGAGGACAGTTCTGGATCCCATACAGTGCCTAACATATTTTCTATATAAGAAGTATTTGGTAGATGTTTATTCAGTTGAGTTGGTGAAGTTGTATAAAGAAATATGTCAATATTAAAAAGGATTTTTTAAATGGTATTTTTGTATTCTTTAAAGATAGTCTAAGAAATTTATAATATATACTGTAAAAAGGATTTTTTTAAATTCATACCTATAGGAAATTAGAGGTCTTTAAGGTTAAGATAATTTCGATAGTACTGATATAGAATCAAATATTAGAGAATGCAAAAGTAATTGGAAGTTCTAAAAAGAGTTTTAACTACTTTCAGATGTCTTTTCTTATGCCTAAGATCCTTTCTGCCTTTTAGGTAGATCTCTTGAAAATAACTGGTGAAGGAAGGGTTAGTAAAGAGCATGGTTTTGCACTGTTGATGGGATCACTTAAACTTCCTGTTGTTTCTCTTTTGGACTTTGATTCTGCTAATGGGTACCCACTTCATAAATAAGGAGAAATACCTAATCTAAGAATCAACAATGAACAGCTTTGTTTCTAATAGAAGCCATCATCAGTGCCCTTCCAGTACACTGAGATACATACATATTCAATAATTTCCTTCAAATGCTTGTAATATATTTTGTGTTTTTTTGATTAATTTTATATTGATAATAGCTAAAATTATCCTGGAAGAAATTTTAACATTAAAAACCTTAAAATTACAGCTAATAAAAATTTTAGAAACATACTTTTGTTTCCAGAGAAATACAACTGTATAATCAGTAAAAGATTTTTCAAGCATGAATATATTAGAATTAAATTCTATGGGAGAATTGGAATGGAAAAATGGGTTCAAAGGGGAAAGGAAACAAGACAAGACTTCTGTTAAACCAGAGAGCTTTTGGGGAGGGGGATTTAGCTCAGTGGTTCCACCTCCTGCCTCCCAAGCTCAAGGTTCTGAGTTAAAAAAAAAAAGCAGCTTTTTCATAATATGGGTGATATCAATATCAAATTGCCATGGTATTTAGAGTTTAGTGAATTTATTTGAGAGTTAAGTAACTTTCATTTTTAATTATTCAGATTTACAATATGCCATAAATTATGCTCTTTGCATCTAAACTTCTGAGTAGTAAGTTTAAATGAAATTTTACATGTCTTTTAAAAACTGCAAAAAAAAATTGTTTTCCAGAATTATTTTAGGTATGTTTTAGTAAAAAATGTAAAGACTGAATATATTTCTCAAACCCAAGGAAGTATTTGCTGTGAGGGTGAGCTAAATAAAATGGGTTAAATCTGTCAACTAATACGTGTCTTTATGGAATATAATAAGTATTAATGTCAATCTTTCTTTACTGTGATGGAGTAATAAATACTCCATTGTGACTCGTTGAGTAATGAATACTTAGTTGCTATTGTTGAGATACTGTTACATACACATTTTAATTGTATTATATATTCATTATACATATATAACAATTGAAAAGAGGGACACTTCTTTAGAGCTTTGTAACCACTGAATGGTAGAACCTAGATCCAAACCTAGGCCTGCCTATCTCCAGAGCCTTAGTATGTTCTTTGCAATATAGCAGATGTCTCTCCTCTGTAGAAATGGCCATGAAGCATATTCTTAGATTATGTAAAACCCAACCACAGTTCTTTGTTATACAATGGTACCTTGGTTCACAAACTTAATTCTTTCCATAATTCTAGTCACAGAATTCATTCCGTAGTTCTGGTTGCAGCCAAACTGTAAGCATATGAATTGTGGGATGAATTATTTGACCAGAATCATGGAAAGAATTAAGTTTGTGAACTAAGGTACCACTGTACCTTCTTGAGATTGTTGATTATTTTTCAAAGTAATCATGGCCAAGATGGATATGTGTTCAGAATGTTAACTTTTGATGACATTTTGGATTTTAGAACAAAGGACTGAGATATTATTTAAAAATCACAAAATATGTACAGTGGGACACTAAACATTTTTATCAGAGATGATACTCTTCCAGGGATGAAATGGGCTTCACGAAGTGTGACATTCTTAAAGTGGTTTTATGACACAAATTGTAAACTTAACTCTAGGGAAACTGAAGCCCAGCTAGTTGGCATAGCTGGGTGAGTGATTACACGACAGATGTAAACACAACTGTTGAAATTCCAGTGGCTTTGAACTTCAGAACATTAGTTTGAAAGGCTATACCAAAGAAGAGATCCAAAGTGGTATGATAATAAAGTCCTTAGCAGATTATAAGCCTATACTGTAGTTCCCATATCACTTATCTCATTTTAAATATATACTATTTGGATCATTGCTTAAGGGAACTATGTGAAATTACAGATGACAGTTTTGACATGAGTACTTGATATTTCCAGGTGATTCAGATATTTTGTTTTAGCCACATAGCTTCATCCTCCTCTAATCAGATTCTCACTGTAATTTATTATAAGTATTAGAACTGTTTGAATTCAGTATATGTTAGCATACTCATTCTCTGCTCAATTTGAAAGAGTTAGCATATACTTTATTCCTAAAAGGCTTTGTCCTTTCACCTCTATTGAATACCTACACTTTGCCATGGGATTCCCCATGCTGACTACAGAGTCTGGAACATGTTAGACTGTCAGTAAATATATGTTGAGTGAGGAATAACAGACAATTCATTGTGGGAACTCAATGCCTGTCTTATAGTACCAGTCCTGCATTTTCTTGAGTTACCATTAGTAAGATATTTAAATTTTCAGGATCTCAGTATCCTTACCAGGAAGATAAAGACTAGACAGAGTTCCTGCCAGCTCTGAAATAGTATCATTGTAGGATGAAATTAATTTGTGAACTATTCAACCCTTAAGCAAAAGTTTCTCTGAGGAGCCCAATCATATTTTGCAAAGTGATGCATCCTATTACTGATCTGTACTTATCAGACTGTCGCATTCAGTTTAGCTCCAGGGAAATGTATGTTTTGTTAACAAGAGTAAGACGAATTAAAATTCTCTGCATTAATAAGGAGAAAGTACGTGAAAAGATCTGAAAAATCAATTAAACATTTAACAGTATGGTATTGAACATTCAGGTGTTCTCACCACGGGGTGCGGGGGGAATAAATGATAACTAATTGAGGTGCTAGATAGATTAGTTACCTTGATTGTGATGTCATTTTACATCATTATGTAAGGTATACACCTTAAATCTTATTCCTGCTTGGCAGTTGTAAGTCAGTAAAGCCATGGCTTGGGGGTGGCAATTACAAAGAAGAGGGCAAAGCTAAGATTAGCACATCAAGTACCTAAATACACAAAACACTGTGCGGCCTGCAAGAACATTTGGAGTTGTGTTAGAGTATGTTTACTCAGTACATACTTAGTTGCAGATTTCTATCCTGACAATTACTAATGAAATGCAGTAGCCATTACACTGGTATCCCCACCACACTGTGGGATTGGTGTCTGCGAACTGTACTAAATAAATATTTAAGGAATCAGATGAAGAATAAATGCCAGGCACTGTGTTAACAATGCTTCTACATGCAATAATTCTAATAAAATGGATAATATATAAGATAGGAATTTTAGGCTTTGAAAAATTACATACATGAAGAGACTAAGGTGCATTTATAGGCCAGGATTTGAAGTTAGATGTGTTTGTCAACACAGCTCGTGATTTTTCTTCTAACTAGTCCTTCGTAGATCATAAGTCTAATTCCTGATAAGTATGTTATTTTCCCTGGTAGGAATGCTAAATTACTTTTGGATTATATAAATTTACTGGTACTAGTTTAGCAAGTTATACTTTAGTAACATTTTTATCTGTTTAATCTTTACAACCCATAAATACCTTTCCTATCCTTATACTGATGAGGAAAACTAAGTCAACTTGAGAAGTCATATTTTATAAGGACCAGTGATAAGACTAAAACGCAAATCTTCTAGATTTAAAAGTAATTGAACTTACCAGTAAGGATCAGAAAAGACCCCAGAGTACTAACATCTAGAACAAGTCAGAACTTGGAAGCTCCTTGTTAAAGTGTTTTGATATACCCAATTGGTCATTTCATAGCTCTATCCATAGTTTTCATGTCATAGTTAGGCTAGGATAATCTGCCAGTGCAGTTCTGAGCTGTTGAGCTCTGTAAATTAACATATAGATTTGTACTGGTGATCTTAATGACCTATACTTCATATTTAGTACATGTAATCCTCAGTTATGTGGATACAAAAAAAAAATCCCTAAGTTCAGCCATTCATTTATTTCAATTACTGTGTTTTTAATATGAAAGCTAAGAGATTGTATAAGAAAAAATTAACTTTGATAAGATCTGTTCCGGTCGGGAATGGTGGCGCACACCTGTAATCCCAGCTCTCGGGAGGCTGAGGCAGGAGGATCGCTGTGAGTTCAAGACCAGCCTGGGCTGCATAGTGAGTTCCAGTTCAGTCTCAACTACATAGTCAGACCCTGTCTCAAAACATCAAAAAATAAAAAATTTTTTTTTAAATTAAAAAAAATAAAAGCAGTACTTTTAATTTTGTTAAAGGTATTTGATAAATGTGAATATGAGCTATTTAGCTTATAAAATTGATTCAGTGGCCTTACTAATTTCTATTATGCAAGAATGAACCACAGTTGAAAAACATTTAACCATCATGTAATAGTGTACTTGATTTATCCTGTGCTGTTTTGTTTTGTTTTTTTAAGCCAATGTTCAGGTTTGCATTTTGTGAGGTAGTTGCACTTTTAACCCAGAAAACTACATTGAAAAAAATCAATATAATAATACTAGTAGGTAGGTTAAATGCTACCTTTCACAGATAAGTATCAACAATTACAGAATTTTAGAGCTGGAGGGATCTTGGTGATCATGTCTTATTTTGTCGTTTAATAACACTATGGCCTTGGGACTGCTACTGGATTATTAAATTTGGAAAAATTCAAACTTAGTTTTAATATAGGAGTGGAGAGTAAAATGGGACAATGATCCAAGCAGTTTTACTGGTCAAATGGGAAATAAAGTAATCTGTGACACCTCACCTTTTTTTTTTAGTCTGTCTCTTTTGAGCTATGAAGAATTTTTTTTAAAGTTCCTTAATTTGCAGAAAAAGAAGTTCAAAAACTTGGCCAGTTTCTTTGAAAGCTAGTAACAGAGCCAACATTAGACGCACACCCTTGAGTATCAGGGCAACTTTTATTTATATAATGTCAGTCGCTGTAACACCTGTTTGGCCTACTGCTACCCTCATAATGCCCCCGTGAAGCTGCCTGCAGCAGGGTCAGTTACTGAGGCCTGTGAGCACGAGCAAGTGAAATAACAAGAGGAAATATCTGAGGGGTCCCTGAGGATACAAGAGAAGACAAATGTTGATATCTTAATTCTTCCAAACCTAAGCAATTTGTCTTATGGTAGCAGAGTCATTCTAGTAGTGGAAATACTAGAGTTGGTGAAAATTTTAAAAGATAACCTATCCCTTAAGATGCAGTGACATAATGCCTTACAAAGAACCAAAAGGCTAAATGCTCTCGACAGTGTAAAGCTGCACTCTTAAAATTTCCTCAAGATAATGGAAACAAACATTCAAAGTACTTGTTGACTTCTGGAAGTAAACAGGATAAAAGAATGGTTTGAAGGTGTACTGAAAATTGTAAAGCCATACTTAAAATGCAAAATGAATATAAAGGTATATATGTGCTTCAGTGCTTACATAATAAATGCCAGTTGTTGTTACTAAAGAAATCCAGTAGCTTTGTCCTGAACCAAAGTTAATAAGAATGTATTGTCACAGCGGGCACCATGGCACAGGCCTGTAATCCCAGGTATTCAGGAGGCTGTGGTAGGAAGATCACAAATTGGAGGTTGGCCTGGTCAATTTGGCCCTTCTGAAAATAAACTGAGGATGTAGTTCAGTGGTAGAGCACCCCTGGGTTCAGTCCCCAGATGCAGGAAAATTTGTTATTTTAGGTAAAAACACATGAAAAACTGATGCGTTCATGGCTAAAATAAGTGACCTAGTAGTTTCTGTGTTTTATCCCTTATCCCTCGCAATAACTTTCTAAATTGGCACTATCATTTTCAAGCTTGGAAACTAGGGATTAGAGAAGTTAAGCAACTTGTCCAGAATCACAGACCAATAAATGACGTAGCCAGGGCTTTTTAACTCAGTGTTAAACTCCAAACCCAATGCCACCACTAAAAGTTACTGCTTTATTTAAATAAATTCAAAGTTCTTAAATGTTAACCTCTTCTTTGATAGCTTTTGCACTTTTGTGATGCCTGGGATCAAAGCCAAGGGCTAGCCCATATTAATTAGGCAAGCACTCTGTCCCTAAGCTACATCTCCAACCCCTGACTGCTTTTCTTATCAGCAGTTTCCATAATGTACTTTGAAATCACTGATGAATGTTAATTGTAGATTAAGAATAACCCACTAGTAACAGAAAAATACAAGAACCTGACAATTTCAACTAAATGAGTCTTTAGTGAACTCTGACCTCTCACTTAACGGCTCGAAGGCATTGCTTAGTCGCTTCACGGCACTCAATAGCGATACTGCTGTTACTGAAAGTGCAACATTTTAGGGAAAGCACTAAATAAAATCCAGTGAATCTAATCTAAGCCACTCCACATACCAGATTTTCTTTGCACTTGAATAAAATATTTTTAAACCGGTTCTTTAGTTGACAAATCTCTTAAAAATCTTTACATCCTAAGTGTTTGGTATAGTGCATGCTTGGTACACAAAATAGGTACCAAATTTTTTTAAGTAAAAGAATGTAGTCATTAATTTTAGGATTGAAAGCATGTGTAACTTGTTACATACTTGTAATTTTTATGTATCTTTGGACATTCCTTAGCTGGGAACATATTTTAAACTATATCAACAATAAAAATTCTAATTCCATGAAGCTTTTAAGAAGTCTTTTTGTTGTTTCTTGCTGTTTCCACTTTAAAAATCTAGAGAAACCCAATGCAGATTTAATACTACAAAAAAGCATAAAATACCTAAACATTAAGTACATACTGAAAATTATTTATCAAAAACTGCAGTAAGTAGAAAATACTCCCTTGAAATAAGTCTCCTAGTAGAAGCCTTGTGCTTCAGTTAATCAGAAGTTACTTCAAGTGTTTGCAAGATCTTTCTTGAAAAGTTTCCATTTGAGAATTCAGGTCTTCTTTCCTCCTAAGAAAAATTGACACCCATTTTGTATATTACTTTGTAAGGTAGTACTCAAGAATTTAATATAATCTCATTTTTCTCTTTTGTGTAATTACTATTTCTTAATACTGCTTACTTCAAAGAGAAACACTATTTAAAAGCTGTAAAGCATTTAATCCTGGAATTCTGGGATCACTTTTAAAGTATTTTAAGCACATCTGTATTACATTACACAGGGAGAAAAATGATGTATGGATTCTATGGTGTATAGGCATTGAGTTTGCTGATTTAGAAAACTGAGTAATTTTACATTTCAAAGTTTTTTCAGGATAATATTCTGCAGTTCTAATACTTAAGTTCCATGAGTAGGGTGAGTGATCAGAGAAGCATATGTAACATTTTGAGTTTTTATAGTTTTCTCATCTATCACCTACTTTTAAAAAACGAGTCAGTTTTTGTAATAGGCTTGGCTTTGCAAAATGTTTAAGCACTTCTGTTTCTACATTTGACAGCTATTGTGTAGGACAGTCTGAGAACACAGATCAATCAGAACACCAGAGTTCTTCATTAAGTATATTATATGTGTGTCTTGGTCATGTGTGAGTTAGCATGGAAATGGTTATTAAGAAATACAGAAGTTTATGAATGGTTTACTGATCGCAGATTCAAAAGTATATCCTTGTGTATTACTTTGTATTTTCTTGAGCTGGAGGGAAAAAAATGAAGTTGCAATTGTTCGGATGATGTTTTACAGTGAATAGTATCTGTCCTTGGTAGAAATGAAAGAAAAAAAAGGCTGGAAAAACTGCACTACACTGGTGGATATCTTCTGAACTGTTTCTTCTTGGCCATCAAATGATACATGCCAACATATTTTCATATGCCACTGCTAGTGAGCTAGCTGAAATTCCACCCCTTTCTCTCCACCCACCCCCCAACAAGCAAGGAAAAGAAAATATTATGCAGATGCATCTTTAGTCAACTCAAACTTAAGTAGCAGCTTGAACATTTTATACTTTAATGAACGTTTGTACCTAATTTCCTGTGACAGAAGTTATATCATGAGGCTGTGACTGATATACTCTGTATTTGCCTCATTCAAAAACCAAAACCATTTTTTTTTAAGTTTCAAAATAAAGGAAAGCCAAAATTTAATTGTATGGTAATATAAATTTCTGGAAACCAGTTATAATTAGAACTGGCTTTTTGCAAAAGTATTTTGTAGCCCATTTTAAATTTTACTGGCATTCATTACTAGAAATCATTGTAAGATATTGGTTTTTCTTTTAAGGTTTAAAGTAAATATAGTTGACGAATTTGAATTTTTATAGTCATTCTTTTGTGTAAAAAAAAATTCTTGACATGTTAAACGTGGATATTAAAATCTTTATTTCTTACTTGTTAGGAAAATTGATGACTTATAGAGCTTTCCTAATGTCAAAATACTTAATACACTCTTGATTTAACTTTAGAACATGTATAATTATAGTTCTTTTACTTGGTTTTCTTAGTTTTAAACTTTAAGGAAATAACTACTGAAGTAATGTCATCACTGTAAAAAAAAATTTTAATGTAAGAGACTGATATATGCATTTGTTTTATTTATAAGTAATTTGGAATACTAAGGGTATTTTTGTTTTGCTTTTTTATTAATAAGGTATTATGAATTGGATCCTCATAAAAGTCTCCTTGACAATTTGAGGAACAAAGTGATCATTGAATACCCAACATTATATGTGGTGTTGAAAGAATCCAGTAATGACATGATACTTCTTCACCAAGGTAAGCGGAAGTTTGTTTCTTCAGTGCTTAGAATAACTAGAGTAACTGAAGGAATTATGTGACTGGTTTCTTTCTTAAAAACTATATTTTCCCGGACCTGGGATTTAGCTCAGTGGTTCCGCCCCAGGCTTCACAAGCGCAAGGTCCTGAGTTTGATCCCCAGTACCAGAAAAATAACAACAACAAAAAAAAAAAAAAAAAAAAAAAAACAACAAAAAAAAAAACCACCAGAATACTTACAAAGTTAGGAGAATTTACTGTTGCTACTGTTAACAATAGAACCAAATGAATGAACTACTGCTCCTCCTTGAAAACATGTAAATATATAATGTCAAGCTTAAAGGAATAAAATTTGAATGTCTGGATATGAAAGGACACTTTTTGCATTAATTGAGTTAAAACTCATGAAAGATTCCTAAAATGAAGAATAAACGATGTTTTTAAAGGATAATGTTGGGAAGGAGCATGTGTAAAATTTTGGCTCTATTTAGCCTAAGCTAGTACCGTTGTGTTGACCCTTTATCTTCCTTTTTTTTTAAAATCACTAGTTTTGTTTCCTTGATTTTGTTTCCTTGGCCTTATGGAGAAGCATTAAATGTATACACAAAGATTGAGTGTATAAAACAACTTGCCCATATTTACAACTATTGATTAAGCAAATCATATTTTAGAATGCAAGATTCTAGAGAATGAACAAAATTCAGTAATTATTTTAAAAGTTAAGGGAGATTTCTTTTTTTTTTTTTTTTTTTTTTTAATTGAGTTTACTGGTACATTCTAGGTATACAGTACAGTTACATTCATTACTGGGATCTTCTACCTTTACATGACAGGTCTTGGTTCTCATTTTTTCCCCTTACCCCTGCCCTCCTTTCACCCCCCTCCCCATTTATAAGCACTTTATTTCCATTTTTTTCATTTTCTCATATTTTTTTCTTTTCCCTTATTCCCTTTCCCCTACCCTTCCCACTTTCCCTACACCTTTAGCCCTTTTCATCCTATTTCACTTTGTTAATTATCTCATTAGGATCCTTAAAACAATACCATTTCCAGCTAAGAAATACAAAGACAGGCTAAATTTCAACATAATAAACACCATAGGAACTTAGGAATTTTGGATTGATCTCTATTTTTTTTTAAATACTGTTGACATGCTTGGTTCAAATTTTATTGTTACACTAGCATTAGAGACCATACAGGCAGTATCCTATGTTGTAGGATGTTCTATATACACTTTTTTTCCCTTTGCAAAAGTTAGGACAAGAGATTTGTTACAAAATTGCTAAAATTTTGTTTGTGCTATGACTTGAAACTAGGTTTTAATTAGCAAATATGAAATTTTAAATAATAAGATATGAGCCTGTAAATCTGCTGTTTATTCTTGACTTTGAGAATATCCCATTTTATTTTTTAACTAAAAGAAATTAGTAATTTCAGTTTTAAATGAGTGGTTTTACATTTTTAAACTTTGAAACCTTACTTTTTCTTTAATATTAGTCCATAACACTCTTTCTAAACGTTAGTTTCAGGGAAAGTTGTTTAGTAATGTGAGTTGCTAGCCAAGGCAAACATTGTCTATGTAAACAAACACATCACACACAGCTCCTCTTTCACCGTTTTTTAGAATACACAAGTAAGACTGCAGTGAAGCTGAAATACTACTATGATAGTGCTCTTAAATCTTAAGTAAAATTTGCTCTTTTTTTTCTGCTAAGTTTATGATGTCTATTTACTGGAACACAGGTGACTTGTGATTTCAGTACACAGAGGATTATTTACAACTGCTGTACTAAAGAACTAAGCAGGATCTGACAGATTTAGGATCATACCAGAGTTGTTGCATCCTAAGTAATACATACACCTCAACAGTAATGCCAGGCCTTCCTGTACATGCATTTCTTTCTGTAAGCACTTCAGGGTGCCTGTATCTTTGTGCAATTCCATAACATTTGACATCCTACAGGGTGGTCCCTTAATGAGGAGGGGGATTGTAAAAGAACAAAGCATTTTCTTTGGAAAGCGTTGAAATTCTTTCCCAGTCTGGAAGCAAAAAAAAAAAAAGTTGGATTTTGATCCTGAGTTCATAGTACAAGGTGTCTCTTTTCTAGTTTGGAGAAAAATGTGTTTCTGGGCTGGGATTCAGTAGTTTCCACACTTGATGGTTGTCATAATGTTTGTTATGATTATAGATTGCCATAATTTATTTTTTCAAAAGTCTGCCTGTATTACTTGGCAGTAGACAAGATCTTTTTCTTTTCTTCCTTTCTTTTGTTTTCTTTCTTAGGAATGGAAAAGGCTAATTATAAATGTGAAACAGCTAAGGTAGCCCACTAGATTGGAGATGCAGAGTTCTGGTTACCCTCCTGGAATTAACACAGTGGAAAGTGCTCAGGAGTTTGCTTCACAGGCTCTTGTTTGCCAAAGTTAAACAACTTGATAAAGCATGTCACATTTCAGTCTGTAGATAAAAAGAATAGAACCGTATTAGAAGAAAATTACGCAGCTTTAATAAAGAAAAGGGAGAATGTTCCCTATAGTGCTATAAAGCCATATTAATTTTTTTAAATCAGCAAAATGTATTTCTCTAATGTTTTAAAATAACTGAAGTTTAGAAAATGCATCTACCCAAAACCAACCCTAAATTGATTACTTTGAATTAGTGAAAATACCTGGCTTAGCATCTTCTCATACATCTGTCTCTCGTTGGGCCAGTAAACCCTTGGATTTATGCTCCCTGTCTCGCCTGCTGTCATTCCTCCTTACCCCTCTTTTCATCCTTTCCCTCTCAGTATGTGTGGTGTAGGGCAGGGGATCAGGCACCTGATGTTACAGTACATGGGTACTGGGATAGAGTTCAGGTAAAGTGCGGAGGTAGTGAGAGGAGGAAAACACTACTATCACAGAAGCCTTAACAATTCTGCTAGAGTTTATATAATTAATTCCTCAAAGGCAGGGATTGTCTCTTAGACGAGATTTATTCTAGTGCCTTACTCAGAGGCCTCAGTTAACACTGTTTTAGTTGCTGATACAATCCAAAATCTGAGCAAACCCCAAAGAACCTGTGATTTGAAATACAAGGCAAAAGTATAAGTTTGATTCTGCCATCAGCTTTCATAAAGTTTAAGCAGAATAATAATATATTTTAATTTTAATGATTTTTTAAATATTTTATTATATTATGGCCTTATAGCTTCATGACAGTGAAATGAATAGAACATTTACTCTGGCTCCCATTGTCAATTGAAAAAAAATTTAAGGTGACTTGTAGTTATATTGATTCTGCAGATACAGTCTGCTGTGGAGCTAGGTATAGAGGGGGAAGGTTCACGTCCTATCCTCAAGGAAATTACTTTAGTGAGTGAATCAAACTTAGTCTTCTGTGTCATCAGCATGACAGAAACTTCAAGGAACTCCATTTCTGTTCTGTGTCTTTTCCTATTTAAGGAAGGAAATGCCCATTGTCTGGCTAGTCTTGTGTCAACCCACATTCATTCAACGTATAGTGACCCTCAATTTTAAGTTTAGAAGAAAATCATGGAAAATTTGATTCCAACCACATATGGCCAGCCTATGTGATAATAGTGATCTGTTCAGTTGTGTGAGCATGGGATCATAACCACACTGTGAGTGTCTACTCCCAAGTCTTCCACAGAGTCAGGAAGGATGTTAACTCACAAAATATAATTGCCACTTTCAGACATCATTTCTTTATTTATTATGGCCAGAATTGTATATCCCAGCTGCCTGGGACATGACATGGTTTGTCTTTCCCTTGAGCAGTGCTGTTGCTATGCATCTGAAGGGAGAAGGAATGGAGGAAAAACAGAACAGGATAAATAGAAACAGTATAAACATTTGACTGTATGTTTACTTTTTTTTTTTTTTCCAGTAAAAAGTGAACCTACCAAAAACCTTGGCAGTGAAAATTGAGCACTTCTTCTGAAAGAAGATGAAAATTCCCAGGCAGTTGCAGACGATTATACATTGATGGACTCTTGGACGGCTAGATTATTATCAGTGGGCAATGAGAAGTTTTTATCTGAAAAGTAAATAATACAAACTTTTTTTAACAGAAACATTTTCTAGACTCAAATTAATTGACTTCTGAGGCCCCCGTTTTATAGTGTGAAACCCTTTTTGCACCTCAGCATAGCCTTTAATATGCTTAATTCTGTAGGCTGAAAATGTTTTATTTGTTAGTTTGACTCAAAACCAAGCCAACCTTGGTTAAATGACCCTTCTCTTTAATGGAACCTCACTCAAGAGAACTGTCATGCTGTGCACCGTCTAGGCAAGGAGAAAATAGCAGTTGCCTATTCCTGACTTTGGGATTTATTTGCAACTTATCCCTCTTAAACCAGTCTTTGTACTTGGGAAACTCCCAGTACAATGTCTTCTTGCTGACTCAGTACTGAACTACTGTTTCTTATATTAAGTTCAGAAAATCAGCAGCTCTAGCCGTTATTTGAACAATCACCGTTAACAAATTTGACTCTTGTTATTCACAGAGTTAAATGTGTCTTATTGAATTCTGTGCTGCTTCTCATTCCGAATCCATTTTCATTACCACACAAGCAGAGATATTGTGATGATCAGTTTGGTATAATAGCTTGATGAATCCAGCAATAACTAAAGGAAAAAGAAAACACTGGGAATTCATCAGTGTTTTATTGAAATGTATATGTATTTATTTGTGCATATACATGGTTTGATTTATACCTTATGGAAGCTTACAGTTTGCTAATTTTACTGGAATTTATACAGTTATGAAGCAGCAATATGACTATAAAAGATTACTACATCTGTATTCCATCTGTGTACTTAATGGTTAAAAAACTGATGCAATTGGACATTAATGAAATTCATTTTTAGTTTGTAATTGGAACAAATTCTAGACAAAAACCGAAGGACATTAAAGAGTCTTACAAAGATTAGAGATATAGAGCCAGGGATTTAGCTCAGTAGTTCTGCTGCCTGCCGTGCAAGCACAAGGACCGAGTTCAATCCCTGATACCAAAATAAATAAGATTAGAAATATAAACAGTTATAAAATGCATGCAGGAGAAGTTTGCACAACACAAATGCACAAGTAACTTGGAAACTGGAGAAGAGACTCCAAAGACAATAGCGACTAAAAGACCATTGTATAAAAGTACCAGTGGGGCCTGGCATGGTGACACAGGCCTATGCCCCTAGGAGATTGAAGCAAGACAGGATTGCAAGTTTGAGCCCAGGCTGAGTTTAGTGAGATCCTATCACAAAATAAAAAATTTTTAAAGTGCCAGGGTAAGCAGCCCCTGCAATCTGAGAAATATATTTATTTTGTGAAGCAATTTGAGAAATCTGATATGGGAGGTAATTTATGTAGAATTATTTAGTTTACATTATTACGAGATAGTCAGTTAAATTGGATTTCAGGGGATTCAGATTTAATCCAAAAGTGAAAAAGCCCTCTTGAAACAGGCAAGAGATACGATGAGTTGAATCAACTGTGTCACAGAGTTGTTAGGAAAAGTGGGAATAAAGTACACAAAAGTAACATGTGATCTGAATGTCAGGGTGGAGAGGAATTTCCTAAAAGTGAAATGTGTTATGATGTCGTCTCATTTCCAAGAAAAATGTTGAGTTCCATCCCTTCTAGAATTTAAATTGAAAACTAAACAAAACCCAAAAGAATTAATCCTGTACTTCTGCTGAAGAAAATAAAAGCGGGGTAGGTCTTTTGTGATCTGATGCATCTTTGCCATCTGTGTTTTTTAGAATTCTGTTAGACTTTTCAGTTAGGAGCTATGTCTTAGGAAAGAATTTAACTAGCAGAGTTCACATAAATATCAGCTCATTTGATTTACATGCACATTCACTCACATAGGATTATAATAAATATATATTTTAGTAAATAGGCATGGAGGAAGTGAAGTTAGAATAATTCACTGGGAGCCCTACAAGTTGGTAGTACTAAAACTTAGTTTCTTTTTAGAGAGGCTCTCTCCCTTTTGGATTCCTTACAAATTCTGATATATAAACAAACTCCTTGATCCATGTTAAGTTCAACATCCTGCATTTTGTTCATGAATCACATTTTAAGAAGAGAAAAGCTCCACTTGGCCTCATTTTTAAAATTGGTTTCAGAGGGCAGGAGTATGGGGGAAGAAAGAGAACCAAGACCTGTCATGTAAAAATACAAGATCCCAATGATGAATATAACTGTACACCTAAAAAGTACCAATAAACTCAATGAGAAAAATAAATAAAATTGGTTTCAAAGAGATTCTAGGCTTTTTTCAAATTGTTAATTATCACACGTGGGATTACTAGCAATACAGTAAACGAAATTTGCACCTGTTCCTATTATAAGAACTTAGTCTTGCTATATTAGATATTTAATATTCTAAAGTATTAGACGAGCCTGTTCGGCCAGTTTGTTTGCCTGTAGCAGACAGTGAGATTCAGATTTCAGTGTCAAAAACATGTTTTTCATTTTACATTTTGTTTATCATTTCCTTTATACATTTTGTTTAAGTTGTCCTATACTATGTATTGTACCTGATTTAATATCACTTTTGTATTATCTCATGTATTTCACCTGACTTAATGTTGGTCTACTTTTATTTAATTGTATACTATTGCATTAAAATGTGTTAAGTTTATTTTCAAGTAGACAATGTATTTTTTCTTCCAAGTGCTGATGTTTAAACTCTGGGTTAGTCAAGTGCTCTAACAGTAAGCTACTCAGCCAGCAACTGTTAATGCACCTTTAATTACTAACCAATCATCCTTCCATTCCAAGCAGGAGAAATGTAAACTCACCTTGGCACGAGGGTCAGTTTATTGGTTCATATTCAGGGAAGTATGAGCATGACTGTACCAAACACTAGAAAGTCATCCTGCCACACCCCACACCCTGCTTTATCCCCGCCACCACCAACTGATGTTCTTATCCAGGAAGATTTCCTCTTGCCTGAAGGACAAGGAAGCAAGGATGATGGATAGTATCAATTGACATTTCCAGCTTACTTCATTATAACCAGTGACAGAAAACTGGAAAATTTTTGAATTCTTTGATTTTGCCCATACTGGGTCACCTTCTTGACTGATCAGGAAAGGCATTCCCCAAGGGAGGAGAAATTATTAACAGAAAAATATAGAGAGTAGGTGAAAGATCAGGTGATCGCTACACTGTCTTCGAATTTGAGAAGAGTATAAGTGCTTACTAGGGAAACAGATCTAATACAAGATATACAAATATATAAGAATTTACAGATTGGCTTATGTTGGCTACCCAGAGTCGTGTGTAAAGAGTACAAAAGGTCAGTCTGTGTACTGGGGATCCTCGGGATCCAGTCGAAGGCCTACAGCTCTGTGTAGTGTCTTGTGAGAGTCTGTATCATGAGGCTAAAGGGTCTGCAATGGAAAAGCTGAAGGTTCCATGCTGGAGGCTGAACAGTCTGCGCCCAGAGCCAGGAGACAATGTCCAAGTTGAAAGCAAAGACGAGTTCCTCTGAAGAAATTGAAGCAATGGGGCCCAGGGGATTTAGCTCAGTGGTGCCTCGCCTGCCTCACAGGTGCAAGGTCCTGAGTTCGATCCCTGGTGTACACTCCTGCTGCCAAAACACACACACACACATGCACACACACACAAGGAATCCTTCATTTCCCTTTTATAGCATTCTGGTATCAGTCCACCTTACCACGGTCTTCCACACCTAGAACTATACTGAACCAATTTGGTCGGGTGTTTCTTACTCAAATTGACATACTCAATTATTAACTATCAGAAGTAGGAAGAGGCTTTTCATTTGAGCTAACAAAGTAAAATTTTATTTTTTTTTAATTTTTTTTCTTGAGTTTATTGGTACGATCTAGGTATACAATACGTTACATTCACCACTGGGATTCTGTACCTTTACATAATAGGTCTTGATTCTCATTTCTTCCCCTTGTCCCTGCCCTCCCTTCACCCCCTCCTCCCCTCTCCATTTACAAACACTTTATTTCCATTTTTTCAGTTTCTCTTATTTTTTTTCCTCTTCCTTATTACCTTTCCCCCACCCTTCCCACTTTCCCTACACCTTTAGCCTTTTACTTCCTATTTCACATTGTTAATTATCTCATTAGGATCCTGTGTACTATTATTGTTTTTCACACCAAAGAAACTTCGGTATTTCAGTTAAAGAAATCTCTGTATGAACATTAAAAATAGGGAATCCTAAAATAAAACTAAAAAGGAAAGTAAAAGAAAAAGCAATGATGTAAGATTAAAATAATTCTTAATTCTGAAGATGAAAATGGTCCCTGAACATATTTAAATTGCTTCTTGCTCTTGTAGTCTTATTTTTTTCATTATTTAGAGAGTACTTTATTAGTTTCTGTAATCAAACCCAAGTAGATATGACCTTACATATTTAGTACAGTCCGTTACCCCTGTACAAATGGAAAAAAAAATAAAAAATAAAAATAAAAAAATTAACATTTCTAGACCAATATGGCTGTCCATTTCTGTACAATGCCAACTCAACACAGTAAATTAGGATAACTTTTTCCAAAGTTGACAGCACCATTGA